>NC_066547.1:6134459-6231959 GCF_024679095.1 Eriocheir sinensis
AGAAAGAGGAAGAAAAGGCGAAAGGAGGTAAAGTTATGACTGTCACGAAAGAGAAGGGATTAAAAAGAAGAAGGAATGAGGAGGAATAAAGAAGGGGAGGTCGGGCACAAAGTGTAAAAAAAAAAAAAAAAAAATAGAAGAGAAAAAATAAGAACTACTTTTATATTGCCATGAGTACCTAGATTTTCCCTGTATCTTAATAAACTTTCATATGAACACAACAATTATTCGTTTTATTATGATTATGATGTATGTTTACTTACTAGAATCTAACTAAATATATATCTTTGAGTTAGCAATGGGAATTTTTCTAGTGTTTTTGGCGACGATCTTTGCAACAATTTTCTCCTACCAACAAATTTGAAGGTAAATTCGAAACACCAGTTCAATGCACATGAGATAAAAAAAAGGGTAAAAATAATCTAACAAAGAGAAAGAGACAAAGAGGGATCCAGCCACTTAGTTCATGGTAATAAAGATATAAAAAAATGCATCAGACCCAAAACAAATAACAAACCAACCCAAAACTACCACCAGAACTGCCGCATCAAGCACCTCGCCATCCTTCACCTCCCTCCCTCGGTACTAAACACTAATGTATCTCCCCCGTGTTTTCCGTAAGGCCCCCGCTTCTGTGCCTCGAAAAAAGGAGCGTCTCGGCCTTACTCACACAAAATGTATCGTTGCCATTGACCTAAATCTTTGCTCCATAAAACCTTCGGGGCACGAGACTCTTGCCTGACGCGGCCCAGCCCTCAAAGGCCCCCGGAATTTAGACCAGATTTGTACATTAACTCGTCAGCAGCCTCGTAGCCCCCTATATACTGAGATGGCTGATCCCCCTCCACTTCCCCCTCCCGTCTCTCTCTTTGTTTCTCTCTCTGTAGTACATTAGTGATCGTAGTTGCTGCCTCGTCCGTAGGTCTCTCCAGATGCTGAGTGGGATAAATGCTCCCTTTCCGACGACCATTTAAGTAAAAGCACAAATGGACGCATGAAGGGAAGAGTGAGATGCTCACGAAAAAGTATATTGTTTCTTTTAGCGTATTATATAGACTGAGTGAATGGTTCTTATTTATGAGATGTAGTATGTTTGTTGTGTGGGAATGATTGCTATTAAAGGAGTTTGAGGAAATAATCAACATTCTATCTATGCATCTATCTATTAATCGGTTTAGTATATAAACAAATAAAATGACTGACTCTTACAGACAATTTCCTAAAGATATTCGCCAAAACAGATCCTATTTTCGCTAACAAAAAGCCAAGCTATATGAAAGACATTTTTCTTTAAACTAAATACTCAACTTTCCTGTTCTTTCTTTTCCCTTTTATCCATTTTTTTCATCATACACTACTTTTCCATTTTCATTTACTTCATTTTCACCTTTCTTGTCAATCTTCTTGCCGTCATATTCTCCTTCATTCTCTCCGTCATTAGCAGAACAAACGTGTGCGTGTCACCCTAATTTGAGGGAGGCGCTGGACTCCCACCGAAAATACCCTTAATAGCTGAGGGTGAGCCTCCGATATTTCTAGGCCTAAGCTACACCATCTTTAAATCCCTCTTCTTCCCTTTCTCTAGCCTCTCTTTCCTCACTCTTTCCCTTCCTCTCCCTGCCTTCCCTTCCCTCTCCCGTCTATATCCCTCTTCTTCCCTTCCTTCATCCCTTCCCTTCTTCTAGTCTTTTATTCCTCGCTATTTCCCCTCCTTTCTTCCCTTTCCTTCCATTTTCCTTCTTCTAGTCTCCCTTTCCTCACTCCTTCCCTTCTATTCTCTTTCTAAATCTCCTTTTCCCTTCCTTCCTCTCTTCCATTATTCAAGCCTCACTTTCCTTACGCTTTCTTTTCTTTTTTTCTGTAATCCAACCCTCATCACTTTTTTCTTCCCAAATAAGCAATACTATATTAAATCCCGCTTCTTCCCTTTCTTCTTCCCTCTCCTTCCAAACTCTTTCCCTTCTCTTCTCTTTGCTTCATCACTTCACAATCGAACTATGGAACGCCCTCTTTAAACCCCTCTTCTTCCCTTCCTTCCTCCCTTCCCTTCTTCTACCTTCCTTTTCCTTACTTTTTCCCTTCCCTTCTCAACCCCCAGTCTCATTATTTCTCATCCGAAGCTCCTCCTCCTCCTCCGTCTCTTTCTTCTCTCCGCGGCCGTCTTCCTCCTCTTCCCTTTTTCCCTTCGTCCCTCCCCCAAGGAAAATAAGCCTCACTTCCGCTCCGTTTTCTCCTCTATTTCTGGTGTCGATTAGTTCCTAGTTAAGCAAGGCTCTTTATCCCCTTTTATTCACTCCTAAACACCCACAAATACCCCACTGGAGGCTCTTCTTACCCAGGCGATGTATAGTGGTGTGTGTGTGGGGGGGGTGTGTGTGTGTGTGTGTGTGTGTGTGTGTGTGTGTGTGTGTGTGTGTGTGTGTGTGTGTTTGTGTGGGCGGGGGGGGGGGGGTAAAGGTAAGGAATAAGGATGAAAATATGGATAGGGAAAGACGAGGATAAAGCGTAGGAATAAAATAAAGAAAAATAAGTGTGCTAGAGGAGAAGAAAACTAAAAAAAACACATATAAACACACAAACATCCACACACACCCCTACCCCCCCATCCCCCACACTCATACACCCGCTACCATCCCCCAATACATACACAAAGAGGCGAAACCAACTACTCGGAAAACAATCCATAAACATCAAACTACTTCCACATGCACATACACACAAACACACTCACACACACGGTCCGCCCCCTTCTTAGAGCAGGTGAGAAGGGGGTCATCAGTCACGGGGTTAAGATAAGGCCCCGATATGGATCTCCAAGTGGAAAGTCGGTGGCAAAAAAATATTCATCAGATAACGCAGAGATAGCAGCAGGAGGAGCAGCAGGAGGCAGAAGTAGCAGGAGGGATGAAGCAGGTGGTGGGTGACGGGAAATAGGGGAAGGTGAAGATGAAGAGGTGTTATGGCGCGCTGGGTGAGGAGGAGATGGAAGGGGTGCTGCGGGAAGGATGGAAGGGGAGGGCCAGCGGGAGGGGCAGGCCAGGTCTAGGTTTGCGGGATGACGCGGGAAGGTATTATACAAGGGAAGTGATACGGAGGGGGGGGGGTGAAAGGGGTAAGGGAAGTACATGTAAGGGGGGGAGAGGGAGTTTAATGGGGGGTAGTATTGGTCCCATCGATCTGACTCCAAGTTCGTATCCCGTGTCAATATTTTCGGTCCTAAGAATTCAGTAACTAAGAAAAGGAGGTCCATGAAGAATAAGTTACAGCGGTGAGAATATGACAGAGAGCGAATGTTCACTTTATAACACGAGGAAATGATCACCGCCTCTTTGACAGCACGACAATTAAAGGTAAGTAACGATTCGCCCACATGCTAAGCAACATATTTATAGGAAGCAGAAACAGGAGACGGAGAAAAATATAAGGGAGCCAGAAAACGCAAGGGATCAAAACGAAGAGAGAGAGGTTTCCCTGGTGGCCAGCGCGGGCGACTTCATTAATCATTCACATGACGCCATGATAACACAGTAATCACCCAATTATTTGACGCCACGTGTGCTGTTTCACGCAGGTACGAGGAGGCGGGAGGGTGGGGGGGAGGGGGCGGCGGGAGGAGTGACCGTCTGCGTGGAGGGAACGAGTTCATAAGCAGGTGGCGTGTGTGTGCATGAGGCCAGGTATGTACGTCTTATTAGCGTATAGGTCTCCGTGTGCACCTGTATATCTTGCTCCCGTGTGTGATGTGCGCGCCGGGTCATGACCAATGTATAATTGAGTGAATGTATCCCTTTGTTCCAGCGGGGCCAGGCGGAGGCAGCGGCAGGAACACACGCTAAAACATATGTATGCATGCGGGTCTGTGGTGCAGTCAGAGGTGTGTGTGTGTGTGCGTGTGTGTGTGCAGAAGGGGAAAAAAAAGTCTGCCCACGTACACGGCCGTCCCAAGTCGCCTGGCAGTGGCCGAGTAAGGCGACGGCCGCGCCATTATCAAGGACCAACAGCCGCCTATAATTACACGGGGGATGTCACGGACGCCGGCAAATTAGGGAAAAATAGATCCATAAGGTCGCGGGCAGAGCAGACTCATCGACGACTCTCGCCCATGGCCGCCTCTGTACACCTGAGGCGCCCCGCTACTCCCTCGCTCTGCCATTACAACTCACATCCATCACGGCCGCTGGAGGAGGAGGAGGAGGAGGAGGGACGCCAGAAGGAGGAGTGGGAGAGGAGAGGGGTTTGGGAGGGAGGAACCAGACCCCACACTTTCCTTCCCCCTAAGCTCGCCTCCCGTCCCTCCTCCCTCCGTCAGCCGTCCCCACACTGCCTTGCCTCTCCCCACCAGGTCCTCGCTTCTCCCCTCCCTTTCCCTTCTCCTTCAGTCCCCCTCCTCCCCGTCACCCAGACCCCCTAACCTTCGTGTGGCGTACTTCTGAGGTTCAAACTTTCCCGTTTATAACGTAGGTTTTCACAAGCTTCGAGGGAGTGGCGTCCAACGATAACCCGGCGTCGCCGTGTTACATTGCGCTGATTCTTTGGGAGGACGAGGCTCCACGATGCTCGAGACCCCTTCATGAGGACCTTGTCGATGAGGGGAAGGTCAGGGCGAGTAACCCATCCTGTGTCTGGGAGTGTGAACCGAAGTGGGACTTATTTTCTTAGCAACTCCGGCATCACGGTACTAAGCCGCCTCGGGCCAACATACCGTAGGCCTACAGCACCGTTCACAACCCTCCACTTGGCCGCGACTTCAACTTTAGATTAACGCTGAAATACATTCCCTTTATCTGGGGGGAATCAGTTGCCAGCCCAGTGACAATTCCATCTCCAATGTGTGAGGCAGCAACACTCGCGCCTCGCCCCTTCCATCGTCTGGCTCTGCTCGGAGGGAAGCTGAAGGGACTTACACACCCCGTCAAGGCGTCTCAGGCGGGGCTGCCTTACGTGCTTGCCAACCGCAGCGTCACTTGGCAGGGCGATGCTCTTGATGTATATTAAAAGACTGGAGATAGAGAAAAAGGAAAAAAAAGGAAGGTCGAGGGCAGTTTGTTGATGGTTATTTCGATGACCCCCGCGGGACCTACGCTATCACGGCAGCCACAGGGGAGACGACAACACGGGGGGAGGAGGAGGAGGAGGAGGAGGAGGAGGATATATCTACACCTCCAAAGTCTTCCTTCTCTTGGCCTTCTATCTAAACCTTCCCCCCTACACACAATTCTCTTCACCTACCCCCTTCCTCCTCCTCTTCCTCACCCTCTCTCCCTCCCCTCCTCTTCCCTGTGGTCCCCTAGTTCTTTCTTCTCACAAAACTCGCGGGGGGGGGGAGGGGAGCAGCCACATTTCCTTGTTCAAGAAAAAAAAGTCATTTGATGCCGAGAACTGGAGGAAGGAGCTTGATTTACCGAGGAATTGCCGCGCGATTACTTCCTGGCGACAAGACTTTCCTCTTTTTCCCTCCTTCAGAAGCGTTTTGTTACCCTCAGCTGCCTCCTCTTTATCCGCCTCTTCCACCCCCGCCAAGAAATTATGCGCCGAGGTCAGATTCATCTACGTAAACAGTACTACACTTTGAGAGAGGGTTACTTTTTTATACAGATCCACACGGGCCTGAGCCATATATTTGGGAGATAAGAATAAATTGATATGAAAGGCTTCCCTGCCCAAATTTTAAACATCCATTTCGAAGATATATCGCCACGGAAAACCAGACCACAGTTCCCGACGACTCCCAGCCATGCACGACACTTGTGAGCTAGGCTGGATGTGTATATATGAATGGCATTATCCTGCTCTCTCTCTCTCCCACTCCCTCTCTCTTAGAAAAAAAAATATGGAGATGAAAAAGCTATGGAAAAAGCAGACAAGAGGATCTCAAGCCACGTGTGTCAACATAAGAATATCTCGAGGGACATTTGTAACATTTAAGACACACAAATTTCAAGGCACACGTACATTAAAACACATCTTACGTCACTCACACACAATGGGACACTTGGGCATAAACTAAATGGAGGCATCTATAGCACATCCATCACCACGCAAAGACTCGCCCCACCAAAACAAACTGATAACAACCACGCGAAGGACGAGAGGAAAGACAAGATGAGGAACGAGCAACAATGGACTCGGTGGGCCAATGTAAACAAAGGAGATTAAACATAAACAAACAAGCGTCACCAGACTGGGCGACCTTGGGAGACAGTTTGTTGTGGTGTCGACGATAACTAGCGAGGGAGAGGCGGCGATGAGGGGAACGAGTTATGAGGGAAGCGCGAGGGGGCCAGAGCACAGGGAACGAGGGATGTTAAGGGATGGACTGAAGGGATGGAAGCACTGAAGGATGAAGGACTTGAGGATGGATGTAAAGGACTGAGGCTGAAACAAAGGGGGTTAAAACTGAGATGTGAGGCACTGAAAGGCTAAAGGAACTAACAGGGGAAGAAAGAGCAAGACAAGGAAGGAAGGAAGAACGGGAACTTAGAGAGAGCAAAAGGTATGATTGACAGGAAAGATAATGGTGAAGTGAGAGACGGCGAGGATGCTTAGGAGGAGAGTAAGAGATGCAAAAGAGTAAAGTAAGGAAGGAAAGGAAGGCAAAACAAGACAAGGAGAAAATGAGAAAAGGAAACCGATTGCCTAAGAATGACGGAATGAAGAAAGGAGATGGAGGGGGGTGAGTGAGGCTGGCTGGCAAGTGAGGGATGGATGTGAGAAGCAGGGAGGAAAGGGTGGCAGGGGGAGGGGGGCAGGGTGAAGCAATCCCTCATCAAAAGCCCAATTTTCGTGCCGTCCTGACTCCGAGATATCAAGAGAAGCGCGACAATTTACGGCCACTGTTTCCTGATCCTATCGCAGGTCCGAGGACAAAAAAATCTTCTCCCTGCTTAAGAAAAAAAAGGAAAACCACAGAACACTTTGCTCGGTGTGTCTTGTAGAGTTGTCTGTCTGTCTTGTTATTGTGGTCTGTGTGTGGGGGGGAGGTTGTTAGTGTGGGGGTGGGGGGAGGGGGGTTAGTGTGTGTGTGTGGGAAGAGGGGGGGGTCGTGTTAGCGTGTGTGTGTGTGTGTGTGTGTGTGTGTGTGTGTGTGTGTGTGTGTGTGTGTGTGTGTGTGTGTGTGTGTGTGTGTGTGTGTGTTTCATTTCTTTGTCTATCTATCTGTTTGCTCTTGTCCCTATTTGTCTGATTGTCTGTTTTTGTCTGTTTGTTATATCGTTTTGGTTGCTCTCTATAACACACACACACACACACACACACACACAATACCCCCCCCCCCACACACACACAAACAAAGAAACAAACACATGCACACATAAATAAAAACTTCCGTATAAAAAAAAAAAAAATAAACGATGGAATGAATAAAAGAAAAAACACACACACAAAACCGAATGATTCATACAAACATCCGGAAAAGCAACAGCCGTGACTTTTCAGGTAACTAACGACGCAGGTGAGTCTGGGGGATCAAGTAATCAGAATGAAGTCACTTTGCTTTCTCTTATTTTCTCTCTCTCTTTTTTTTTTTACCTGGCGCAGAAGTCGCTTAGGTGGGAGATGGGGGCGGGGGAGGGGGGGGTGCGGGGGGGAAGGGGGGGCTACGTTTCTTCCTTCCTTGTTTTTCCTCGTGACTTCTACTTTCTCAAACTTATTGCTTCTAAATCATGCTAGGAACAAGAAAAATACGAATCGGAATGACGTGATAAATGAAGCAGAAATGATATGTGGCTTGCATTAGGGAGCGGAGGGAAGGGGTGTGAGGGAGAGAAGAAGGGGAGGGAGGCAAGGAGGGAGGGAAAGGTGGGTAAGGAAAGGAAAGGAAACGGAAGGAAAGGAAAGGGATGGGAAGGAAAGAGAATGGTAGGAGAGCAGAGGAAAGGAAACAGAAGGAAAGGAAAGGAAAGGGAAGGGAAGGAATGGGGAAGATAAGCTTGGGAGGAGGATGAAAGGAGAGGGTTGTAAGGGAGGAGTAAAGGAGGGAGGAAGGGAGGAAGGAAAGGGAAAGGTGGGAAAGGAAAGGAAAGGAAACAGAAGGAAAGGAAAGGGAAGGAAGGGGCAGCAACGGAAAGGATAAGCTTGGGAAGAGGGTGAAAGGAGAGGGTTGTAAGGAAGGAGGAAGGGAGGGAGGGAGGAAGGAGAGGAAAGGAAAGGGCAGGGAAGAAGCAGCAGGCAGAAGGATAAGCATGGGGAGAAAATGAAAAAAGATTGTAAGGGAAATGGAAGAAGAAAGGGGAAATGGGTGGCGATAGACGAGGTTATGTATGGGTATCCGAAGGTGAAATCATGTAACTCTGTGAATGGGTGGTGATTGGTGGTGGTGATGGTGGTGATGATGACCCTGATTGTATGGAAGCGGTGGTGATACCCGAACGGAGAACGATGAGTGATGGGGAAAAAAAAGTGTGATAACCGCGTAATAAAGTTTGGCTCATAACGCTACGATCAACAAAACCCATAAATACTTCGCTCTATATAGTCCTTCTTCTTTTAAAAGGGGGAAGCGCCCCACGACTTTGATATTATTGGGACTTTTGACAACCCACTATTTTTCTTTTCAGGCGGAGCTGGAAGACGGAGGAAGAGGAGGAGGCGATGGGAGAGAAAGACGAAGGGTTGAGAGACCTGGAGACAACCCTTAACAGCTCTTAGACATCGAGGCCTCAACACCTTCCTCCACAGTGGGCCACACAAAAAAAAACAGAGGTGGAAAACAGAAGGAAAGGAGGAGGCGATATGAGGAGAAGACGAAAGGTTAAGAAGCCTGAAGACAACCATTTAGCAGTTCTTAAACATCAAAACTTCAACACCTTACTTTCCACACCCATGCAGCCAGCGGCACCCCTTTCTCAGCGGGCCACAAAAGCAAGACAGAGAGGAAAAGCTGAAGAGGTGAGAAGCCTGAAGACGACCCTTAGCAGCTCCTAAACACTGAGACCTCAACACCTCTCCTTCCACACCCATGCAGTCAACAGCCCCTACCTCCTCAGTTGGTCACAAAAGCAAGACAGAAAGGAAAAGCTGAGGTGGTGAGAGGCCTGAAGACAACCCTTGAACAGCTCCTAAACACTGAGACCTCAACACCTCGCCCTCCACACCCATGCAGTCAACAGCCCCTACCTCCACACCCATGCAATCAACAGCCCCTACCTCCTCAGCGGGCCACAAAGAGCAAGATGGAGAGGAAAAGGTAAAGGGGTGAGAGGCCTGAAGACAACCCATGAACAGCTCCTAAACACTGAGACCTCAACACCTCGCCCTCCACACCCATGCAGTCAGCGGCCCCTCCCTCCTCAGTGGGCCACAAAAGCCAAGATGTAAACACACCGATCTCCATATAAAAGCCTATTTCCTCAGCTCCCGATATACGAGCTGACACACTTTTATCGCTAACTTGCTGAAGTGGAAGTGACGGTGCATAAATCATCGCGTGAATTTCCGTGTCCTCTAAATTACGGGCGGCTTTTTCATTACATATCTCAAGCGGGTGATCCATCGCCCTTCAGATAATCCACACGTGAAGAGAAAAGTTGGGGATTTTCAGTAACCAGCCAGAGTCCATTTTTCACGGCGATAATGGATGGGCTGCAATTTCCCACTCTCACGCTGCCAAATTTAAAATATCTGACATAGATTAGAGCCGTGTTAATGTCCTTATTTATGAAACCCGGGAAAGGAAGGCAGCTCAAAGGTGGGACTAAACGGTAGCGCATAGCAAGGTAGGGATACGATAGGTAGGAGACGGTGGACGGTCGGACAGGTGAGATTGTTGACGTGTGAAGGTAGAGCGCATGAAATAGTGACACGGGGAGTAAAGTGAGGCTATAAAATACACGATAAAGGCGGGAATGACGGGAGGTAAGGAGAGAGGCAGGCAGCAGGCACGAATTACAAAGTTGCAGGTGAGTTAGGTGACGTGCATGAGCGGGTTGAGGAGGTTAAGTGAACACAGAGAGCGGCTTAAAATATACCCCGAGACAAAAGGCGCCGAGATGTGAGAGAGCAGATGGAAGGAAAGATAAAATGAGGTGAGAAATGTGTTGGGGTTGGTCGAGGTGAGAGAGATGCAAGGTAAGACACGGAGAGGAACGTCGAGGCAGAGAAAGAAAAAGGAATGTACAGGAACGTGAGGAAGGTGACGACACACATAAGAACGAAGAAAATTACAGTAACCCAAGAAAATTACGCCGGAGTGAGCACGTACCACACATAACACCTGGACAATTGGGAAATAACTAAGGGTAATGACACAGTGGTAAGCTATAATAGTGTAGTAGCTCTAATTGTTAAAGTAATGCTGCTGAAGATTACTTGCACAGCTTGAAAACAAAATCGAATACATTTCTTGGTATGATTCGTGTATTACTCAAACTAGATTGTAGAAAAGGTGAGGGTGGAAAAAAAAGAACGTAAATATGTTAAGCACCGGAAAAAAAAGAGCTATAAGAGCAAAACAAAATAAAATAAATAACAGGAAACTTCATAACAGTACACAACAATTAAAAAATAAAACATAATAAAATGACTAATAAGTAAGTGTGATGGAATGAGGACAGATGTGTATAAAAAAAAAAGCAACAAAGGGACACTAAAACAGGAAACAGAGGATAATAAATGGAGAAGGGAAAGGAAGGGAAAGGATGAGCAGCCTGGGAAAACATACGCAAGACATGTGAAAATGGAGGAGGAGAGGAAAGGGAGGTTGGCAAAGAGGTGAGAGGGCGAGGGAGGGGGTCGTGTAGGGGGCAGGGGAGGAGGCAGAGGAGGGGGCGAGGTACCTAAGGACAGCCCTCGCCTTGGAAGAACAAGTCCCTCAAATGATAACAAATGGTCCCTTCGACTTGACAGGATAACATGACACTCAGAAATGAAGCTAAAAATATACAAAGGTCCTTCATTCTTCATACACACAAGTTACTCATCTTTACTCCCTAAGAAGAATAACGTCATTTTGAGACAGAAATTTTGAGACTGAGAAATTCTGAGACTCAGAAATGAAGCTAAAAATATACAAAGGTCCTTCACTTCCCACCTCAATACACAGAAGTTACTCATCTCTACTCCCTAAGAAAGATACCGTAATTTTAAGACTGTGATATTATTTAGTATAGTCTTGGAACACACATAAGAACATTAATCATAGCGGTAATAAAGCGTCTTTTTCTTTTACGTATTAAATAATATACTGGCGGTCTATTTTTTTCCCTATAACCCCATTTATGAGAGGAAAAAATCTAAGTTATTTTTTCCTGCTCCCCCCACACACCACGCCGCCTCCTTCCTTCCTTCCCGTCCCGTGGTAAGTTGACTAAGTTTCCCCATAAATCAAGACGAAGCGAATCGAGAAAAAGTTAAGTTTCCTTATGAATTTATATAACCGAGAAACTTGCCGCTGCCACAGTCTCACTCCGGCGCCCGTCCCTCCGCCTCGTGCTTACTGGCAGGCTGCGGGGAGACACTTATTTGACGGATGTGGTGTGTGGATGTGTGTCTGGTCCTTGTGTGTGTGTGTGTCCTTGGTGTGTGTGTGTGAGTGTGTGTATGAGTGTGTGTTGTGATCGATACTTTTATGTGTGTGTGTGTGTGTGTGTGTGTGTGTGTGTGTGTGTGTGTGTGTGTGTGTGTGTTTTCCTTCATATATACGTATATTCTTTGTACGTGTGTGTATATATTGACTGGGTGACTTATATGATCCATTACTGACCTTTTATTGTGTGTGTGTGTGTGTGTGTGTGCGTGTGTGTGCGTACAACGAATTTTCATTAATGTTGCTCTTCTGTATTTGTGTTGCGGCTAACGCATTATTGTTATTACTACTATTATTATCTTTATTACTATTATCATCATCATTATCACCCTCCCAACCTCAGGGATATACTGCTGGATAAACATTCATATCACACACACACACACACACACACACACACACACACACACACACACACACACACACACACACACACACAAAAGCTTTCATGTCTGGCCTCCGTATCCACATAGGTCTCCCGGCGAATTATGGGTTTCTCCTATATGTGTAATCTTATTTATAGGCGTATTAAAAGAAGAAATTCAAGCCTCCATAAATATCCAAATATTATCATGTGTGTCTGGGCATAGATGCGATGAAGACATTAGAGACACACGCTAGCGCCTACCCCACCCTAGGCCTACGAGAACTAATATGGAGGAAATACAAGGCCTGGTGGGTGTAGCCGCGTGATGGATGGCGGTGGATGATGAATGGGGGTCTGGTATTAGGTGTCTTCTGCTGGCCCCATACAAGGCTCTCCCCCCCTCCACCCGCCCTTCCCTCACACTACTCCTTCCAAGCCGCGATCCCCTGCTCCACCCCTTCATAACTTCCTCCTCCGTTCCTCCTCCCTTCTGCCCCCCTCCGTCCTCTTATCTCCGTTCCCCTTCGACCTTCCTCCCTCCCTTCTTCCCTCCCCTTCCTCTCCTCAAGCCTTCATCAATGCCTCCGCCCACCCCCGCCTCTCCCTATAAGTACTAATTTCGTCCTTTATGTGGAGGTATGGCGCGGCGATGAGGCTTTATCGCCCGCCCTTATCGGTCGTCCCATGCACCTGAAGGCGAACCGGTGTGGTGGATAAGCCAAAGGAAACTCCACTACTGACGTGAATATGAGATGGCTTGATTATCTTTTATATTGCTGGCGCTACGGCTGTGATTATATGCTTGGCTGTGCCCGTGTACGTGTGTTTAATGCGGCGTGCATGTGAACTGGCGTGTAAATGGGACAGCGGGAGTTATTGCGCGGGTGTCCATTGAAATATTTAACAGGGATTTCAACACGGCCTCCCTTTGATCTCGCTGGGATTTGTCTCTCTGTTTATCTAAGGCGGAGGCAAGTGGGAATCTAGCTTATGTCTGTCTGTTTAAAGTGTTAAGGAGAACTTTTATAACCACTAATACGATAAGAAACGCCCGTTGAGGCCACACGAATCATATGGCGAGTGAATCCAAAGCAGGCACGTAGCTAGCAGCGGCGGAGGGCCAAAAAATATCGTAGTACTCAGGCCACGTAGAAAGTAGATAAATTGCGTGAATGAGCCGCGGACGGAGGGATAGGAAAAATGGCTTGCTTTAGATGCAGACGGTCTAGGTGGAGGGACGTGGCAAGGTAGGGTGGCGGAGGGAAGAGGGTGGAAGGTGGGGGGGGCTTTGAGGTGGGTGAGGCCTCTGGAAGCACAATTCTGCCTCCGCACGTCTGGCCGGGGCTGCGGAGACAGGAGGAGGCGGCGCTGGAGGTGTGAACTAATGATGAAGGCGCATGGGGACGACGCCTCCTCGCCGGACTAATCACAAAGTCACACACTCGAACCATTAGCAAAAGGTGAGACGGGTATCAATTACACATTACTCTTATTTGGCTAGTTTTATGGCCGGCGCTGCGTCCAGGCGAGGTGACTTACTGAAGGCAATTTTTCTCGGGTATAGAGTGTCCGCTCGTGTCAAAGTAATGCACGCACCTCATGCTAACGACCCTAAGGCAATCAAACACTAATAAAAATAAATGAATGTATTAGCTGCCTTTGCCTCCACTTTTCCTACCTGGACAACCTCTACTTTTTGTATAAATGACTAAAACAAATTGTGACAGAAACGACCAGAATATTGTTTTTTTATTATATCACTGGCCAGTAATACTTCACTACCTCAAGTTCATCATAGGCCACGAATATTGAATACGTTATCATCTACAAACACGGAACTCCACAAGGCCATGCTCGTAGGTTCCTTTCTCTCCTCCCTCAGCGACTCAATTGTTCATTACCGAGGTCCTTGAGGTAATTACTACTGATTTTTCTTCGGCATATATAAGGTGAGGGCGCGATGAAAATCTAATACGGCATATTCATCACCCCGATAACCACTGACTGGATGCGTTTAAAAAAGAAATGAAGGTGAAGTTCGGGGATGAAGCAAACAAATGAACGTGCTTAGAGCAAACATGTCTGCTGAGGGTGGACGACGCCTCTCGCCCCGCGCCCTGCACCGCCAGCCGTCCCCCGCCGAGCCCCTGCATGCCGCCGCCGCCGCCGCCCACTCACCTTCAAGCTCTCAAGTGCTCGGGCTAGGCGGCATCTCAAGGCCTCCTGGCGTATTCGTTGTGCCATATGATGTACTGCGTGACTTCAGGTAAATTACGCCTGCATGGTGACAGTTGAGGAAATTGTGCCCATGAATCAGCGTAAAATTTTCCGATGATAACCCTCAGCTTTCATCTAATTGCTGTTATTACTGGTTATCCTCGACGCCGTCCCGAAGTCCCGCGCCGGCGAAGTATTTATGGAGGTAATTTTTTATTCGTTCTCCCGCTGGGCGTGTCACTGGGGCCTAGGCGGACCATCTCTGTCTCTAACGCTCCAGGCGATGCTTCTGGTGATTTACTGCAGCGCCCTTCGTAATCCGTGTGCCTAGAATGCGACTCATCATATCCAGCGCCATACAAATCTTCATCCGTATTCTCATCCCGCTTACATGTGACGATAGCCTTTGTTTTATTTAAAGAATCCGAGAAGATGTATGTGGTTTAGTCATGGGAAAGGAAGTCCTGAAGTGGGATGGCTGGAGTGGGGAGGGGAGAGGGAGATGTGGTCAGGAGTCTCACCCACGATGGTCCTTTTAGTACTGAGACCCTCTTCCTCGACTCCCTGGATCCAAATCAGCTCAGATGCTCCTTCATAATATAATTTACATGAACACCAACGGAAAAGCTATCATAATCTCTACTTGTTGAATAAAAAAAAGTTTCTGACTAACTATGAGCAAAAAATACCACACATGATATACAGGTTTGGAGCAACACGTGTTCCTCTAGACAACAACTCTCCCGAGGGGCCAATGATCACTTACCGCAGTCACCGCCGAGGGAGGCAAAGCATCACTCACCTGGAAGGAAGAGGAAAGCACGTTAGTAAGGTGTGGGCGCGCTAAGACTAACACATTGCTGCTGAAACTCACAAGGACAATAAACTAACAATATAATAATGGCTCGCAACGAAAAAGAGGCAACTTGGAAAGGATGAAAAATACATCCTTTAACAGAACAAAATGCTAAACGTCCCTAATGCTGGGCGGATGCAATAAACTATCTGAAGGAACAATGTCAACATCACCTGCAGCAAAACTAAATGTGACGGATGGCAACGGCGTCAGAGTATGGCACACCACCACCACCACCACCCTGCAGGACCCACGGCAAAACAACACCAACAAAGAGCAGACGTATATCCTCAAAAGCGCCAACCGTTAACGAAGGAAGACCCTGAAAACACATCCCTCAACAGTAATAACGAAAACAGGACGCGGCTGCACAAGGGCTGGCCGGCGGGGCTCACAAAGACACTAACAAACACACCAGCCTTAGCCTTACATGCATAAACATTAGGGCGGGGATGCAGCGGCTGCCCCTCGCCCCCAACACAGCTGAGGGGGTCGCGACAAGCCTCCAGCCCTCGCCCCGTGCTGTGTCAATAACATGTCCGAATTGCTACGTATATAACACTCCCTCCACGATGATCAATTTATTCATACACGCCGGGTCGCCTTGCTTCTCGCCGCGCCCCGGGAGCTGCTAAGACGTAGGCCTCGTGGGAGCAGGACGTACTTTCTCTCTCTCTCTCGCCCACTTTACATTATCACGGATTACGTTCTTAATATTTAGTTCCTTCGTTAAACCGCTATATGTAAGAGAGGGAAAAAATGCTTTCCCCAGTGAGGAATGCAGGACTGGGTAGCCTGTGCTGCCATTGGTGGAGGCGGTGACAGGGCCGGGCCCCATTAATCTCACACGACGTGGCCTGTCTTTGATGTATGGCGGACAGACTCTGAAGGGTTATAAATCCTCTACGCTTCGGGTACAGTTGCCAGGCGTCGAAATTAAAATGAGACTGTACTTGAATTATCACGTCGCGAGAGGGACTTTAAGGGGTGACTAAACCACCAGCGGATCGAGAATTCTTCAAGCTATCGACTCGGTGCGCTGAGGAGGTGCAAGACGCGGCCGACGGGGCATTAGGAGTGGAAATAGTGGTGTAAATTGGCGAGTGGAACCATCTTGCTTTTGTTGGCGGCCAGGATCGGAGCGCCATTACAGTCTACCACCACACGGCCGCCTCTTTAACTGATTTTTAAGCTTTCCGTTCTCAGTAGGAAATGATGCCCTGTGGTCCTCCCCACTGACAGGATAAATTAAGTTCATTGTAAAAATATAGTCACGGAGCCTTTGAAGGAGCCAAGATCAAGAAAAGGAGCGAGGACGAAAGTTTCCCCGTCAGACAGTCCGCGGCGGTGGTGGAGGGCGCGGCGGGGTTCTGCCCAAAAGGTTCCTGGCCCACTTAGACAATGATGAGACACTGTGGATTCTCGGCGGGCAGGACATGGGCAGGGATGCGTCGTGAAGCTGAATTCAAAGTACAGATAAAACGCTTTAGCTACAAGACGCAATAAAACTTCACACAAATAGAGCAATTTATTACGTCACCCAACCCACCCTGCCCCATGGAACCGCCCGGCCACGAGTTCCCGACGAGAGGCGCTGCATGGCCCAGGCGAGGACGCGGCCCATAACTCGATCTGCTCGCTGCTAAAACACTCAGCGGTCGATCGCGGGACGTTTAGCACTCTCGAGTCTGGCGTGAGTCTGGTCAGTGTTGGAGAGGCTGTCCCGTCCGTGCCTGTTTACGAGCTCCTTTGAGAACCAACTGCTCTTTTATCCCCTACTTAGCCATCGAATGAAAGTTGGCGGCACATGAATCTGCGCCCCTGATGCATGACGGGTGATTTAGGGCGACGCCTGACAGATGTAGAATTAGTATTTATTTGCGAGTGTGCCTGTTGCTTTTTTTTTTTTTTTTTGAGAGAGAGAGAGTAGGAGGGGGGGGAGGTTGAGAGGGAGAGAGGACTATATTTAACCCCAGTGTCGTTAGGTTTCCCTTCACCATAACGTGTCATGTCTCCAAGTCCTGGTTCTCGTTCATTCGGGAGACGAAGAACAGTCGAGGTGACATGAACACGAAGATAATAGCAATAACACATTTTTGGTTAGACTTATGGAAAACATCAAATATACCCTTTTTTGTATGTGCGTATGCGTGTGTGTGTGTGTGTGTGTGTGTGTGTGTGTGTGTGTGTGTGAGTGTGAGTGTGTGTGTGTGTGAATAAAGGACGAGGTGTGGAAGTAATGTGGGAGGCTAGGAAGTGGGCGTGTCAGGAAGAGTGTCAAGCCACGGAGGAGGAGGAGGAGGAGGAGGAGGAAGAGGAGGAGGAGGAGAAGGAGGAGGAAACACAGGGATAAGAGGGAGGGAGGAAGAATGCTTTAGCCACAGAAGGAGGGAGGAAGGGAAAGAATTGGGGGTAGGGAAGAGAGTTGGAAGTAGGAAAACAGGAAAGGAGGAGTAGGAGGAGGAGGAGCGGAGCGAGTTGATAAGAGGGAGGTAGAGGTGGGGAAAGAAAAGTGAGAAAATGAGATAGGTGGGAGGAGTGAGACCAGCTAAGCGAGGAAAAGAGGCGAGGAATAGTGCGGAAGTGTGAGAGGGAGGACAAGCGACGGGGAAGTAAACGAGGGCAGGGACTCAGGTTAAAGGAGGGAGCATGAGACGGAGGCGGTGGCGGGAGGACGGGGATGGAGTTGTGAGGGGGAAATGAGAACTGGCTGGAGGGAGTGAAAAAAAGGCGAGAAAATGAGGATAACTAACACTTCCTTCTGTATCTAATTCTCCTTTTCCAATTCCTTCTTTCTTATTCTAAATCTGATTCTAATGGATTCTAATAATATTTTTTCCTTACAGTATAGTTTGAGTAAATAGATCAGCCTCAATAATACTATACTATACATTACTTTACCGTAAGAATATACAGACGCGATTAAAACAAAGGAGAAGCGTTGTTGAAAAAGAAGGGAACAGACGAGAGGAAAAAGTGTAAACAGGAAAATTAGGGGAGAGAAAAGGAAAACTAACATAAGAGATAAATAATGAAAGAAAGAAGGGAGAGAAAGGAAGAGAAAGACAGAGAGAAATGAATAACAAACAAAAAGAAAAATACAATAGAACCAAGAAAATAAAACGAGATGAGGAAAGCGAGAGCCACAGGGAAACTAGACGAAGACGAAGGAGAAGGAGGAGGGAGAAAGCGGAGGAGAAAGAGAAGCCGGAGGAGGAGGAGAGGGAGAAGGAGGTGAAGGAGAGCGATGGACGGAAAAAAAGTGGAGGAAAAAAAAAAACATGGGGGACCACTTGATTAATAGCACAGCCACCATTGAACGTAAGAACAAAGGGGCTGGTCGTATTTCTCCGCGTCTGTGTTGGCTGCGTCCACCAGGGGGAATGATAAGTGCAATGTGGCGCACAGGAGGAGGAGGAGGAGGAGAGTGTGATGATGGAGGTGGAGGCGGTGCAAGGTGGAGTGAAGGAATGACTCTATTTGCGCCTGTGCACCTACTTCTGTTTGTCTGTGTGTTTGTGTGTGTATGTGTCTGGGCCCTGTGTGTGTGTGTGTGTGTGTGTGTGTGTGTGTGTGTATGTGTTTGTGTCTCAAGGCCTTGTTTGTGTGGCTAAGTTTGGGTGTTTGGGTGCCCCGGTGGGTGTTTGTCTAAGTGTCTGGGTGGTTGAGTAATTAGGTTTGTTGGTTGTTTCTGTATTGCTTAGTCTGTTTATCTCTGTCTGTTTCCTCTTCTCATCCTCGCTTTTTCAATCTTCTTCTTTATCCTTCTTCATCATCCCACTTTTCCTTTTGATCAATGTGTGTTTCCTATTTTCTCACCCTCTCCTTTTCCCTCTTATACCTCTTTATCCCTTTCCATTATCCTATTTTTACCTACTATTACCTCTACCTTCTTTCACCTTTATTATTTTCCCCCTACGTTGGTCCTCCGTTCCCATTTTCTTTATTTACTTAACTCTTCATCTCCCTATTCAAGGCCAGAGGGTCCAGAGAACGAGTCTTTTTGCTCAGGTGTATTACTATAATTACTGTAACTATGAATGGTCTAACTGCATGCCCTAAAAGGTGGAGGAGGAAAAGGGAGAGGAAAGGAAGGAGGGGAAAAATGAGTACGAGTTGTGGAGTTCGAAGAGGAGTAGAAAAGAGGAACAGGAGGAAGAGGAGGAAGAGGAGGTGTTTTTGTTTTGTTCTCCTCGCATGACTGGACTCCGCGTTTACTGGGGGAGGCAAAATGTGGAGGAGGTGGAGGGAGGTGCTGGAGGCAGGGAGAGAGGAGGGAGAGTGGAGGGGGGAGTGGAGGAGAAGGTGGAAGGGAGGGAAGAGTTTTTAGGTACAGTCGTGGAGTTCTTTGTTTTCCTTTTTTTGTGTGTGTGCGTGTGTGTGTGTGTGTGTGTGTGTGTGTGTGTGTGTGTGTGTGTGTGTGTCAGGCTATGGACGAGGAGGGGTGGGGGGCGGCGGTTCCTTTATACAGAGAAGAACTTTCAAAACTCATGCAATCAACCGCTCGTTCAGATTTGAGTTTCTTCATCAATCTCACTTATTCGGTCGTCCCTCGCGGCTATTAAGAGTATATTGATTTTTTACGAGAGTTCACTTCAGACTTGGGGCTTGGGGGAGGGGGAGAGGAGACAGGGGGTAAAGGTGAAGGGAAGAAGCACATGATTTCTTCGTTTTCTTCACCCACTATTTTACGTCCCACTGATCTGTCTTATTTCAAATGCGTTACATAATAGAAACACGAGCTCATCTTTTACTGTGTCTGTTCGTGCGTGTGTGTGTTCTGTCATTCACGGTTGGTTGATGGGATGCAGCTGCCCACTAACCTGTCTGTCTATGCATAAATAAATCCAATTACCAAGACTTATGTAAGGGGAAAGAGGGGAAGGCCAGGTAACATATGAACAGAAGACTTACGAGACACGCGGGAAAGGCGAGACGTTGGTGAGTCGTGACTAGGGAAGCTGAGATGCCTTAATTCTTCTTTAGTCTGCCATGAAGTCTATTATTTGTATATGCGTTGTATGTAACTAAACACTTCCTTAGAGATACTGCTTTCTAACCCGGGTCTTCGTAATCATAGTATTCGGGTGCCTGAAAAACATGCTATAATATATCTCTGAAGAGTGATGGTTCCGGATTCTGCGCTAACATTTCCATCTCACGGGCAGGTGGGCAGCAGGTGTTCACTGTCACTAACTATGGCCGCGGAGAAGTCAATCACGCCGGGGCAAACTTCAGCTCCCAGTCGGACTAAGTAATTCGTATGTTCACGTTTATTTATGACCTAAATCATCCCGTAGAGCCAAGCCGGGGTTGTGATTACTCTAAGACTCATTTGACTTCTCTCGTCCAATCCCCCCGCGTGGCTGAGGTCGAGCTTCGGTTCACCCATCCATCCGTCATACCCGAAGCTCCTGCCATGAATTACCACCTGGTTGGCTGGTAGTCCGTCTGTCCGCCTGCCCGTCCGTGATGCCTATCTGATGACAGCTTTGGCCCCCGTGAGAATGTGATTGATGGCGTGTAATGGCCGACCTCTGAAGGACCATCGATGAACTCCTTGAGAGGCTCCGTCAGGCACCTTCCCTCCCTTTGTTGTCTTCATCCCGTGAAATCCTGAGTAATCACTCTTTTGACGAAGGCATGAGCGGCGCACACAGGCCAGAAAAGATTTTTGCAGTTCATATTTCCATCAGACAAAGACATAAATAACGTTTCCCTGATGGATGTCTTACAGAGCATCGAATATACATAATATTATAAAATTAAAACTTTCTTGGCATATGTTTTACCGCAGTTTTTCTTCACGGGAGTCGCTGATTAATCACAATTAACAGAACCTTATTTCTTAATAACTATACGGTTGTGGCCGCCGCGGTCTTAAGACTTATTTTCGAGCACACAGGTGAGTGCCTAATGCCGCCCCCGGGCAAGGCAGGTGTCGGGACCACGGGGGTCAGGCACCGGGGGCAGGAAGGGGAGGCGGGGCAGTCTGAGGCAAGGGGGCGAGGCGGGAGGTGGGTGTATGGGAGGAAGGCGGGTGGGGAGTGGGGGGGAGGCTGGCGGGGGGTAGGGAGGAGGTGGAAGGTTACGGCGATTATCCTTGGGGAGGGTTGTGAAGGTGGGGGTGGGGCTGAGAATGGCGTGTCTACCTGCCTCTGTGTTTGCCTGGACGCCCGAAGGAGCTTGTGAGAAACACGAGTAAACTAAAAACGGGTACATAACTTCGTAACACAAGTATATATAATTTTCTAATGATATCCAATTACAACAAAATACCACTAAGTAATCAATTCCCAGACAGGGCAGGATTTCCTTTTATTTGATTTTACTGTTAATTTGTTCCTAAAGAATCTTGAGGATATTATGAGCGTATCACTAAAGTTACAATGATGAGTTTATTTTATTATGAAGAAGTAGACAAGTCCCATCACGCAGCTAATCATTATCCGTCATTTTTTCACACTCTTCTTAATATAAACTCCACCAATCACCGACTTCCCACTCACTGGCCGCAACGACAGACAACAGTGACCTTTGTTTGAACGGGAAGAGTTTTAATATGTTGACGGTTTTACGGTAAAGAAAACGCACAATTAATCTTCGTTACGTTTGAGTGTATATAATTTCCCGTAATATATTGCTTGGAAATATAGAGAGGGGAAAAACGCAACATCTCAAATGAGCTTCGCGGGCAGTGATGTAATTATCTATAATTTGCGACTCGACTCAAATAGAACAGTTTGCGTAGGAGGACGCATATAATTTGTATACTAAACACCGTTGAACAATATTTATCTTTCCAGAAGTTGCGGCCCCTCCTGTACTAACAATTATTTCCTCTCTTCGTATTTCCTCTGACAACTCTCCTCCCCCAGTCTTCTCTGTCCATTTATCTTCTCCGTTGAGGGTTGGCGACTCCTCTCCTTACTCTTCCTCCTCCTGCTACTGTGTTTCCTCGTCTTCCTCCTCCTCCTACTCCTGTTCCTTCTCTCTCCCTCTTCCTCGTTTATTAATCTATTTCCAGTTACCCTTCCCCCGTCTTTTCCCTGTTCCTCACACGACACTCTGCACACCATCTGTTGTTCCTTTTCTCTTCCTCCCCCTCACTTCCGTCTTGTTATCCTTCCTCTTCCTCCTCTCCCTCCATGAGCCATCCAATTAGTCTTCGCCCTCGAAATTCCACGAATGATTGACGTGTCTGTGTTTCCTTACCCCACCGCAAGATGTTGGGGTATGAAGTCATTTTGGAGCGGGTCTGAATCTATGGGAATACAGATTACCGTCGATTTATCATCTATGGACGATTAGGCTGATAATGGTCTTCCCTATACAGTCCCACTCTCCTCCCCTTCCCTTATCGTCCTCCCTATAGCTCACTCAGTCCAGCGACCCTACAAAGTCCTACCTCTTCTCCCCCCCCCCTCCGACCCCCCCCCCCTTTCCTCCAGCAGTATACCCCGTGCATGATAAATTTCGAGGTAAACACAGGAATTAGGCTCCCAAACCACCCCCTTCTAACACCGATCTCACATTAGCGGCTGAGTGGCGGACCGCAAGGCATACACTCAGACCTCCCAAGTTTGGTTCGCCCGTTTTTATATTTGGTCCTTTACTTCTCGTTTCGTTTCCTCTGTACTTGAGAAATAACATCCCTTTGTCACATGCAAATTATATATAGTTTTCCTTGTAAGTTCACGGATGCCCGATAACGTATTTGAGCTTGATGCCTTCATTAAGAAATTTTATACGTCATGACTTTTTGTTTATTATGTTGCGTAAGGAATGTGTTTAATTTTCAGATTGCCTAAAAAATACTATTGAAAGGAGACAAGTTGTTTTAATCTGAAGCCTTAGCAAAAATTTAATATTGTTTTTTTGAAAGGGGGGTCTACAGACTTCCTGAGGTTTCGAAGAGCAGCAGTTTGGTCAACACCTGTAGACTTTCTATATACATCTTTTTGGAGTTAAGAATGTACTTTTTTTTCAAACAGTCCCCTAAAAATATATACGTGAAAGGAGAGTAAGGTTGGTTTCTATTTGATGTAATGGGAATAATGAATAAAGCTTTTGGATGAAGGTCTCGATACACTTCGTAAGGTTTTCAAAAGTAGAAGTTCGGATCTTTTGGAAGGGGGTTCTATATACTTCATAAGATTCCCAAGAATAAAGGTTCTGATCTTATGAAAGTGGGGTTCTATAGACATCCTAAGGCTTCCAAGAGCATAGGTTCGGTCGACACCTGTAGGCCGGAGACGCAGCGGACACAAATCATCGGCCGTCGGTCCCCCAATGAGTAATAACACGACACACAATGGTCGCTTATTACGGCAATTCTTCTCGTGGCCACCAGGGAGTAATCGTAACGAATGTCAGGTCTCACGATACCGCACAATTTCAGGCTGGAGTACTTAATTATCTCTTACCTTTTTTTCCTGTGGCTTGGAAGGTAATGACGGGGAGGGGGGAGGAGAAGCGAAGAGAGGGAGGGCCGCCCATACGGTTTTATTGCCCCCATAAGAAGGTCACGAGGTTACCAAATTTGTAAGACGATAACCCGAATACGTGACCGATTTCCGCCTGTGTGTGTGTACGTATGTGTGTTGGGGAGGTGCGTGTGCGTGTGCGAGTGTGTGTGTGTGTGTGCGTGTGTCTTTTTCCTACTCCACCCCTTTCGCTTCGCCCCGTTGTCGTAAGTCAAGAGCACGTGGTGTTTTCTCGGGCTTGTGTCGCTGTCCAGAGTCGCAAACACTCCCGCTGTTCAGCCATACCTGGTAATTACTTGCAGGGAGACAATGGGACTAATGCAGGTGTGGGTTGAGGCGCGGAGCAGGAGACAAAGACGGGGCGTGTGTACCCGACGACCGACTCCGTGACAACCGTGCAGAAGGGAGGAGGAAAAAGGGGTCCACTTAAAGGATACGAAAAGAAGAGGGGAGAAGAGGTAGTGGTGTAGCTAAATTGTAGGAGTTAGTGGCATTAGTGAGTCATTTTCGAACCTTTACAGTCTTCGTGGTAACTATTGAGAGACTGTTTGTTGCGGGAAAGCAGAGACAAACATAGAATTAAGATGATATACCTAATTGTTTCTATTCAGTATTTTCTTGTATTACTGTCCATCAAATTCAACATCACTACCATTTTTCAACATTTACTGACCCTCATAGCAACTTCGGAGGGACTGTATTTGTTGCGGAGAAGTGGCCAACAAGAACGATATATCTGATTGTTTTTTTTTATTCTTCCTTATTTCTTCTTTTATATCTATTCACCAAACTCATCGTCACAGCCTCAATCTGACTACACAGGAAGGAGAGGACCTGCGGAAGCCAACTCAAAAACGATCTCGGCAATTTTCTTTCACTGTAGCACCATCCATTGTCCCGTCCTTCAGCCCTTCCACCTTGCAGCTCCTCGCCCCATGTCCCTCTCCCCGTGCATCTCCTATCAGCTTCAATCTCTCGGGCTCGCCTTGTCGCCTGTCCCCCTCTGTGACGCCCTCCTGTCTCGGCCGCGGGTGATGGAGGTCCCTGTCTCGCCCTCTCTTCGTCAGTCCCCGTTGACCCGCGCTGGGCTTCCTAACCACTATGGCACCACAGCTCCCCACGCCCTGGCCTTCACCCAACCCAGCCACCTGCACAAAACAGCTCAAACTTAAGAAACCGCAAATAAATCATGCTACGAGGGAAACGCAAGAAGGAGCAACATGTTTCCTCCGTCTTTTAAAAATGGAAACCCAAGACAGTAATTACGAGAGGACAACGCGAGGATAACACACAAGAAAAGAAGCTCCCACAGAACGTCGGTCCTTCGTGTCCTCCAGTATCAAGGAGAACAACAACACGTCCTCCACGCCTAAGGAACAGACAGGGGGTGAAGGATGGATTGTAGAGGAGGTAGAAAGAAGGGTTGCTGAAGGGGTGGACAAAGAGGGAGCTGGAAGCCAAATTAACATCACTAAAACGACGGAGTGAAGCGGGGGACACAATCTTCCATCAGCTGCCTGTTCGCCTGTCTGTCCGCCCGCCGCTCGTGTCTGTTCGAGTGGGCTTAAAATCAAAGGGGAGGCTGCAGGATGTGGTTAAAGAGATAATGGCATACCTGGGAGACATTAACGGCGGGGGAGAGACACACCCGCCCACTGCAAGAAAGAGTGTGACTGATGTGGGAAGATGCTGCCGAGGGGAGAGGGACGATTGAAAGGACACCAGGAAGTAAAAGAGGGAGACGTGGCCATGATCGGTACCCTTTCTTTGGACAAAATTCCAATCAGAGAATAAAAACAGAGATAAAAAGGAAAAGCTACTGACTACCCACTCCCTCAAGTAACAATAGCAGGGAAATAACTCAAGACTTAACTGAATCAATACACTGAAAAGACTAATAAGAGGGACACAGAGTCATGATCGCTACCTCTTCATAGGACAAATTTCCAACCAAATTCTACAAAAGAGAAATAGACAAGGAATTCACTCGAAATTGACGTCTTTTTTGGCCCCTCGTTGTTTTTTTCTTTTGTGGAAGCGGCGTTTAACGGGCTTTTTCGTTTCTGTCTTTGCTTTTCCTGCCCTTGAACTGCCTCCCATGATGTAAAATAATAATAAAAAAAATCGACTAAACCCATTTCCCCAGGTGGCGATAACAGGGACAAAACTCAAGGCTTAGAGGAGTCAACAGTGAAGCGGTGTGGAGAGATAGTGAGCCTAGTAAAATAATATAAAGAAAAGGAGAAACAGACAAGGTATCGACGACCCCTTCCCTCAAGTAACAATAGCAGGAACACAATTGAAGGCTTAAAGAAGTGAATGCAGAAGAGGTGCAGAGAGGTAGCGAGCCCAAGGAATTCTACTATAGACTCTCGGAAACGTTGTGTCAGATGTGACGTAATGTAGCAGCTGCCCCACTCTATCGACTGTCTCTCTCATGATTAAGCCGATGCCGTAAATCAACGACAATCAAAGGTAATAAAAGGCCCGGAAAGAGGCGTCCTGGGTGGCAATTTAGAGTAACCCTTTGAGGCGCGGGTTGGGGTCACGGAGAGGTCACGGGGCCCCTCACTCCCAGCTTCTGTCCTCCCCTCCATTTTTCTCTCTTCCGCCTCCTCCCCTTTTCTTAGCTTGCCCCCTCTCCTTCAACAAATCTCCTTTCCTTTACCTCTTTTCATCTGTTATTCTGCTGCTTTTTATTTGTTTTCCTTCAGAAGCAGCAGAGAAAAAACAGAGACGTGATTTATTACCAAAGAATAAAGTAGAAAAGCAAACATTAAAACCATAACTAATCCTGCTGACTACCATGATAAAACCCTAAGACTTATGTATCAATATATGTGGCTGGTGTTTACGGGTGCCACGCCGGGGAAAGAAAGGTTATCAGAGCCATCACGTGACTAACACAACCCAGCTGAGGGGAGATAGTGAAGGTGTGTGTGATGGATTGGGGGTGGTGGGGTGTGGGTGAGGCGTATAGACTGGGGGACAGGGGACAAGGGACAAGGGGCAAGGGGATAGGAAGGGGGCAGGTAGGGGGCAGGCAAGGACAAGCAGGGGGTAGGCAAAGGACAAAGAGCAGGGTGGTGGTACTGTATAAGGAAGGGTTCTTTAAAGTGCTAGAACTACTCATTGCGTCATCACTTCTTAAGACATCGATATATGAGTACTAGAGGGGGAAGGAACACATCTCATAGTACCATTAAGTCTTGCAAACGTTTAGAGGATAGTGGAAAGAAGTGTTAGAGGAATGCTGAAATAGGGATACAGTGAACTGAGCCATAGGTATACATATGGTAATTTGGGGGCATCTCCTATTGTTAACACCTGGCTATTCATTCACTTCATCTGTCATTCTCCAAATTTATCTGACTTCTTAAAGACAAACACACATACTCATTTCTCCTTTCTCACTCTCCACTGCACGCCCATCCTTCTTCTCCTCTTCCTCCTTTAGCCAGCTTTATCTCCATTTATCCTCCTCCCTTTCCTACCCCTTCCTCCTCCTTCTCTTCCTCTTCCTCCTTTCCTCGCCAGAACGTCTCCTTATCGCGGCCTGAGAGAGAGGGCTGAATTGCACCTTCCACACAAAGAATGACAGATGGCCCTCGGGATAACGGGGTCAGAGCGGGGGTGTGGATTACTTATCATGCACCCAAAATTAATGTAATCCCCAAGAAGCCAAGGGGATTAACTATAGCTCCAGACCCTTGCCCACTCCAAGAAAAATATACAAGTACTAAATCATACGTTGAGGGCTGATAATGTATTCGGTGTTATATGACGTGAGGTGAGGCGTGTGAGGAAGGTGTGGAGGGAGGGATGAGGTGGAGTAATGGTACCGAAGCCTTGTGTGTCGAAGAGGAATGTGTATATATAAGGTAAGTGTGGATAACTCTATGTGTGTGTACCTGAAGATTATTACGTTGGTCACCTGTTAGATTTCCATGCTTACTATTTCTTATTCATGGTTCTTCAGTGAGCCAGTACGGTGATATAGTACGTAGAGGTGACACGTAACGATGTATGTGTCCTTTTTTTTTTCGACATTACCATGAAACTGTTGCCAACGTTGATGCCAGATGATTTACGACGCATAAAGAAAACTCGCTCCAGGGCACAGGTGAACTACACTTTTATATATAACAAAATCTAATAATGGAAGCAGGTATCGTCGCATCCAGGCCTTATTTGTATTCAGACGAGACGCAATAAATCATTCACTCATCCTTTTTGTTAGCATCAAGGCCAGCAACCACAAGCACAGAAGGCAATTACAGCAATTTTCTACGCCACTTCCTCAATCTAGCACACCTCTAATCTGCAAGTTAGGCGCCTCCTTGCCTGCTTTCAGCACTAGCAGGGCCAACGAACAGCCATAAGCACACACGTGAAGGTACAAACACATGAGACAAAACAAAAGAGAAAAGAAGTAAAGGACAACCATGCGGGGCGACCAGACCGAGCAGCTGCAGCGAGCGAGTAAACACCCGCCCAACGAAATGCACGAAATTACTGGCGATCAGGTTTCGTGCTGGAGTCGTTCATCACCGTCCGGCAGAGTTGCAATCCCCGAGATTTGGAGTTCGACAGACGGCATGCATCATGTTTTGAAGGGGAACTTTGCCCATGAATTACTCCCTCCAGACTACAGGAGTGGCGTTAATAACAACAGCCACAGCAACGGCGGCAACGGGAACAGCACCGCCGACAACAGCACCAACACCAACAGCACCAACACCAACAGAAGCACCACCAACAACCGCAATGCCACACCAACACCAGTACCATCACCACCACCGTCAACAGCACCACCAACAGAGCAACGGCTTCAGCACCAGCGGCAGCACCAGAAGCAGCTAGAGGCAGTCATTATCGTGGGTATGGAAATGGGTGACTTTGAGTGATGACCCGCCGGATAATGGATGCCGTGATAACAAACTTCCCAGCGATGTGGATCCCCGGCACCTGTCAGCTACTTGTGGCGTGAGTGAGTGAGGAATAAAATATGTACTTGCTACCTTACGTAAAAAAAAAAGTGATGAGGAGTGAGTTTTATTCATGGGCTGACTCTTAGAATATAAGC
The DNA here is from genome assembly GCF_024679095.1 of Eriocheir sinensis. NCBI lineage: Eukaryota > Metazoa > Arthropoda > Malacostraca > Decapoda > Varunidae > Eriocheir > Eriocheir sinensis. Next base: position 6,162,993 of record NC_066547.1, read on the forward strand.
TGAGTGAATTTGGTTTTATTTTAGGGTTTCCAGAGCTCTGTAAATACACTGATCTCTTTTTTAACAGTAAAGGAAGTTGTTCAAGGGCAAAAAAATATGATTGAGAAAGATAAAGTCCGCTCATAACTATCTCTTTGACAAAATATATAGATGAGTGGCCAAAAGAGAGGTCAATATCTATTTTTATTTCACTTTTTAGTCTAATATGTTCAGATTATGGCCGTAAAAGGACTGGTGCAGTTCTCTCTCTCTCTCTCTCTCTCTCTCTCTCTCTCTCTCTCTCTCTCTCTCTCTCTCTCTCTCTCTCTCTCTCTCTCCCTTAGACTGGTGACAAAGAGAAATCCGCCCATTCCTTACTCAGTCATTCCTCCCTTCTCTCCCCCTCGACCCTCCATCCTACCCCACCTTACCCTTTCGCCCTCCCACCCTCATCCATCGACCCTTCTCCCCCTCTCGCTTATCCAGTCTCCCCTCCCTTGTCCCTCTGTCTCCCCTCAGCCTCTCTCTATAGTAGCTGAAGACGTCATCAGCAGGGCAGGAGGGGTGAAAGGGGGCGTTGAGAGGGGAGAGAGAGGAGAGGAGGCAGGAGGGAGGAGAAAGGACCGAAAAGAACGCCCAGTAAGGAAGGGGGAGATGAAAGATGGAGTGAGGGAGGAGAGAAAAATAAGAACTACAGAAGGGAGGAAGGAAGGGAGGGAAGAAGGGATGTGGGAGATGGAGAGAATAATGGGGAGATAAATAAGAGTGAATGAATAATCAGAAGTAAGGAAAAAAAAGAACACTAACTCATATACCATCCATGACGTCTGCGTTTATGTAACATTCCTGGTATTATTCCAGCCAACAAAACTTCATTTCTTCTGTAGTTTTGATGTATTCCAAGACTTAAGAAAAACAACAACGAAAGGATGAGGAGACAAAATATCTATGAAGGAGGTAGATGAAGTTAAAGAGTGTGGAGAGGAAGTAAGACAAGGACAGAGAAGAGGAAAGACACACAAAGGGAGGAAGAGGATGAAAAAACGAGGCAAAAAAGTGCGTAGGAAGGATTTGAGCTAGACATGAAAGAGAGGACAATGAGGTAGGAGGAGGCGGAAGAGGTAGACAGTGCGTAGAGTAGCTTAGACAAAGACGTTGAAGAGGACTGAGATATTGAGGAAGGAGAAGGAAGACGTAGAAAGTGTTTTAGGGCGAACTGAGACAGAAACTAAGGAGGAACACTGAGAAAGAAGGAAAAGGAAAATGTTAGAGTGCAGAGAAGAGCTGAGACAAAGACAGGGAGGAGGAAATGAACACTGAAGGAGGAGGAGGAGGAAGAGGCGGAGGGTGTGTAGGGAGGAGCTGCTGTTCCAGACACACACCCAGAAGGCATAGGGCGTGACGGATCAAAGAGTGCCAGCAGAGGGCGGAAGAGAGGAGGCTGCTGAGAGGGGCGGCCACCACAGCGAGGGTCCAGGAGGGGAGCTGCGGGTGTGAGGGTGACGAGGGGTGAGTCTCATCCCCTGAAGAAGGCTAAGCACCCGCACGCCGAGGGGAAAAGAGGGGGAGAAATGAGGGGAAGGGGGCGCTGCAGGAAGTTGATGGAGGGGTCGGAAGGTAGACCAAGAAATATGGAGATGAAGTGGTAAGCTCAAGGAGTTGGAGGAAGGAGGTAAAAAAAGGATGGAAGGAGGGGAAGGGGGAGCGTACGGTCGCAGGAAAGAGGCCGAAAGAGGGAGAGAAAGACACGAGGCTGAAATGAATGAAGGAAATGGAAGGGAGAAGGAAACTAGGGCACGGACGGCTAGGAAAGGACAGAGAATGGGACGGGATCTTTGTTGGCAGGGGTGAGTGAGTGAGGGGGAGACGCAGGAAAAAAAATGAGGGTAAAAAACATAATAAATGGATGCAAGAACGTAACGAAGGCAGGAAGGGGAAATATTTGTGGGGAAACAAAGAAGTAAAAGAGGAAGCGGAACGTACGAAAAAAAGAATGAGTTACTGCACCAGAAAATTACTGTGTTGATTATTAAACAGTGAGTGCTTGCAGGTGCGAATTAAATATATGAAGGAATCAAACGAAGTGGATATAATTTACATACAAAAAATAATATTACTTAAGAAGACTATGACAATTCCTTACATAGAGACAATGGAGGAAAACAGTTTAGAATAATTTAACGACAAAGAAAGAAAGAAATATACAGAGAGTTAAAAGTAATAAAGAAAATAAGTAAGTGAAGGGAGACTAAAGATCAAGGGTGACTTCAAAAGAAAAAAAAAAAGGAAGGGAGGATTAACTGAAATAAAAAAGAGGAAAACTTGTACAAGAGAAAAATTAGAAGAAGAATGAGGGAGAAAACTGCGAGAGGGAGGAGATGAAAAAAACATAGAAGAGGAGGGAGAGAAAAATTAAGGGAGGATGAAATAGAAAAAGAAAGATAAAACTGCACATAAAAAAAAGGGGAGAATGAGGGAGAAAAGGGTGAGGAGAAAGAAAAGGAGATGAGGAAAGAAGGGGAGAAGGGAGAGACGGAGGCGGCGGTGATGGCGGGAATTTTAATAAGACGTTGCAGGGGATAATAAGAGATTAGTGATGGATGGCTTCACGCAGAGGAAGAGGGAATATTAATAAGTCTGGCAGGAAAGACGAGAACGGGAGGGGAAGAAAGAGAAATCAGGAAACCGAAGTAAAACGTGAAGGTTGATGTGGTAGATGGACAAGACATGGAAAAACAGAAAAGAAAATATTAATAGATAGAAACATAGATAGGAAATATAACAAAGATGAAGGAAAAGAAAGAGACAAAAGGAAAGAAGAGGAATAAGAAAGGCCAGAAAAAGTGAATAAAAAGAAATTGAGATAGAAATGGAAAAAAAAAACGATATGGTACAAAATTAGGAAAACATTAATAGATAGATAGAAAGATAGAGAGTTTATAACAAAGATGAAGGAGAAGAAAGATACATAAAAGAAGTAAGAGGAGGAAAATAAGGATCAGGAAGTGCGTAAGAAGGAATTGCGATAGACATGGAAAAAGTGACAATGAAACAGGAGAAAGAAGAAGCGGAGAGTGTGTAGAGAAACTAATTGATAAAAATGAAATTTGAGTAACGTTGAAGATAAAGAAGAAAACCATTGAGAGGTAAACTATTGAATATAAGTATAGAAAAGAAGGATTATATATACTTTTTAGGGATATACGTAACTTGATTCTTCCTTTATATACCGTAACAAACACACAAACACACACAGAAAAAAAGAAATAAAGTAGACGAATCCAGGAGAAACGTGTGGAGACGGATGGAGATGCCGAATGTAAAAGTGTCATCACCATAAATAAAAACGACGAAAAAGCAAGAAATATTATGCTCACACGAGAAAAGAAATGTAAAAAAAAAAATCTTGAAACATTGCCAGTCTTCTCGTTCGTATATGTTTAGGTTAGGTGGAGAGTACCAGGACCCTCCTCCCTCCTCCCTCTCGGCCCCCACCCCTCCTATTCTTCACCTCTCCCCATGATGACGATCTGTGACCCCAAATGACCTGACCTCCTCCCCTAGATCGGCTGCCAGAGAGAGGCTCCTCGCCCCCCCTTCCCCCCTTCCCTTTAAACATGGTGGGTTGTTGTTGGTGGTGGTGGTAGTGTTGTTGTTGTTGTTGTTGTTGTTGTTGTTGTTGTTGATGGTGGTGGTGGAAGTACTGGGTGTCGCTACGATGCCATACAATGATGATAATAATGATGATGATGACAGTGGTGTGATGGTGATGATAATGGTGATGAAAGTAATGATAAAGATAAATATGCATTGTTAAAGGAAAAGTAATCAGTTTTATCCACATGTGAACATCTATTATACATCTTCATTCTTTTCAAATATACTAAAACATAACAAAGCAAACAGAAGAATGTGATCAACCATATCTAAAGCCAACAACACATGCAAAAAAAACTCATTAATAAGAAAATAATGCCCTGAAATGAAGTTCGAAATCAGCTGTTCATTCGTCGCTTATTTCTTTTCATTATCATTATTTGCATTTCTCTACGCGACACACACGAAAATAAAGCGCATTAGCAGACAGGCGAGCCTACCACGGGGCATTTCCCTGAATCCCAAGGGCGGGCGGGCAGCGTCCTCACAGCGGGCTGGGGGAGGGGGGGAGTATTGCCTTGTTGCCCACCTTAAGATTAATTGGCGATGGTTTCTCTATCGTCGATTACGGTAATGACGATTAATTAGTTGCGATCACCTTCCTTTCCTCGCCTTCTCACGACCCTCCATCCCCTTGTCACCACTCTAGCTCTCTCTTGCACTCCCCCCCCCCCCCTCTCTCTCTCTCTCTCTCTCTCTCTCTCTCTCTCTCTCTCTCTCTCTCTCTCTCTCTCTCTCGACCACTCTTGCCCATTTCATTTTCCAATTCTTTTTCCTGCACCCTCCATCACCATTTTTTCTCTCATTTCTCTCCCTCTACACCATCTTCACTCGACCCCTACCATCATCCTTCCTCCTGTCACTGTCATTTGTCTCTCCTTCTCCTCTTCTGGACAACCACAACCAACACTTTCTTCACCCGTCGTACACTAAGGCGGTCACTCACTCACTCTCTTCCTTGGGTAATAGAGGAACAAATTCGAGTATACGTGGGTTGGTGAAGGTCTGTAAGCGGTTTATGAGGGGCGTTCTAGAGAGCCTTGGTAATTTTTCTTTAGTTCCAGTACACGGGTAGGCCAAAAGAGGTAGGCGAGCTTGGATGTGATAAAGACATTTGCATACTGATGTGGTATTACTGTCGATCGCTCACTTATAAACACAGGTGGTAACGTACGTAAGGGAGGGAGCAAGACCTTTAGATAAGTACCAATCATACACGCCTATCACAATGAGTCAATTCACACCCACGTAAACAACACACACACGACACGAATGATACTTTTTGGGGACCAGAAATCGTATCCTTTATAAAGAAAAAAAATATAGAGAGATGGAAAAAGGCATAAAAAAGAGAGACGACCATAGGAATCAAATAGAATTGGAGGAATTAAGGAACACGAGATGGGAAGGTCAACTAAAGAAGAATGATGAGAGAGAGAGAGAGAGAGAGAGAGAGAGAGAGAGAGAGAGAGAGAGAGAGAGAGAGAGAGAGAGAGAGAGAGAGAGAGAGAGAGAGAGAGGGAGAGGAGGGAGGAAGGGAGAAGGCGCCGCGGAATGGGAGAGAAGAATTATAGTTGACACAGAAAAAGCTTCAACGTGAAAGGAAGTTGGAAGAGGAGCACAAGACGGAAGAGTTATCGTCAATAGCAGCTGAGCGTGGAGACGAATTACTGAACTGATTTTGAGCCGCCATTGAAGAGGAAAGAAGGAAAAGTTGAAGGAAAACACGAAGAACGAAAGTGAAATGAAAAAAAAAGGACATGTGAAGAAGATGAAATAACCAAACCAGGAAGAAATTAAAGGAAAACACGAGAAAATAAAACGAAAATCACAAAAAAAGGAACCTAAACTTATATTCAACTATGCAAATAACAAACAAGAAAGGACGAAAAAATGAAATGAGACGACGATGAAAAACAAAAATAGAACAAAAAGTACAAACACACAAACAAAAAAACAAAAAGAAAACGAAAAACTCACAAACATAAATAAAACTCAATATCAAAACAAAACACCGCACCAATGATACAATAAAAGAAAGAAGAAAAAAAAGAAGAAGAAAAAGAAGAAGAAGAGGGAAGGAGAAGAAGAGAAGAAGAAAGCAAAAATTCTTGATGCGAGGGGAAAATCCTGAATTATAGCCGTGAGGGACGGAACCAGAGGGGAAATTAAGTTAGTCACAGAGGGAGATGATGAATGAGCGCAAAGGTAATGTAGGCGGGTGTAATATACAGGGGAGGCTGGAGAGAGAGAGAGAGAGAGAGAGAGAGAGAAATACATACATACATTCAAACAAAGACAGACAGACAGAGACAGCGTTACAGAAAAACACATCTACGTATATGGCATACAGACAAACGTAGACAGGTAAACAGAAAGAAACAGGCAGAAAAGACAAGACAAATAGGATGCGTTAAATAGAAGAGAATACACATTTACAACAAAAAAAGCTACCAGCACGGACCAAGGTCAACCACCAGTGCCTTAAAGAAAACCTACCGGCGCAATCTGGCTGCGCATGGACAAAGGTAAATAAACTGGAACGATTTGTTTTTATCTGTTTGTGTCATATCAAAAGGCAAACTATGGAACATTAAATAGGTTCAGCAATCAATAAAAATGTTGCTGTACTATTTTTTTTTTTATCACACCTCGTTCACCCGCATCAAAAACTCCTCCATCTTTTTTTTTTTTTTTTAATAACGCCATCTGTGGACTAAACTCACAGCTTTAAGAACATCAACAAAACATAACAAGATAAAACTTCCTGTGTGAACTGAAAATATAAACCTTTCCCATCCTATTTACATTCAGGAGGCACAATGAAGAACAAACGTACCTTTCACATGAGTCTCCAAACCCAAGGAACGAGAGATCAAAGAAGCGAAATGATTGCCAGGTATGCGTATAATGCAAATGGCGCATATTCAAAGAGCAAGAATATCATATTATCTGATCTATACCTTGACAAGCTCTGTGACATACGACGGAGAAGAAAATGCCCTGAGAGACTTCGTGACATCTGCTACATTCAAGACGAGAGAGAATGTTTAGCAAGGTGCATGAAATGAGATGGGGGGGCAAACTAAGGGAGGCAGTTTATTTTGAATATATGAACTAGTGTGGTAGAGAATGACTAAGACAGGGTGATACTATTGTTTTTCTTGTATTACTTATTGTTGTTGTTGGTGGTGGTATTAGAGGTGGTACTGGTGTAGTAAATGTGGCGATGGAAATGGTTAGTATGCAAATTTGTGTGATTTTCGACGTAGTAACTTTCCTAGGTGCCTTTTAACCTATTCTGTGTGACTTTAGGAGTGTATGTTTTTGTGCTTGTCCATTTGCGTGTGACTGAGTCCGTGCATATGAAGGTACCAGTGCGTGTGTGCGAGTGCGAGTGCGTGCGTGTGCGTGTGTGCGTGTGCGTGTGCGTGTGCGTGTGTGTGTGTGTGTTTTCCAGTCCCCACAAGGCACCAGAGCAACCAGTGGAGTGAGTGCATGTGGCTCACGGTAGGGGCGGATTAATGGTCCACTGAGTCATGATGTGTATAATACTGTCTGTGGTATAACTGTGTGCCGTGATATACCTTCCGACCCTCATGGATATATCATTCCACATATTGCATGTCCGGAATATACTCTCACACGACGCCTGAGCTACGCCTATGTGTGTATGTAATGTGTGTCTATATGTGCGCCCTACTTTCACTGCTACAAAACTATATGTATGTATGTGTGAATCTGTATGAATGTGTGTATAAGTATGTAGGCAGATGGGTAGGCAGCTAGGAAACTTTTTTTTATGAGGAGTAGAAAACAAAATCAACAACAAAATAAGCCCGCTAAACGCTGCTCAAACTTAAGGAAAAAATTAATAAGTCAGAAGAGAGGTCAATTTCGGGTGGCTGTGAGTATGCAAGTATGAATATGGAAGAGAAATAAGTCCGTCTGTGTTAGTGTGTTGATTCGTGGGGAGAAGACTGTGTGTGTGCGTGCGTGTGTGTGTGTGCCAGAGTGTCATTCATCCAACACGTAATCATGATGTGTGTGTGGAATGAGGGAGAGCATGTGTGTGGGTATACGGGAGGACTATAATAAACTCCATACACTCTCATCCACATATTTCACGCTGGCTCTGGGGCACCACGTCATTAATCATCGTCATTTTTTGTTTATATGTACTTTTTTTTTTTGTATCGACACGCCCCACAGTAGCGTATCGGCCTGAAAAGAAACTTGATCTAAATGAGTCAGCGCAAACTAATTATATATGAAAAGTCCATCAAAATACGATTGTTCAGCACAGTGAGAAATATTAGTGGGAGGTGAAGGAGGAGGAGAAGGAGAAATAGGAGGCAGGAAAAGGAGAAGGAGTAGAAGGGGAAAGAGGAATGGGAGGAGGAGGAGTAGAAGGAGGAGGAAGGTAGAGGAGGAAAAAAAAAGAGGAAGATAAAGAGAATGGAGTAAAAACGGGAAGTGTGGAAAAATAAGAGGAAATAAAAAAATAGTATAAGAAACGTAGAAGGGGAAAAGAGTGAAAGAGCGAGAGAGAGAGAGAGAGATGGGAGGAAGTTAACAAAAATAAGGGAAAGAGGAAAAAATAAGGACACTTGATTTATATGGACAAAAACTATATATAAAAAAAAATGGAAGACGTATGGAGCGGAGGGGTTTTGAGGGAGAAAGGAAGACAGGAGGAAGAAGAGGAGGAGGAGGGAGGGGCAGCCGGATGGAGGGAGGGAGGAGGAGTGGGAGGAGGAGGCTGTTGGTAGGAGGGGAAGAAGGAAAGTGTCTCGGGAGGAAGAAGAGGAAGGAGTAGGAAGAGGAAGAAGGGGAAGAAGGAGAGGGAGGGGTGGATGTGCCTGAAAAGTATGGATGAAAGGGAGGCGTTTTCTTGGGTTGTATGGGAGGGGAGCCCCGACCCCCGACGCCCCCTGGTGAAAGAGTCTTGTGGAGCGAGAGACGAGTGTGATTAATAGACTAGATACGAGAAAAAATACAAGGAATACCAGACGAAGGAAGGGGGAAAGAGAGAGGGAGAGAGGGAGAGAGCAGACGTCAGGAAGGAAAGGAGGGGGGCAAGGGGGAGTCGAAGTAGCAGAAGTAGTAGTAGAAGCAGCAGCAGCAGCACCAGGAGGAGGGAGCATCGGCAATAAATAACGAGTGTAAATAAATATGAAAGGAGAGTGGAAAGGTGCAAGTGGGGCCCAGCCTGACCTACCTACCAACCTCCCTCCCTGTCTACTCCCTTTCACCTTCCTCTCTCCCTATACTGGTGGTGCGACTTTCAGGGGACTTCCAACCTTATGTCCTAGTGATCGAGAACCGAGTATCTGAGTTGAGTGTTCCCCTGACGATGGACTCAACCCCACTTTTGGTGTAGTCAGGATTAAAAAGGATGGTTAATGGACTTGGGTTCTGTTTACTCTATCGTGAAAGAGCATTCGAGGCTTCACACTGTGGGAGGGACGACTCGTGTTGCTACAAGGGAAAAATAATGTGTTGAGGGTCGCCGGTGACTGAGGGGGGACGGTGTTCTTATGTAAGTGAATAAGAGGAAAATCGATGGGAATATCAAGTAAGCTCAGCCAGGAAGGAATACACGCACTTTACTGCTGACTGTTTGCTGACTTTCCGTGGGACGCCGCTCCTTTGTGGTGGATAAGACGGAAAAATATATGAGTTCAGGTTTTCCCGCCTCGCCTGTTATTGATTTCCGGGTGCTTGGTGAGTCCAGTTTTACATTTTACGAGTGACAGCCATGGTCATTATACACACACACACACACACACACACACACACCACACACACACACACAACGCCCACCCCCCACACACACTAAAGGAAGAAACAGGAAATCACAAGTTCAGAAACGAAAGTAAAAAAAAGAGCAATCGAAATGGAAAGAAATAAAAAAAAGAAATCCAGCGTCATATATCTTTCCTTTTCCTCTTTCCCTTTTTTCTTACCTACCGTTCCCATTAAAGGAGGATGCCAATCGGAAGAACAATACATCAGAGCCGTAATTTATGCTTCTTACATTATCGAGAAAAATTAAACAGAAAAGGTTTAGCTGTGTTTACCCTGCAAATTGCCCCCGTTTCCTGGCCTTCAGTAACAGTGATTTACGCCTTGCTCTGCTTGGATTCCCCGACGCAGGGGTGATGTATTGCTCTTTGATGTAGCTCGAAATTAAAAATCATAAGTCATGCCCGACACACTGGTTATTTGAAAGGGCTCGGGGGAGTAGAGTGCCAGGTCGGAGGAGGCCAGCGAGGGGCGAGCAGGCCGTGGCGGAGGATGGGAAACAGAGACTTAATGACTTGTGGTGTTTAGCATTTTTCTCGCCTTGCTGGTTCCCCCCCCCCACCCCCCTTCCTCTCCTCTCCATCCCGGTTTCCACTCCCCCACTTCCAGACGGGCGTTTTCATTCCAGAGATCAACGGGCTCAGTTTCCTCAGAGTTATAAACCAGTTTGCTCAGAGTGGGACTTTTGGACTTGAGGGCGGGCGAGTGTGAGTCCTGTCCTGGGGGAGGGGGGAGGGTGACAGTCCGGGGGTGAGGGGGTGGACCTAGGGGGTTAAAGGGGTGTGTGTGTGGAGAGGAGCCAGCTACCCCTCTCTCCGCCACCTCCTCTTCCACCTCCCCCCTCCCCCCACGTGCTTGTGTGGGAATCACGTGACTGTTGCCTCGGGAAATATAGCACCTGGAGAGCACTTGTTTGGTGTTTGTGTTTTACGGCGTGGTGCTGGACGTCTTTATTTTGGGATGTGTGTTTTTAGCATCAGAATCGATCGTCACTTTTTTGTTTGTTTTTTTGTTTATGATGCATGAGTTTTTTATTTATTTTTCCTTATTAGCTTTCTGCATCAAAACTGTTTATTATTTTGTTTCTTTTTGTGCCATCTAGAGGAAATTGTCTAAATATAAATAATTTATATCCTCGGTGTTAGTCTCCGGAACGTATTTACTTTATCTTACCAAAATCGATATTCGTTCAGGGTTCTGTTTATTTTTGTTTAGATCGTGAGAAGTAGGCCTCCTAACAACCCCGCTCATGTATCTACCTCACCCGCTATATTACGCCCCATGAATTCTTATATAAAGCCACTTTATGTAGTGGGCCTGTACAGCGCCGCTAGGGAATATAAACACTTTATAACAGAGTCATCTTCCTCCAGCATCCTCGATACATATTCATCATCTTCACCAAATTTTTCCATATTTTTTCCCTCTACAGAGATACATCTTTGGAAAGCCCACGATTCGTCTTCCTAAATATCCTGAGGTGGTATGGCGGTATTCCCATAATGATATATATACAAAACTTGGCCTTATTAATGCCCATAAGTGCCTCTCCTCACGTAACACATTGATCATCATTCATCTCGCAATTTTGGCGAGGTTTTCCATCACAACGCTTGCCTGAATATTGCTCGATATATCAACCATTTTGGGGGCCTCGGCCTCACGGTTTGAGCCCAGTGGTACCAACACAGCCATCACGGCCGCCGCCATCCGTCACCCTCCCCCCGCGCACACTCCACCTTCCCGCGCCTCGAAAATAACTCCTCTTCGCCGCTTTTCTCGTGGCAGGATAAAAAGCCCAGCATCGGTGTCCTGCCCCCAAATCCTCCCCAGATGCGTCTCGCCAAAGTAGCCAATTCAGTGATAAATAGCCGCGGTTGGCACTACTGGCGGGTCTCGTCCTAGGTGTTCAATATGCGAGCTGCGAGAGAGTCATGGTCGCCGCGATATATACTCCCTCTGGTGCTCTGTGGCCACCTCCGCGGGGGATTGGTGAACCAGCAGTGCTTCTCTTACGTGTGCGTCAGCTGTGTAGGCCTACTGAAAGTTATACAGCCAGAGTGAGAGACAGTAAAGGGAAGCGAATAAGCGAGAAGGAAGGAAGGGAAGAAGGAGAGTCTTGGGGATGTGGGGCAGTGAGGGGGAGGGAGGGGGAGCGCCGGGAGTGGGTGAGAGGAAGAGAGAAGAGGGAGAGTGACGGCTGGCGGAGGGGCGAGAGAGCGGAGAGGATGAGCGAGGAAGGAGGAAGAGTGAAGAGGGAAAGGCGTTGCATCGGGCCGAGGGAGGCTGGAGCGTGGTGCTGCAGGGCGTTGTTTGGCTTGATATAAACCCTAACAGTTACTTTCTTTCAGCGTTGTGCAACAGGACCAGACAAACAACACAGCCCATCAATTTTGTCAGTAAAAAATAAATTAAAATATGAAAACCAGACCTCTTTAATTACTTTTTTATCATTACTCTAAAAACTAAGACTATCTGTGATTAAAAGAAATATGAAAAGTTACTCAAACAGAATCAAGAAGACATGCCATTTACCTATCTTCACCATATTTATCATTAACCATCACTTCTATAGTTATTCCAACAGTGGAGAAAGGAAAAAAATGCATTATGCAATTCACTATCAGTACGGTCATTCCTTCCCCACCGATAACAACCATCATCACCACCATTACCCTTACCATCACCACCACCACGATCGCCATGCACACTGTCCCGTTCACACATCCCTCCCTACACGTGGGCGGCGGCGGGTCGGCCACGCACGCCCCTCATATAAACCTGTCACCTCTCATGCATCATTCAGCAGCGTTACTTTCCTACCTGTTGCTCGAATCGGCCTCAATGCGGTGATTAAGACTCGCGGGCGCTGTGAAAACGAGCCTCCGCACGCCAACTGATTGCCAATGGGACACACTTTATCGCCACCCCGTTCAATCACCGGCATAATCCAGTGTGTGTAATATACTAGAAGGTTAGTTAGTACCGGGATGATGTTGCTGCTCAATTATCCACGGCTCATGATCGCCCGTGACGGATCACCTGCGGATCCAAACGTTGTGAGTAATGAGAGGCCTACCGCTACCTGCCTGCCTACCTGTCCGTGAAGGCTAATTAGTGGAGGTTATTTGATTTGTTTTCTTCCGTCATGTATACGAGCAGCAGGGAAATAGATATGACGTAATACAGACCCTGATCGAATTGCGTTATAAACATTACTAAACAACCCTTTAAGCCGACATACGCATGTAAGAAAAATAAATTACGCTTTTTTTCTATGCAGTTCAATGAGGTAAGATTGAATGGAGTTAAAAGACAAGTTGAAAGGGGAAGAAAGAGACAGAGGAGAGAGGGAGGGAGAGGGAGAGAGAGATGATAAGAGGAACAATGCAGGGAGTGGGCGGTAAGACACATCACACCACCACGATGAGACGAAAAATAAAGAACCTAACCAAAAAAAAATCCATCCCGTACCCTGGCAGGTCTTCTCGTTAGTCATCGTGCACAACAAACTCCTGAAGAAAGTTGTGTTGATATTGCAAAACAAAATATTGCAAGACTTACGAGGCGCGGTGAGTCATGAGGTATTCGAATTAATGGGCTATTTGAATTAACGAGTTGCGGATTAACAGGGTTTCACAGGGAGAATATAAAAGTGTGAAATTGAATGCGGAAGAGTGATCCAGTGCGTCTCTTGGGCCGCCGAAGAAGACCAGGAAGACTTCGAGCTTCTTAAAAGTCTCCAGTGTGCCCTAAGGAAGGAGTCCCGCGGTGTTTTTTCATGTGATTCAAGCTGATGATTTTTTTTTCCTTGACATTCCTTTTACCGAAGACCAAATGTGGACGTGGGCTAAAGTATTGTGTAGGGGCTTTCGGATGTGTCTTTTAGGAGTGTTTGGTTTTAAAGGCGTAGTAGTGGTGTGGTAATTTAAGGAAAGGGGGGCGTGTATAGGCGTTAGATATGCTTACAGAGATGCTAGGTTGAGATAGGCACGTACAAATATAGAGGTAAAGTGTGTTATATCTCTCTCTCTCTCTCTCTCTCTCTCTCTCTCTCTCTCTCTCATTCCCTTTCTCTTTCTCTTTTCTCTTTTCTTCTCTTCTTTTCTCCTCTTTTCTTTTCTTTTCTTTTAATTTGATTTCTTTTTCTACTTTTTTCTGTCTTCTCTTCTCTTCTCTTCTCTCTCTCTCTCTCTCTCTCTCTCTCTCTCTCCCGCCGGCCACAAGGCGCAGCACAAACAAGCCTCCCACTTTCCCTGTCGTTGGCCAGATCTCTGTAGGGAAATGGATGGAGTGGAGTAATGGGCGATAAATTCTCTCCGTTCCGAAATAAAAACTTTTGTATCCTCGATTCGGTTCTAATGTAGAAACCTCGTTACGGTTACAGAAAATTTGGGCTGCGTAAGTCAAAGTGTGGGCGGCGCCGGCGGATTCGAGGTCTTGTGCCCGTCCGTCTTAAGGGTCAGAATGTTCATCGCGATACGACTGCTTCCGTACTCGCCGGAGACTGATATGATCGAGTAAATTTGTTGGAAGGAAGCGTTTTGATTTTTTTTTTTTTGAGGTCTCGCATGAAATATTTAAGTAGTTATATAAATCTATCAAAGCATATTCACTGACCACTGAGAATTAATGATAGAAAGTAACACTCGCCAACAACACACACACTGGTCAGGGGAGATAGCTTAATATATAATAAATCACGACTGCCCTTGAAAATCCTGCTTTCTGGGTCATGTGTAAAAAGCCCTTAGTTTGGGTGTGTCCCGCCCGGAGGACCCGCTGTCAACAGGACGATTATGTGGAGCAGTTTAACGCCGCCAAACTTTGTGGTGCACGCGCCAACTCAAGCAAGCAGGAGCAGGCAGGAGCAAGCAGGCAACATCCATCCTCAGATCGTATCCAGCGGTGAAAGTTCTGGTTAAGACGTTGTCTGGATATATTTCCCAGACGCAGCTGAATAATAGCTGGCGGGGCCGCGGCGGGCGTGGAGAAACAGCTGAGACGAGGCGGAGGCGAGGCGGCTGGAGGGGCGGCGAGGTGCCAAAGGAGGCTGCGGAGATAACGGAGCACGCAGCGACGCACAAGCCAGTAATTAACACATACAGCCCGTCCGCCGCCTGACAAGACAAAGGAAGAGGGATACAAAAGCCTGAATAGGACCCACACATCACATCACAAATGACTGGCCGGCCCCCAGCCCTCCACTACTAAGGAGAAGCAGAGACACCAACTTTACAGTAGCTTTAGAGAGCAGTAGCGGCAGCAGAAGCAGCGCCAGGAGCCACAGGAACAGCGGCAATCAATTACAAGCATTCAGAAGTATCCAGCTCAAAATTAATGCCCATCCCACTCACTAAATCGTGGCCATGGACAAAAACAGCTGACAGTCGGGGAAGCGAGCTTTGTGAGCCGCTGAAGTCCTGTGATTTAGTGCCCAGTGCCCTCACCTGCCCACTGACTAATGGCTGGTATTCTTGGCCTTCTACTTGAGAGACACTCGACCAATCACGTGCCCCAGAAGACGATCAACCAATGGAACAACGCAGCCTCATCTCGTGCACGCCTTGAGCCAATCACATCACACATTAAATATAAGCCGTAAAAGTGTTAAATAATTAGTCTCCCAACGAGCCATTCCGACAGGGCGAAATGTTATGGATACATCCCCACCGTGTTATGACGCATGCTGCCTCTCGCCGTGTATTTACCCTCACGATTCATGGGACACATTCAACGTTCAACACACTGACCGAGGTGATGTTTTGCTTATCTCTCCCCCTATGACCACGTCCCTCTATGTCCCCCTCCCTTCCTCCTATCTCTCCCTTCCCTTCCTTTCCTCCTCGCATTCACAGGGTTCAACATCCATAGCGATATTTATGTGGGAAAAACCTGCACACACTTCGTAAATTTCTTCGTCCAAATCCAATCTCTCTCACGCACTCGAGTCTTCTTTTCCCTCTCCCTTCTCCTTCTTCTCTTCTTCTTCTCCACGTGACGCCGCCGCTGCCCACCTTAGATTGTTTTACTTATGACCGAAAATTTACACAACGGACGAATGTTAAATTGAAATCTAAATCACCGTTCTTCCATAAGTTTTTTGTCGTGTCTCTTAAATTTCCCGAGATTTAAGAGCCCCGGGAGAGGTAAGGTGACGAGACGGGGTGGTGGTGGCGGTGGTGGTGGTGGTGGTGGATGGCAGTGTTTTGTGATGGCAGCGGTGGTGGTGGTGAGGGTGAGGGTGGTGGTGGGTGGTGGTTGATGGCCGTAGGATGCATGGGTGATGTTGGGGGCGCGTGTGGTGGTGGTGGTGGTGGTTTACGAAGTTTCAAAATGATTTATTCACCGAAAAAATAAAGCAAGACTATGAATAGACGATGAAAAGTCTACATAGTCTAAAAAAAAGAGTAAAGTGATATGTAAGAAAAAATAAATAAATACAACATACATCTCCAACAGCATCCACGCCTTGAAAAGAAATATAAATGGGCAAACAAAAAAAGTAATACCCGTGACCTCATAAACTATCCCCCGCCCCCCTCCCTTTACCCCCCCTTCCCGAACGGCAGTCTTGGCAACACCGAAGTCCACCATAGAAATCGCTTTCCCACTTTCTACGCGGCGGCTCAACTTGAAGCCTCCGTTTTCTTCATCTCAAAAGCTTAAGCTCAACCTGAAGCCTCCGTTTTCTTCATCTCAAAAGCTTACAACACGCATGGAAGAGCAACCACGCTACGCCCCTCCACTCCGCGGTGTATATTATGGGCCCTCCCTCCCTCCACTCTTCCCTCTCTGACCCCCTCCTTCCCTTTCCCTTCCTTCCCTGCTTCCCTTCCTCTCATTAGACACCCGTTTTCTTTCACGAGACATGGTTACTCTTTATGCCTCTCTTCACAATTTTGAATTCGACAAAAAAAGGAAAAATCTACATCTCCACGCTGCTATCCTTAATTACGTTTGTAGTTATTTAGTAAAAGGCATACAGAAAAAAAAATGACGTTTATTTTTCTAATTATATATGTTTGGATAAAAAAAAAGAGAAAGCAAATAAAGGAAAAAAGGGAAAGTTAGTTGGCTACTCGTGTTACCAGAGACTGTAATCAGCGTTAATACATTGGTTCTACCCCTTGCACTGCCATACATATTTAAACAGTCATTCGCCCTTCACTACCAGCACCCACAAAACACTCCCACCCCCTTCACCCACCCACACCCACCTACCCCAGCCCAGCCCCCCACACCTGGTGACAACAGACGGTCCTCCTCCCCCGCCCCGCAGCCACACCTGGGGGCGTCTCCTCGGGTGCTGAATAATAAACGACACGTCAACATTAATAATCCTGTCTGAGGGAAGAAATAAGACCAGTGGAGTAATTTTCTTTGTCGGATGGAGAGCTCTTACGGCCGTGTGTGTGTGTGTGTGTGTGTGTGTGTGTGTGTGTGTGTATGTGTGTGTGTGTGTGTGTGTGTTATGGAGTACGATGTTTATGCGCGTAATAATTAAAGCGAGGAGCAATTTACCAGGAACGAGACACCACCATCAATACTTTCGTTCTTGGCTGGCCGGGTACGTGAAATTATGCATTAGTAAACACCGCACGCGCGCCGCTGCGGAGGAGGGGGCCACAAGCATTACCAGTGGACGGACGGGCGCGTTATTGATGGCTCTCGGTACTACATAGATAATTACCGCGCCCACTGTGACCTGTGCAAGAAATGTCGTAGCTGCAGCCAAGACGGACGAGTGTGACCAGAGAGTGTTGGACGAACTTTAGTAGCCAGCGGCCGTCCGAGATTTAGTAGTTTGCCCTCACAATACTCTAGTTTTCAGTCTGATTACCGAACACTTCCACATGGCTTATACATCACGTTTTCGGTGTATGCATGTGTTTGCTCCACGCCCGGGGATGAATTAGGGTCGTTTTTCATAATGTTAATGTTGTTTCTTAACTTCTTCTTTCTTGGTTTGCTTCGAAGTAAAAATATAAGGGGAGCAAGAGGGCAAGGAAGGAAAACTGAGAAGATTGGAGAATGGATGAGAACGGAAACGAGAAAGAAGAAAAAAAGGAGAATGGGAAATAGAGGAGTTGAAGAAGGAGGAGGAGGAACAGGGACAAGAAGGAGGAAGAGAAAGAGGAGGAGGAGGAGGCAGAGGGACGTCACTACATTCATCGATCCTACCCCTAAATCAACGTGTAAAGAAATCCATCTCTGGGAGGGAATCGATGTTCTTGCTGCATCAGATTTGTGGCCTCGTATATTTAGTCTGTCGATTCGTATTCTGTTGTATATTGCCAATGGAGGGAGAAGGAGGGGACGGCGGTGGAGGAGTAGGAGAGAGAAACTGAAGGTGGAGGGGAGGCGCACGGAAGGGAAGAAAGAGGGTTGGAAGGAGGAGGGGACTCGGACAAGAAGGGAGGGGAGATGTAGATTAAGAGCTGGAGGGGCGGGGGGAGGATAGGGCGGGTCATCTGTCTCTCAAGGAGGGAGGGAGGGAAAAAAACAAAAGATTCATCTCGGACAGTCGAACGGCATTAGCGGACTCTTTCATTGGCTCTGATACACTCGCGTCTCAGGATGACCCTCGGCTGACCCTTAGGACGCTCCTGCCTTACGAATTTACCTTTTTTTTCTGTCTTCAAACTTTCCACCATATTCTACCTCCCTTCACCTACCAGTATATTTATTTAGACATTCACCTTATCACAATTATCGAGGTACCTTTTTTCCTCTTTAAATTACCCACTATGTTCTGCCTATGTTAATTTATACACATATTCACTTTACAACAATTACCAAGCTACCTTTTTCTCTTTAAATTACCCACCATATTCTCCCTCCTTTCACTTATCATCATTTTTGCCCACATTTATTCGCCTTATCACAATTACCGAGGCACTTTTTTCTCTCTTTAAAGTATCCACCATGTTCTCCCTCCCTCCATTTATCCGCTTATTTGCCTAGGCGTATTCACCTCACCACAATTACCGAGGTACGATAATCGCCGCTCAGTCAAATATTAATAGGGTGCTGCAGCGGCTTCCGTATTAGGGCGCATAATGATATGTAAATAGAGGCGGAAGGTACTCATTGGTATCGATTAAATCAATTTTGCGAGGCGGGCAAAATTGATTCTTGTGAAAACCGACTTTGCTGGCTGACTGGCGTGTTTGGAAATTGAGACATTCGGGTTGCTATCACCACTATCATTATCGTAATCATATGCTCAGTTATCGATTCTGATCCCTATAATAAACTTCCTGTAGGGGCTCTATATCACCTCATTCTCCCTTTTTTTCCGACTCGGTTTCCAGAGACGTCGCCGTGACATCAATCAGTCTCCCCTTGACATCCCTCCCTCTACCCCTTCTGGCCCCCCTTCGAAGCTATACATCTGCAGCTCATTCTTATCCTGACATCTAAACACATTCATCGCCTCCACTGAAAGGCCCAAATCCCTTCAAATTCTCGTTCCTTTTATTAGTTTTCCTCAGACGTCACGGAGGAGGCAGCATCCATCCGTCCCTCCTTGACATCCTTCGCGCCCTGCCCCTACAACCCCATCCACCATCCATACATCCATCCATCTGCAGCTCCCTCCTTATCCTCCCATCTACATACATTCCTCGCTTCATCTCGGATAAAACCTGCAGCATCCCAGAAGAAGGCGATAACGCGGACAATAAATTCAGAGATAAAACCCAAATAAGAAGAAAGACAGAAAAAGCCACATAAATTTTCCCCTCCCGCAAGTCTCCTCGTCTAAGATCTAACATGTCGCCGTTGTCTGGAAAATTGCTCTTTTACTTACAGCAGTCCATTAGGGTGGTTTTTGCTTACTTACACACCATTAGGGCGAGTCACTTTCTGAGCCCCGCGGGATCTCGATATAAGGCCTTTATCTGGCGTCTCCTCCGGGATAAAGACTCTTATTGCCCCGCGCTATGACACGTTTTGGTTTAGGCTCCCCTTGAAGGATTGCTCGGGAAGGTTCTCTAATCCTACCGTTTCAGGATTTGTCGTCTTGAACTCTAACTCGTTTTCTTTTCATATTCTTCTAAATGAATACAAAATAATCATGTTAGTTAAAATTATCTTCCATTATTTTTCTTTCGTTATAGTAAACACGGACGTTACAAAAAATATCGCTTATCTATACGTAATTCTCTTGTATTTTGTTATAACTTAATAAAGGCTAATGATGGTAATAAAGTTAACTGCTATACGCATTTCCATTGGACCAAACAAAGGAAAAAGTGAGACAGTTCCTTCCTCTTCCTCCCTCCCCCCTCCTCCCTCCTTTTACCTTTCCCTTTCCTTTCCCTCCCTTATCTTCTGTCCTTCTTTCCCTTCCACTTCGCTGTTCACGTGGAAGGAGAAAGTTACGACCATAAACACACACACACACACACACACACACACACACACACACACACACACACACACACACACACACATAAATAAATGATAATAAAAAAATGCAGCAAAAAACACAGGGGCGTCAGTCATACTCAGAACTCGGTGACCATTCCCGTACCTGAGTTTATGGCGGTGCATCTTCCCCACTTTTTTTTGTACCCCTTCAACTCTCTCTTTTTACTCTCTCTTTCTCGTGTCTCCCTTATTTTTTTTGCTCAGCCACAAGATTTTACGGCGCCTCACACACGCTAGGACGCTGTGTCTAATCCCAAACTGGTCTCCTTTAAATGGTCAGTTGATTTGGAGCGTCAGTCAGTCCGTTCGTTTGTCTCCAGAGGAAACATCGAGCCGGTGCACTACCTTGGGGACGCCGAGGAAGGCAGGACACGTGAGTTAACTTTGATCTTCTGCAGCCATTGACAACAAATATGTTTCATCCTAAAAAGAAGCGTGGGGAATGTGATCTTCGTGTACACCACTGAGAAACTAGTCTGCCATGATTACCAGGTCTCGAAAAATATTACGAAATTAAGAGAATTGTATATGTTTTATCAGTAATGTTGTGGATATAACCTGGTGTTTCTTTATGAACAGTGCAATAGTAAAACGAATATATCAGTGATCTGAGAAGGTACACGTGTGACTTTTAACAGTGAAAATTGAACAGTATTTGCATAGATATACGCCAAATACTTAATAAAACCGAATGCCTGATAAAATAAAAGAGCAAATATGGAGTGGGAGTGGGAAACATCGATAATAAATAAAAATGGCCAGGTGGAAATGATCATCAGGGGAGGCAGGTGTGAGTTCAGGTGAAGGGATACCTAAATACCCGTTCTTAGGGAGATGTGGAGCGCACTAAGGCATCAGATGGAGGTGTCAAATGGCGTCAGGTGGCAGAAAGGGAGTGGAAAATGAGGTGTTTCGGGAAGCCTCACCTGCCCGAGCCACAGGTGAATCATTATCGATGGAGCACCCGGTTACCTGCCCCGCAAGGCGACCGTCTGAGCGAGTTTTTGCCTCCGTGTCCCCCACAGGAGTGTCGAGAACAGGTTTGCGCGACCCCTCCTCCCGCCGCCTCGTGTCTCATCGCTGTAACCAGGTACTCAGCGTGGACGTTTACCGAAACCTCCTCCCGGGCGGCTGATAACTTACAATATACAGCTTTTTGCAGAGCTCGTGTGAATTCTGTTGATTGTTTTGTATTAAGATAAAGGCTCGGGAAGATAGCAATTATCCTCCTCTTGCTGTAAGTTATATTTTTTCTTTATATATTTTCGTGGTGAGGTTTGGGGGTGGAGAGAACAGTGAGGACAGATATTACCGGTTTTCCATTGCTTTTTCAACCTTGTCATTATTCTATCAGATATTTTCCTTCTGTATTAATCTCTGAGACTGTCGTTTTCTTTTCTTTTTATCTCTTTTTATCTTTGTTTGCAATTCTTTTATTTTCTTCTTCTTCTTCTTCTTCTTCTTCTTCTTCTTCTTCTTCTTCTTCTTCTTCTTCTTCGTCATCTTCATCTTTATTGAGAGTATCGTCGTTTTCTTTTCTTTTTATCTCGTTTCTCTTCGTTTGCATCTTCTTCTTTTTCTTCTTCTTCTTTTTTTTTTCTTCTTTTTCTTCATTTTCTCCTCCTTCTTCTTCTATTTCTTCTTCTTCTTGGTAATCTTCATCTTTACTTATTATTTTCTTCTTCACTTTCGCATTTCTAGTCCCCATCCTCCCCATCCCTCCTTCAGCTTCCCAGAGACACACCAGACTGATCGGCCGGCTGTCCCTCGAAGGCCCCGCCATGTCTTTTGCAATTGCTGTCATCTTTCTAATGACAAACTCAGGAAATTGGACGAGCTAAAAAATGGCTTCACCTCATGCAACGCTGCCTCCACCTTCCCAGCGGAGGAGGTGGAGGAAGAGGAGGTGGAGACGGTGGTGATGCAGGAGTGAGACGGACATACGTACTCACACAGCCACACACGGACACGTACACACATAACTACACATACACACACGGAGGAACAAGCAGACAGAGACAAATGTGAGGATGTGAGGAAAGGATTAATACGGGGATTCCTCAGCATCGGGCTCGTCACCATCCGTCATGCCCTCGCCTGGGTAATCCCCCGGCGAGGATTTATGGCGTTATAGGTGTCCCCTTCGTTAATTAAATCCCTCACAGTTCCTGGTGGCAAACATGACCAAAATATATATGTCGTATTTCATCTTGATTACTCCGTCAGCGGAATAAAAATGAGACTCTCGTCGTGGGGCGCTGGCTCGTTTTTTTTTTTTTCTTTTCTCATCTCCTCCCCCCCCTCCAAAAAAAAAAATAGCGTGTTATTATCATTACTATTATTATCACTGTTATTATTATTATGAATCAGCAGCTTCACGGGGACGTTATATTCCCGGCGTGATTTATGAAGTGGCGCTGGAAAACAAGAGAATAAAAAAGTGGAAAAAAAAAGGGAGGGAGGGAAAATGAGTCGGGTTAAATAATGCATTTCTCTAATTACGTGATGAATTGTCCTGCGCTCTGCTTTATACGTACTGTGAATTTTATACAGACCAACACTATTTAGTTTTCTCTCTCTCTCTCTCTCTCTCTCTCTCTCTCTCTCGCTAACACTCCATTGCGCCAAACCGGAGAAACAAAAGAGCACTGTGGCACAATGTCTCTAATTAAGCCATCAAAATTTCACCTCGCACCTGCCTAATTACACCAGGTGACCAGACACTAATTAGCACCCTACCTGCCACCCCCTCATCCTCGGGCTCCCATTTTCTATCCCGGAATCCACTTGGTTTAATGAAGTATGTTCGGTTAATCGAGGCTACGAGGTAATTGCTTCAATTAAGTGAACTGGCGGTGGTCCCCTCGCTGCCTCAAGATCTTGGGGGCGAAAATTAATGTTCCTTCTACAAAAATGAGCTCATTAAAACACCCTCTGAATTAATCCGGCCTATCAGAGTGATTGGAGAACTTTTACACTCATGTTTGCTCCCTGGATTGTCGGGTAATCCGCCTTACGACAAAAGAAATACAAAAAAGTTATGAAATTTGACTATGGTAATTACATTTTTTAGGGGGTCTGACTCCATACAGGCTTCGTCTTACCCTCTCGCCCCTCTTATCCCATCAGCTTTTTTTTATTTTGGTATTATGTTATATCTGATAAGTCTAGGCTATTGTCAAGTACAGTTTCCCCCTTCTGTCTTAAAGTATAAAGAAGGAATAAGCCAGGAAGATCATTTTTCATCGGGGGTCACCTGAATGGAGGCGCCGAACACACGGACAAGAGCACTCTTCCCCGACAGCTTCCTTTCCTCCCCTGCTCGTAGATCTTAATACGTCAGAGGCCTCGTGTAATCTAGTTTTTGTTTCGCTTCGTGCAGAGGGTGAGGTTAATGATGCAGTTGGCGGTCTCCAGTGTTTCCTGTGGGGCCTTACCCGCGCCCTACAACCTCGGCAAAACGACTCCTTCTCCGCCCAATGACCTGTGCACGATACTGCCATCAGGTTGTAAAAGGTAATCGATGCCCTTGAGTCTGGGAAGCATCCCCTCTTGACGAAATTACTTACTGGAGCGCCATTACTCTTACGGCCTATACTTTATGTGGAATAGAAATATCTTGTAGGCCTACGCAATCCCGAGGCACACCGGTATTACTGTCGGGTAATTTCGCTCCCCAAAATTAGGCCTACACCTCCCTCCGTCTCCCCTGTGACTCCCCAAACTCCCTTTCCCCCCACGGTCTAACACCCTTCCCCCTCCCTACCTTCGTCCGTGCGTCCGTCGGGCCCTCCAAACCTACGATTTCCCCTGATGAGTTTATTAGCCATGATGTAATGATAGGGAGGAAGGAAGGAAGGCCATATTGTGAATGCTGCTGGTCCCATCCTCATCAGTGGTGACGAAGGGCCAGATGGGTTTACAAGAGTAGGAATAATCATCTCGCATTAGTTTTGGGATTAGAGGGCAAGCTGCCGCGGCGTCTGATGAGGAGATACGCGCGTCGCCCCGGCTCAGGGAACTTGTTTGTATAATATTATAAGTTCTTACACTTACTAGATTACATGGGGGTGCGGGACCTCTGCGCCCCCGAAGGTTAAGGCTCACAATTGTCCGCCTTACTTAGAAAAAAAAAGGGTGAGGCTTAGATGAAGTTAGTCAGGAAGGATAATTTGTGTGACGCGTCCCTCCGGTGCAGGGAGAGAGATTACCTCCCAACAGCTCCCCCCCCCTCCCCCAACCCCTGAACCCTCACCTCACCTCCTTGACATGTAAGCTCCCCAACACGGTCCTATCCCCAACGTGATTCTCCTCTCCCCTCTTCTTTCTCCTCCACCTGACCCCAACCACGTGACCTTACCCCTACAGCCTTGCACAAAGACCATGCATAATTTATAAAGAAGAGCCTCCTCATACTTAAAATACTAAACAGACAATTCTTTTTTGTTACATAATGAATGGCGAAAGTAAAACCATAAGAAAAATCGAAGGAAAAGAAAAAAATACAGAGAAAAAAGACGTTTGCTAGATTATAATGTTAGTTATTTTCTTTAAAACGTATATGCATAGTTATTATATATTTTTTCAATCATAAGCCTTATACAACACACACACACACACACACACACACACACACACACACACACACGCGGGTGTCAAAAGTGACCATAAATATACGCTTAGCACCTCCTTCTATGTCAAACTTGACTCATATACAAACGAAGCATGAGTTATTCCTTACGATATTATATGACGTCTTATCCATTATCCTCGACGACTATAAATCCAGATAGAAATGGCTTCCCTCTCTTCCTCTCTCTTTTATTTACACAGTTTCTCCCAAATGCCACGTAATCTAAACGAAGCGACCATCGAAAACATCAAGGATTTTTTTCTCTCCAAGGGTTAACATTTTTTTTGGGGGGGGGAGGGAGGCGGGTTGAGTGAGAGGCCGTTTTTTTTTTTTTCATGATAAACAGATGACTTTTTCTTTCTGATTTAGTTATTCTTTATTATCCCAGCATCAGTTTGACCTTTTATCTGTCTCTATAATATTTTTAAATTCGAAAAAAAGGGTTAATTCGAGACTCACTGAAAAAAGACATGATTATCGAAGTATCCCTAAACACAAAGCTTAAAGAAAACGAGGACTACGACCCAGTAACATAAAAGAGAGATACATTAATTAAGGAAACACTCATCTAAGACAACAAGGATAACAAACACCAGCCTACATGTAAATACAATAAGCACGGAGCCACCAGCACTGAGAGACGCGCGCAGGAGTTATATATCCGCCTGTCCGCCCGTCCGCTGCCAGGCCGTCACACCAGAGAAAACCTAATACGCGCGGCGCCCCCACGGAAAACGGGAATTTCATACAGCTCGAGAAAGAAAATGGATGTTCCTCGCGAGCCCACAACGTCCTGCTTCTTTATTGACTGCCGGAGGTGGACGCCGCGTGTCTTGGTCTGTCTGTCTGTCTGTCTGTCTTTCTAAGAGTATGTGTGTATGTTTTGGGTTTGTTTCTTCTACTTCTCTGTCCACCAGTCTGTTTGTTTGCCTGTCTATGTATGTCTGTCTGTTTTGTTTGTCCGTATCGGTGTCTAAACATACGTCTTTGTCTTAGGGTGCGTACATAATTGGGGTTTCTTTTGTGCCATTCTGTCTGTCTGTCTACTGTCGTCTGTGTATCTAGGTGTCTGTCTGCCTGGGTTTGTGTGATTCTTTCTACTCCTTTGTCTTTATATCAGTTTGTGTGCCAGCGTCAGTAACTGTTTAGCTGTCTACGATTGTGTATCTTCGTCTGTCTCTTTGTTCGGGGGACAGTATGAATTATAAATACCTTTGTCCCACCTCCTTAGTACCTCTGCTTTATTTTCATTGGTCTATATTATCAAGATCAATAAGAAGATAAATTCAAACGCGGATATCTACACGCAAGAGATCATATATTATTAATCGTTCTCTATTTTTTTTAGTAATCTGTAGTGACGAGTTCAAGTTTACAAGGAAAACAGTTTAGTCATACCGAAAAAAATCACATACTGGAGCGATTCGTTAATACTTATCACACTACGCTTCATAAATTCACTCCTCTCTGATGAATTGACACTTAGTTGCCGATTTAAGTTAGTAATTTCATCTTTCTTTGTGTTTTTTCTCTTTTATGTTTTTTTTTTCCCGACATGCGGTTAAGGGGTGCTCAGAGCCTCCCCGTCTGCTAAGTCCGGCGGTTCTCCAGTAAACGGCCCACGTCCCGCTCCAAGCCTCCGTTTGTTCCTCAGAGCCGCGTGGATTTAGTCTCTATTATAAGGAAAGCGGACACTCTGCTCAGTCGAATTTCCAGAGGGAGGTTCCTTGTGTTTCCTCTCCCTCCAGTCTTTCCCCTTCGCCCCCCCTTTCTCGGACCCTCCCCTCTTCCTTGTCCTCTTCGTACTTATCCCCTCCACTGTTTCTCTCCCCTCTCCTCCTCCTCCTCCTCTTCCTCCTAGCGTCCTCCCAGCTTTACCCTCCATGTCTCCCCTTCTCTCCCCCTTCTCTCCCCCTTCCCGCTCCCCATTTCTTCTTCATCTTCCTCCCATTACTCACACTGTCTGGTCTTGTTCAGTCTCTCTTTGTCGTGCTGCATCCTCGTGAAGTTTCATTCTAAATATTTATCTGTTCACGTTTTTAATCACAATAGGAACACCGGCAAACATTGGGGAGTTTAAACATAATAATCAGCAGCTTGGAATTAAATTAGCAGGGATTTTTTTTCACCCGAATGTTAATCAAATTATAAGCCATCGTGTTTTGCGGCGATCAGGACGCCTCTTTCAACACCTTTGTGGATCTGCCGCCATAACGGTGTGTCGTCGGCGACCTCGGCGCTATCCATTACCCACACAGATTATAATATAAGGCCCCGCAGATTGGATAAATCACCAGCACCCCCTGTGGGCCCTCGCACCCCCGCGTGGGCCAAGGAAACGCTCCAGCTGTTCGGGCGAGGCTCAGAGTGACGAATGAATTACACAGCAAAACGCACATAAACACATAATTTAGGAAAAGCATTATGGAGCCGACGGAGACGCATGGCCGGCATTATGAACACGTGCACCTTTCAGGAAAATGACAAGTCCTTTATTCATGGCTCGACCAAGTGGCGTGGCAGTGCAACAAAACGATGCATCACAAGTACTGCCGGCGCATGCATACATCATACACTCCAGCGACGTATACATGCATCCAGCACTGGTATTTCCCTGACACCCCGGCCCAGGCCCTGCCCCTCGAGTGTCCATGTATACGTCATAGTCATGGGAGGCGTAAATGGGCGTATGTTCGGCAGGCAGGACACGGGCGAGCCGCTGCGTCCATCACGGCAGCTGGCCAAGAGATGAGAACATTTCTATGATTTCAGCAAAACGCTTTGACGTGATCAAAATAAAGTGCATCCTTTGTGTGCGTCGCTCTATTCCCTGGACGAAGATAAACGTGATATATTCTGTGCGCACACACCGTTGCTGCTCGCGTCCTTCCTCCCTCTCTCTGTCTCTCTCTCCCTCTGTCTCTCTCACTCGCCCTCCTCTCTCCTGTTTCTCCATCCCTGTCCCTCCTGCCGCCCATGCCTGACCTCTGCTTACCCTCCTCCTCCGCCTCGCCCCTCCTTCGTTGCTCTTCTAACAGCCATTTTTCTTTTCGTGTGTATACGATTTGTGTTCCCAATTGACCGTGTGCATGTCGGTGATAATGTATGTGCGCCAAGGATGTGTCTGGATGTGTTAACAGAGTCAGGATGTTACATTTCAATTGGATCACGATAATTTATGACCATGATCATCAGGATAATATTTTATGTGCTTAAGATGACTACCAATTGAACTCTTTAAAACCAATCATGCAAGCCAAAAGTAGAGTTATGGTACGTATCACTGATTCAATAACTGGCAAAGTAAGCAAACATGAAACTCACATGTACCAGCAAAAAAAAAAAAAAGGAAACATCAAATTCTACTTATTCTACTAATGAAATACTCTATTCATCAACCGTATATTTAAATGTTGACCACACGGTAAGTAAACGGAAAACAATGGAGACTCGACGTTGCCTATCCTTCACCCAGCAGTGTCTCTATGGCCGCCGGGAGGAGGGCAAAACAAACAATGGAAAAAAGGGGCCAGCCATGTCCCCGCTAGACGGTCAGCTGGACGGGCCGCGGGGGAGTGATATATGGAGCGGCAAAGACACGAACCACCCGATACCTCGCGACAGCTAATTCATCAGGAAAAATTGCATTACGACACCTCAGTCTTATATAGAGGTCGGGGCTGGCACGCCGGGAAAATATTACTCCGGGGGTCACGCGGCGTCCATCTTCATACATCAAACTAAGAACTTTCATTTGCGTCCAGACCAAACTAAAAACTTACACGACGATTAATATGTTTCACTTAGATCCTCGTGTTCCTGCTCCTATGACCCTTTCCCTCTCTTCCTCCTCCTCCTCCTACTGTTTCTCTTCCTCCTAACCTCCTCCTCTTCAATGGCCATCCAGTACCCTCATCCCCCCACCCCCCAGCACCCAGCACAAACCCTCTCTCACCAATCTAGGAAAACAAACCCACTTTTCACCTCCTCTTTCAATTTCCTCCCCTCTGCTCCTTTTGTTGACATTTTTGTTTTCACTTCTTGGTGTTTTTTTCCTACCTTCCCTCTTACCTTACCCCTCCTGTGTGATGGCTCGCTGTCCGCTCCCTTATTTTGTACAAAGGATGTGTGGCTGCTACTGAAGTGATCTATATTTGGTTTAGCAGTGTGGGTTGTCTATTTTTTCCCTCTTTTTCTGAATTCATGTTATTTTCTACACTGCCTCCTACCTTGCCTCTGATTTGTGATATCCTCAAAGTAAATATATGACTCCATGGCTATACCTGAATATTCTTGAATGTTTATCGTGACCAAAACAATACAGTGCTACCATAAGTCTTCTACAGAAAAAAAAAAAAATCATCCCTGGAATCGCTATCCTAAGCCTTCTGCTTATGCTATTTTTTTTTTACAAGACTCGTGCCACTCATTGACAGGCAAAGATAAGAGTATATAACACATTTCCGATTCATCCATAAAACATAAATAAAAGCAATGCATGGGCGGATACCTAACCTCCTGTCTGCTTCCCCTTCCTCTTCCTTCTCCCCCTTCCCCATCCTTTCTTTCTCTCCCTTTCCTCCCCACCCAGCCTCTCCTCCCAGCAGCCAGGGAGCACATAAACAGCCCCCGTGGCATGCATCATCATGCCCAACAATTTTGGCCTGAATGTATTCCATTAAGTGTATATATATGTAAGTCTGTGTTCTGTACGGCAGCTCATTCCTCACCCAACGTCCGCGCCTCTCCATAACCTAATGTGTTTGTTCCTGCGGTGGCTGATGCACACTCCTCCCTAAATATTGTGTTTCGCCACTAAAAGCCTATATATCTTACCCGATAAAAATCCGTGGCAGCCGAGCCGACACAGAGGCGGATGCATATGAAATAGATAAGAAGTTGCAAATTGGTGAGGAATTACATCCAACACCCCCGCTAACTGCTTCCCTCCCTCCCTCCCTCCCCACTCTCCTGCTTGGGGATGAATCATGAAACGCCTCTGCATTGTTTATACCGGGGCCAATCAGCTGTGTTCTGATCTGCAGTTCGTGCCACTCGCCTCATTCACTCCTGCCGCTTTGGTATTAATTATTGCCGTGTTATTTATGGCTGTGGCTGCAGCATGAATCACCGTCCATCTCGGTGTAAAAGTTTCATTCATGCGACGGTGGCCACTACGGGGAGATGGGGACGGAGGGGGAGTTGGGGTTAAAGAGAGAAGGGGTCAAGATAGTGGAGTATGTGGGGTCATTGAGGGGACTCGATTTAGGCTACTTGGAGGCTCATGTCTGATACCACGAGGGGAAGGTAAACAGGGAGACTTGCATATATGACCTGCATTCTTTTTCATATAAGTGTGAGATATCTAGTAACAAAACAAAAAAATAAGATAAGCGTGTTTTTTTTTCTATAACTGCATCGCTTACAGAAATTCATGCATTCATTAAATGAGTGGCATACTATTAGATCAACAGTGGAAATTAGACTTCCTTCTTTTTAACACCTGCAGTGACATTATTAAGATACTGAAATGTTTCGTATGTTCGACAGGAAGTTATACCACACTGGAGTTCCTCGTATCACCCTGCTCTTAAATTAACAAAGTGAGTCACAACGAACTAACACATGACTAAGCCTTTACATGAAAAAGAAAACAACAACAACAATGGAACCACGAGGATACAATGCCTTTTCTTTTATTTTCCGATTTTCCACTACCTCCCTCCCCAAACCCTTTCCCCTAAACCTTCCTCCTCTTCCCTTCCCAAACCCATTCTTCCCCTTTCTCCATCCCTGCCTCCTCCTCCTCCTCCTCCTCCTCCTCCTCCTCCTCCTCTTCCTTTTCCTTTTCCTCCTCTCCTCCTCCTCCTCCTCCTCCTCCTCCTCCATCACTGTGCGTCAACTCGGCACCCGACTCGCGTCTCGGCTCAGGATAAACAATGCGGCCCAATTGAGTTTTGGACTCCCGATAAATCTAACTTTAGCTTTAAAAATTGAATTCCAGAACTCTTTTTTCTTGGCACTTCATCGCGGTAAGTGAGGCGCCATAGCGGAACCTCCCCGGGGCCGTGCAAGTACAAGGAGTAACACAAACATTCCTGGCGTAATTAACATATCAGGGAGTGTGTCTAGGTGTGAGTGTGTGAGGGTGGACGTGGTGTATCGTTGAGTAGGTTAAGTAAAAGTAATTAGTAACCGATCAAAGAAAATATCATCATCATCATTACATCCACCAACATCACCACCAAACAACACTATGCACCACAAACGTCAATTTTCAACCATTCACCTCACCAATATCAACCAAATCAAGATCAACACATTCAGATAATCACCAATGTCTCAACCACCATCATAACCAGTCAACCATAATCACCATCTCATTATTCTAAATCCATCACCAATAGCTAGAATTCAGTAACCATCAAAACCATTACCACGATTTCCACTACAATCACAGCATCACCAAACCACCCCCACCGCCACCACAACAACAACAAAAACAATAACAACAACAGCGACAATATCAACGAAAATAACATGAAAAGCACCAACAGCTAAAATAACAAATAATAAAAATAATAATAATAATAATAATAATAATAATAATAATAATAATAATAATAATAATAATAATAATAATAATAATAATAATAATAATAAAATACCTAACAATAAAAGCAAAAAAAAAATACTTCTTAGGCCACACAGGAAAGTTACGTAACAAACACTGCTGCTCTGCCAAACACTTGCCATCGAGTCCCGGCACTGAGGCAACACACAGGCCGCAGCACAACACACTTCCCTTTGATCACAACATCACCCGGACCTCACCTCAAGTTGTTGTTTTTCCTTCCCCGCCACTGTCTTTTTTCAGGGAGGGGTGGAGGTGAGGGGGGAGCGAGGGAAGGGCTAGGGAGGGGGCAAGGTCTAGAAAATGTGTGTTACTCGTAAAGGAAACTGACAGCCGGAGATGTATGAGCTGTTTTCTCAACGAAATGGAATTGTTGGATGGATCGTGTAAGAATTTCCCTCTTAAGGACCACCTCACAATCTCTTCTCTACCTTGTGGGGAAAAGTCCGCCGTGCAAACTATCATACAGCACCATAAACGTCATGTTGGCAGACAGGAAACTTTACATATGCTATAGGCCACGATCAACATTAAGGGTATCTACATCAAGTGAGAGACAGATAGAGAGAGATTAAAAATAATCTATCTATTTATCTATCAATCTATTTATCTATCTATCTATCTATCTATCTATCTATCTATATCTATCTATCTATCTATCTATATCTATCTATCTATCTATCTATCTAAATATATATACATATATATATATATATATATATATATATATATATATATATATACATATATATATATATATATATATATATATCACTTGCCAGACAAACGGGAGATGTAGTGTAAAAAACTGAATAACATTCACAAAGAAGTTGGAAAAGGAACATTAAAAATTCACCTTCTATCGACGCAGGCGCGCTCGAATACACACACACACACACACACACACACACACACACACACACACTAAAGCAGATACAACAGGCGTTCAAGCTTTACGATCAAAAGTACTGCTCCCCCCCCACCCCGGCCACACACACGGCACTTCACGTCGGGGACAGGCCGGGACGGGGCGACGCACCTTACCTATAATCGAAGAGAATTATCGCCCGCTCATAAACAAGGCGCGGCCGGGAAGAGCCTCTCCGTCACCAGCAAAGATTATAGAACACAAACACGCGTCGGGACATCAACACAGCCACATGCCCGTGCCATAAAACAGCTCGAGGAGTGATGAATGCCGCGTCGCTGACCCTCGGCTACGTGCGGCCCATGCCGTGCTTTATCAATCAATTGATTAACACATTCGCAGCGGCCTGCTTGCGGGGCCCGCGACGCATTAACGGCCATCACGCTGGCTGGCCTACAGCTCTGAATGCGTGTCTCTATGTTGGTGTGTCCATTCATATATATATATATATATATATATATATATATATATATATATATATATATATATATATATATATATATATATATATATATATATATATATATATATATATATATATATATATGCATGTTTTAGATTGTTATTAAATGCCTTGAAATCTTCAGACATCAACCTATTGCAACTATACTTTCCTTTCCTTCACATTTCAGTAGTTCTCTGCGTGACCTTTTTCCCACACTAGCGTCGCGGGGGAATGCTCTCTAAACGAGTTCCAGGCAACCAAAGGGAATATTAATCGACAAACACTAGAAATTATGGGAGAGTTAGAAAGTATGAAAAAAATATCGCATTGTTGCCGCGACACTCGTGAAACAAACAAACGGTGGATAAAAGTCTACGGGGCCAGCGTGCCGCCGACCAAGTACCGTGAGGAAATGGTTTAGTTTTAATTTCATACTGTAATCATTATACTGTTGTAAGTATTGCTGTTACAATATTTTTTTTATTATGTTACTGTTATTGCTGTTGCAATTATCATTATTATTAACTTATTATTATTATTATTATTATTATTATTATTATTATTATTATTATTATTATTATGACAGTATCTTTTTTTCTATTATTGTTATTGATTTTAGCATCATTATTACTGTCATTATTGATACCATTATAATTTTTACTGTAACCATCTGTATTATCATTCTCATTATTATTATTCTGAATATTATTATTATTATTATTATTATTATTATTATTATTATTATTATTATTATTATTATTATTATTATTATTATTATTATTATTATCATTATTATTATTACCATTATCATTATTATTTCATCGTCACTCAGCATGTAAAATTTCTTGAAAGCACACCGCACACTTCCAAGGAACACCTATATACAGGAATGTAGCACAGGCTTACTGAAAACACTCGTGGGGGCTGCAAAGGCTTCCTACAACCTTACGAAATATGACTAATACCACGAGGCTGAGAAGTTCAATGACAAAGCGAGAAAAGATTCTCCTAAGAAAAAAAACATATTACGCAAGAAACACCAGTAATGAAAATATTGCAATAAATGAGAATTGCAATAAAAACAATGTCATACACTTACCGGTGATAATATATAAACTTATGTAGAAATAAACCTCAATTATTTTATGAAGTAATGTTTAACAGATTCTGCACCAATTCATATATTTTTTTACCTTGTTGCTTATTATCTTATAACTATTGATTTATAAAGTTAAGATATATATATATATATATATATATATATATATATATATATATATATATATATATATATATATATATATATATATATATATATATATATATATATATATAAATATATATATATATATATATATATATATATATATATATATATATATATATATATATATATATATATATTAGAAGAAATATATAAAAAAAGTTTTAAAACCAATGTCTGGCTGTTTGTAGGCATTGACACCAGGCACAGCCGCCCGGCGCGGCGTGCCAACATTAAGTCTGCGGCATTAAAACGTTTGGCTCCACGGCCCCGTGACTCTCGCCGCCCCCTCGCCGCTGCTTTCCACTCACTAGGCTTCGAGGAGTCTTATAGAGAAGAATCTACCTCTCATCAGATAATGCAGGTCACGAGGATAAAACAGGAATAAAATTATCCATTTTACATAACGGCAAATATTTCTTATATCGATAATACACAGAGTGAGACGCGTTAGAAATGAAATTATGGCGGCAATAGATTCATGAGCTTTTATTTGAGATTTTATTTATTAGGTCAGGTACGTCTTGTTATTTTCCTGAGATGGAAATTTTCAAGCATTTTCTCCCGCCGGCGAATCCAATCGGTGCCGTCACATTCAACACGAAAATCAGCGCGGCATGAAAAGCGAATTTATGTATTTTATCTGTTGGTTGACGGTGTACAAGTGTGCTGCATCGGCACACTTGAAAATCAGACATGAATATTTAGGTCATTCGATAGTTACAAATTATTTTTATTTTCATTCGACTCATTTTAGTATAGAAATAAAATTGCTCCAATAAAAAAAATATGGAGAAATTACAACATGCAATAAAAATAATTCTGTGCTTCATTCACTGTTTTCTATACTGACTCTATTTTTTTATATATTTTTCAACAATAAAAATAATGAAAAAAGAAACGCTTTATAATCTTAGAAGCAAAGTTCTCCTTCAATAGCCTCTCGCAGCGGCGGCCCCTCACCGACGATACATCTCGCCCGGTCTGACGGCGGCGCAGGGAGCCTCGATATATCTCCTATGGTATTAATCTCTCTGTCAGCCTCAACTCCTTCCACGGAAACACCCAAATGCTGCCGCTATTTACACATATTAAATAACGCGTGTGCTTCAAAATTACTTCGATATCAACACTCCCACTTGTGCTGCAGCTTCATTATTAGTAAGCGGGAACAACACTATTTTTCATTCTGCGTAGAAATTATTATTGCCAATCACCAGGTTAAGCCATGTCCAGGTCAGCCAATACCAATGCCTAGTTCACCACAATCTAGGTATTACGTGGCTAAATAATAAGGACTTCATTGATAAATAAAGGTTTCATGAACAACTCACGGCGGTACTGTACAACGATGCAGAGGAGAGAAAAATAATTGGAAGATACACCGAAATAAATACACAAAAATAAAGAAGTAAACAGAGTAAATAAATGAACAAATACCGACACATGCAAATAAATAAATTCGTGACAAAATATAGGCGCGGCAGTCAATAAATAAAGCAAATTCTCCGGCCGACGCGCCGCGGAGCCTCTCAACAACGACGGAAAACAGAGAAATCTCACGCCAGGCGCTGTTCCTCGTCAGCCACGGCCGGCCCCTGACCACCACGACAAACAAACGCCTCATTGTCGACTGGTACAGGAAATTTCAGATCATAAACTTTGACAGAATGAGAACAGGTTACCGCCTCTCATTTACAACTACAAACCGAGAGAATTGGTCTGATCGCGGCGACATAACACACTCCAAAAGACTCCATTCATCCGATAAAAAATCACTTCAGTTAGCAAGCAGATGTTTTGGGCAAGTTATGAGTCCTGCCTGCTGGGATTAGGCTTAGTTCTGCCTCACGCAAGTCCTGAAGCTGCGGAATTTGCGGTTAGGGAAATGGTCCTCTCGCAGCAGGCCAGCGTGACGTCGGCGGCCTCTGAGGGGGAGCGGCGGGGAGGCGACAGCGGCGGCGGCTCTTGTGTGAGATCGGCGTGACGGCCTAGTCCCGCCGACCACCGAGTTTCAGGTTAAAATGTGATCCCCTGCCCACAGGCTTCCCTGTTTGCTATCGGAAACATCAAACCCCAAATATGTGTCTCAAGGTGTAATTTGTGGTTGTAGTTTAGTAAAGAACATATGCTCAGGTCATATATTAAATGGAGGCTTAAGATTGTCTGAACGGAGTGTTGTGAGGTGTGTGGTGCTGGCAGCGAGCGCACCAAATTGATCTTGATACCAGAAATTTTTGTCAAGACTTTCCTATATCCTAACATTGAGTTTAATTGTTAAACAAGACGTGGGTGATGATGGCTGACAGCCAAGTGCAAGTGGTTTTATGCGAAAATTATTACTAAAAGTCCGATCATGGTCAAGGGCCGGCAGAATGCACGCAATTATCTTTCGTTGTTTTTATGAGTCTATCTTATGTATAAGCAAGAAATAAGGTAATTTCGAATAATTAACTTGACTACTAAATTCTAAAAAATAAATGAGAAATCAATAATTATATATCACATAAAATCATATAAAAACAAAAGACTGGAAACAATGCAGACTGTTGTTCATATGAATGCGGTGACCATTAAATATATAGTTAGAATAATTTATATTTTATGTTATTTAAACAATTATAACAATCTACCAAGATCGCCCTCGGCCGGCCAGAGAGGCGCATCGCCAAGTCCCCAGCCCAGGTGAGGCAGCGTTCACACACGCCCCTCAATGGGCTCACAAAAAGCGTGAGTAGACCTCCCGCGAGTCAATAAAATCCGGGGAAGTGTGCGAATCTCCGCCAACGTGTGTTTAAGAGCAAGTTAACAAGCAATAAAGATAATAATCAGCCAATTTGCAGCGGCTGTTGAGCACCACAACTGGTGCTAAAACAGTCCCGCCCGTCACCATTAGTGGTCGTAAAACTCAAACTGTCCCAGGCCCGGGAGTGACATTGACCTTAAAGAGAGAGAATGGAGGGAGGACCCCCAGATATTCCTTTGGAGCACATGGTAGAGAGCGTGGATTTTACTACATCGCGCCATCAAAACAAACCATAAAGTGAAGTTATGGCGGCCATGTTCCCACCCCTTTCGTGCGCATGCGTGGCTCCGCCCACTGTGTATTCCTCCGCCACGTGATCTCCCACCCTGATATTTCCTTATGTTTCGTCCTTTTTCGCTTCCGTGAAGCCAACGCCGCCACCGACTTGTCTTTAAAGCTTGGTTATTTGACAAAAAGTTGAAGATATTTCCTTACTGATATATTTAAATGCATCAAAACCTTTTAATATGTAAGACAAACAAATGCAGAGAAGTAAGAAATGTCAATAACATAATGACAAAAGGCGACGTTTGCCGAAAAGATCGTGCGGAGCAACAACGTTGCCAGTGTCAGGGGCGGGGGGGGGAGGGGGAGGGGGGGCGCGGGAGTTAGGGTGACCTTAGAGAACGTTGGCGAACACGCTCAGTTTGGTGGCGGCCGCCTTGTAGAAGGGAGTCGTGTAGCCGGTCTCTCCTCCATTGGGCAATGACTGGGTGCGGAGTAATCGAAAACAAATAAAAAATAAATGTATCCCTTGGCTCTACACACAATACAGATGCCATGCACATAAATAAAATCAATAACTCCCCATTTTACATAATTTCTGGTTCCTGAGGCAAGAGGTTCCAGCCAGCCCCGACCAGACCTTTCAAGCGACGGTATAGGACACACACACACACACACACACACACACACACAGACAAACACACGTTTCCTCCACCTACCGATGTCTATAAATGATACACGTAACTACCGCCTTTCCATTTAGAAGATCTATTTTACAAGTGGCTTTCTCCATCCTTGAATTGCATCCTTCTAAGCCGCGCGGGACTGAGAGGGAGGCAGCAGCACCAGCGAGGCTTAGCTAAACTCCGCGTCTGATCCATCACCGCAACCTCCCATGCATCATTCTGGCACCTTAATAATTTAGGTCTTTATCAATAATTCAGTAAGTTATAATTATCTCCCCGGCGCTCTAATTATTGATGGCGATTAAGAAGGAAAGACGCGGCGAGAGATACACCAATGAGGATCTTGTTTTAATGTATATGATTCTCCTAATTATCTCAGGTAATGAATCATCTGGCGGAGTTTGGTTCCCCTGGAGAAAGAGGCGCGGCACACCTGGCCAAGGCTCCGCAGGTGGGGCGCCGCCAGGAGGAAATATATTACGTGAGGCTTGGTGGGGAACGTGTGCTGGAGTGGTGTGTGTGTGTGTGTGTGTGTGTGTGGATGCTCTCTCTCTCTCTCTCTCTCTCTCTCTCTCTCTCTCTCTCTCTCTCTCTCTCTCTCTCTCTCTCTCTCTCTCTCTCTCTCTCCACACACACACACACATCCACTGAGCCACCACCTTCAGCGTTAATCAGTCTTCGGCGGTCGGAAGGTAATTAGTTATGATCCCAATTAAAGGATCGTCGCAGTAAATCGGTCTAACCAGCCTTATCAACAATGATCTTTCCTTAAACGACAGTCGCCCGCCGACGCCGACCTCAATCAGACGAGCCAGGCAAACAGAACACCGTCGTGGCAAGTCATGGAGGCCATCGTTCTCGCTTTCGCCTGTCTCCCCGGTTATCTTTAAGAGGCGAAGTTGAACCATGAAGGAGAATGAGGAGCTAGGAATTGGTAGGACTTTAAATGATGCTACAGTGACATTGGGTACTGTTTGAGAAGTTCGGTGATGTCTAGAAGCAAGAACTGAGATAGATAGAGAGATAGGATAGAAAAATAGATGAGAAGAGAAAAGGAAAGGTAAATTGAAAGATGGTGTTGCTTCTGCTCCCTTCTAAGCCGTGTTGCAATGATACTGTCATGTTGTGTGCTAAAAGAAATTGAATTGCATGCATCGAGGTGTGGCGCGAGGTGTGTTGAGTTGCGTGCATGTGGCGACTCTATGGTCAGTGTTGCGTGTTGTGGTCATATATTGCATGTCGTGTATATGTGTGTGTGTGTGTGTGTGTGTGTGTGTGTGTGTGTGTGTGTGTGTGTGTGTGTGTGTGTGTTGGCGGAGTGGTTTGTTGTGTCGTCCTGAGCCGCCTAAGCCACTTGTTCGAGGAAGGACACCTGCCGTGACCTGCATGCGTGGGGAGGCCGCCGGTAACAGCCCCACAACCCCTTTCCCCCGAGCCGTGGTCTTGCCGCATTAGCTGTATTGCCAATGTTGGGGGTATTTTTACACCTTCGTGACTCCGTTATTCACTCCGCGACGAAAAAAAAAGGAAAACTAAATGAACTTATGACACGAAACATTTCAGTAGTAGACTTTACTTTTCGTTTTCTTGCGTTGCGGAACAATTTATATATTTTTTTTTCCACTGTAGTTGATGCTATTCGCTAGATTCGTTTCGACTTATTTCTTCAAGTTACTCTCCATTTTCTTTAACGGCTTTCGGTACTTCCTATAAAGGGTGAATATAGAAGTCAAGCCTTTCTTTTTCCTTCATCCTTATAACTGGGCACCACTTCTTGTTTCTTCAATTAATGTCAACCCTTCGATTTGTAAATGAACTGCTAGACTGCCCGGTTCATACAAGAAATCCTTGCTGCATACTTCAGGGGCCTTGGCCGTCACAAGAATATCTCTGAGCCCTGGCTCGCCTCTCAAGGACGATGCTTGGGGAGGCTGCGCCGTGCTCGAGGCGGCCGCCTGACAAAACACACACGCCAGGCCACCCACACCCTCCGGCCATGACCTTGCAAAGCGTAACCCCAGTCTTCTTAAACACCGCTGCGGCTTCGAACTTCTTAATCGCTTGCTGACGTCTGCGGGCCGTGGAGGTGACCGGCTAATTGACTGACGGGCCGTAAATGTCAGGCAGGCACGGCGAATCCCAGTTACCACTCAGGGGACAAGATTATCTGGCCTCATTTGCCGCCTTGATGAGACCCGATACCACTACAAATGAGCAGGGAAGGACGGCTGAGGCGGCAGGAGGTGAGACGGTCCAGCTGCGGGCGAGGGAGACGAACAGGAGCGTGGGGGGAAGGGGAAAGGTCAGACGAGGTGGGGAGTAGAGGGACGGCGACGGACAGACAAGTTTTTGCCGATTGGATCCTGCAAGGGGTGGTGTAGGTGGGAGGTAATTAAGGGGAAGGGCCAACTGCAGGAGCGATTTGCCTAATGGAGACGATCAAAGGAGGTAACGTTTGATCTTCGCTCTGAACACGGCAATTGTCCGCCACGTACGACTTGTAATAAATTGACGATGATGCCCCAAATTGCACCTCCAGACCCTGATGAGCACGTGGGGCAAAGAACGGCCGCAGAAAACACACAGAAAGGCTGCAAAACCAAATAGATCCATTATCCCCGGGTCGACGTATGACTTCTGTTTAATCTCGCCGAAGAATACTCGGAAAAGAAACAATCTGAATATAATCCCACCGGCCTCGCCTCTCCCGCCTGCCCCTCTGGCCTCGCACGGACCTCCGGGTATGGGTGTTCAGATTAGCGGGTGGCTTCAGTGTAATCATGAAGTTGTCTCCGGCAGCTCCGCGGTGATCCTGGGAACTGATCAGAGGAGCTGCTACGGGGAATTCCTAAATGTGTGTGTGTGTGTGTGTGTGTGTGTGTGTGTGTGTGTGTGTGTGTGTGTGTGTGTGTGTGTGTGTGTGTGTGTGTGTGTGTGTGTGTGTGTGTGTTTGCGAGTGTGCGTGTATGGCGTTTTTTTTTAAGTGAAGTGAATTAGGAATGTAAGGAAATTATAATGCAAGTTGATGTAAGACTTTTCCCTTTATCTTTAGCTTGGAAAACGTTAATATGAAACGCCGTGACCTCCTTCCTGGCTGCCTGCACACTGACTCAGACGACGACTATTTCTAACAACTATTTCTTTCTCTGTATCACACTTGGTTTCTTCAGCACCGAGAGTGGGTGACCTTGAGCGTGACTCGCCGCCGCCGCCGCCCCGCTGCCGGCAGTCATCAGTCAGGCAAAGGGGGGGGGGGCGGAGGGAGGGGGGCTTCTGGGCAGGCGCTCCCTGACAGGCACGCGGCCGGCGTGTCAAACATCCTCTCATTACAGAAGTCTTCAGCTTTTTACCCGTCGCCTTCAAGAATGGATAATCTGCAGTAAATAACGCGATTACGTGTCAACCCAAGATACGAATGAGAATTTTTGTTGACAGCTAATCGGTAATCATGAAGAAGCCGAACATACACGATGCAATTATGAATCCTTAGTTCAGAGATGGAAATTCCGAGAAATCGTGATATGAGTCGCGGAAAGGACTGCAGGTGTGTCGTCCCGGGCCGGTGAGTAATTTCTCATGACTATTGTTTAATACTTGTGCAATTTTGTCGAATTTAAACATAGCTAAGTTTGCTTGATAATTATAACTTGTGTTCATTTTATCAGATGATAACTGCTACCTGACGTGTATAAATGAGCCTTAGCCCATATATACCACAACTGTTAGCACCGGTTATCAAGAGTTCTGTTTCCTGTTATGATACCATACAACCAATAAAAGGATAAATTATCATTTTTTAGAAGTGATACCATGAAGATTAGATAGAGAACCTAACACTACGAACTACGAACACTAGTCTCTAAACATCACGTAGAGGAGAGGTGCCGCGGTAGCTGTGTTACGCTCTGCCACACTGAATAGTTCTCTGGCATGACAATATGTTGAGTACGGAGCAATACTGGCCAGGCTATCATTACTATGGCCATGTGGTGAATTGGACGCGACACGTAACAAATTTGCTAGGTTGGTTCGACGTGTCAGCCGCTGCAATGTCGCCTCCATTCTCTGTGCCATTTTCAATCTATAATCGATAGGATTCAGGGAGAGAACGTGTCTGAACCGAGTCATTGGTAATCGATTTTCTAATAGGCGCGTGTGTTCGATCTCCCGCGTCGATAGAGTTGGTTACATCCCGCCAGGGTGTGTCTGGCGAGCGACCACACCTGCCACACACCTGTCATGTAGCGTGGGGTGGCAAGGACTGGCTTTAGGGGTGCTGCTTCATTTAATATGGAAATGAAGTACTGCATTATGCATGACGTATGTATATGCATGTAACCCAAGACGAGGAACCCAACCTAGCTGACCACAGGAGGTCTCCGTGAACACTCCCAGGTGATACGCAGAGGTGAAGCGATAACAAAGTGTATGATGAAGGTATAAACCAACCAGGAACCCTTTCCTCATTTCCTGAGTCTTCGGGTGACTGTTTTTTTGCATACAAGGCTTGCTTCCGAGACGGCTGGCCCTCGCTAGTTTATGCCGTCCTGCC
Source organism: Eriocheir sinensis (assembly GCF_024679095.1). Lineage (NCBI taxonomy): Eukaryota > Metazoa > Arthropoda > Malacostraca > Decapoda > Varunidae > Eriocheir > Eriocheir sinensis. Next base: position 6,205,047 of record NC_066547.1, read on the forward strand.
AGGCCGCAGACATAACACTATTGATCTCCGGTAAAAACAACGTCATTCACAGTTTACACAGCGCATAAAAACAATCCGCTAGAACGACCACATCGAGCCAATGCTTAAGTCAAATACCCCGAAGTTGTGGATCCAGCGAAGTGGCAATAGCGAGTTTCCCGTTTTTTACCTTCAACCGCCCCAGAGAGCATGGGAAAGCTAGGATTTCTGGGGGGCCGGAGGGAGGGGCGCGGGAGATGGTCGGTAGTAAGGGGGGACCGACTAGAGTGAGAGTAGAAGGGAGGCGGGGGAGGAGCGCAGAAAGAGAGCAAGAGAGAGCGGGCGTACGAGTGAGCGGGAGAGCAAGAAGAGGAGGAGGAGGAAGCTGGCGGGGGGCGGAGTCTCCCGTATTGATTACCTTATTGAAATTCGGGCCATGCTTGAGACGTGAGCCCTCGGGCCCTAGGCAGTCAAGCCACAGCTCCCCGCCTACGGTGTGCCTCAAGCTCACGTTTAAGGGGACACCCGATCCGTACACTAGGCCTCGAAGCCCTGCCGCTAGATGAAGGTCGAGTCTCGAGTCGGAGCAGCGAGGATGAAGGGATGAAGAGAGGAGATTCAAGTGTAACGAATTCAGGGCCAAATGAAGGACTTTGAGCAAAACGGAGCTACGGCGAGATTATTTATGAGGGGAATACATTACCGGGTGATGGACTGTCATCATAAAGCGACTTAAAAAAAAGGACCTCCATGGCGACGGTGATTCTTCCTCTTCTGTCTCGCCTGAAAGACCTACTTCACGTGCACCTGTGGCCCTCAGCCTCTCCCTTCCGCCGACACATTCCCTCCCTTCCTTTAAGTTGGTTGGCGCGCAGTAGATGCTGCAAAGACCTGATGTGTGTGTGTTGGGAGGAGAGGGGTTGTGAGGCCCTTCCCAGGCCAAGCTGGGGCAGCACACCACGATGAATGGCCCTCGGCCACCCCCCGCCACTCAGCCTTCTCTCTCTCTCTCTCTTCGGCCAACAACAATGGGATCGCGTCATGTGGTCTGCCGCCCCTACGCCGCGTATTATGCTTTTCCTGCCTTCCATGCAATACGTCGTCCAATCATACAAAGCAAAACAACGTCTTTGAAGCAGACAATGAGTGGAGTTTGTGATGCCACCTAGGATTGGCTAACCTGTCTTGCTTACCTAACCGAGACCTCACGAAAGCTTCTCAGACTAAACATATCGAGTCATTCTAGTGGTATGACTCACTCCGGACAAACAGTGCACGTACACTTTGACTCTCTCCTGGCCCCAAACACTCTGTGGCACGTTTCATACACATGTTAAAAATAATTCTTGCATAAACCACAGAAAAGAGATGGATTTGAGTACTCACCTTAATCCTAGCTTATAGATGAAGTTGTGTCGTTAGTTTTGCGCGGGGTTCGCTGAGTTCTGGTCCGCCCCGGGCCCCCCTCCCGCCCCCTGGTTGGGGGTCATGGCTTGGGGGTTGTTGGCCGCATTTTGCTGCGCCGCCAACTTCGCATTTTGTGCCTGCTTCTCTTGCTCATTGAGCTCCTTAATCGCCTGGATCTCCTTCTTCAGCTTCATCCTCCGGTTCTGGAACCAGATCTTGATCTGTCGCTCGGTGAGACACAGAGCGTGCGCCATTTCTATTCTTCTTCGCCGTGTTAGGTAGTGGTTTGTGTGGAACTCCTTCTCCAGCTCCAGCGTCTGGTACCGCGTGTAGGTCTGTCTGCCGCGGCGCCGCAGACCATTGGCCCCTGCAGGAAGGAGAGAGAAGGGACATTAGTGATGCTTGTGGGGATTAAATAAGATCGAGTAGGGCAGCCACAGACCGCTCGAGTGTACTGAACACACACACAAAAACAAATACTAAAAAAAAAAAAAATGCAAACACAAAACTCTCGCATATATGGGTCTTAGCCCAAAACAGCACTGCTGTGTTGTTTCATATAATTCTCCATTAGCCACAACAAACGCCATCAGCTGTTCCTCAGCAAAATAGTATGCAGTGATACGTCAGCTCCTCTAAATTTGACCATAATTCCATTCAACGTCGAGTGGTGCAACATATCGTGGCCTTTCTTCCTCATGTCACGAGTCAACATTTACCCAATAAGAATAGTTAACATTTTTTATTACACGAGAACGCATCGTAGAATAAATTATCAATGGCATCCCCTGATAACAAGACCGTAAACTACTAAGGCTTTCCACACGAGCAGGAGCAAAATCGAGGGAAGAGAAGGGACGGAGGGAGGGGAAGAAGGTGAAACACAAGGTGGACCTGCCTGCCTGGTGCCTACGCCCGAGTTATAGGAGTGTTCCGTGACGCATAGCATTACTCAGGACACGACCCTCGACTGGCATTACCTCTTGCATCAATTAGAGCTTGAAATGATGAGAAAACTGCCCCCTCTCAGGTTAATGATGGCACTTGACCCATATTGAAAGGAATAATAATGGTCATGTACATACCTTTCCCCTTGTTTATGAATTAATGTTTTTCCTCCATGTTTCCAGCAAGGGTGTGTGGTTATTCAGTGCGTGTTTGTGTGGAATGATTTTCTAAGAGGGGTGGATGTTTTTTTTTTCTTTTCATCGTGTGTGTGTGTGTGTGTGTGTGTGTGTGTGTGTGTGTGTGTTATACAACATTTCAATGACTTCAGCTTCATTTGGGATATTTTTATGGTTGAGGAAGGAGAGATAAGCAGGTCAAGGGAGAGGCAGAAACCAAGTGGTGCTTTAATAATGAAGTGAAAGGATGACTGAAAGGGCTGGATAACGTCAAAACGCATTATTTCAAAGTAAATTAGAAGCCGGCATATTTTATCGAAAAACAAAAGAAAAACAATAATCAGAAAACCAAAATAAGAAGGAAAGAGAAAGCAAGTCAGACTGAGGGAAGCATTATAGACCACCATTTCCCTCTCTCTTATCATTACCATCAACACAAAAAAAAACTCGGCGGCGTCTCACTTTCATCTCAAGACAAACCCGATTTTTTTTTCCCCTTCCTTTTGGCTCCTCCTCACCCACTAACTCCTCCCTTTCGCCACTTCCTGGAGGAGCGCGGCGCCACAAAGCCCCATCCATCAGACACAATGGAACACAAACGCCGAGGCATCTACGCCACTCTCTTATCAAAGGCACGTAGAGGCCAAACAATGCACAGGATCCATTTCTTCATCCCTTTCCTTAAGATGACAATACATTTTTTTCCATCTTTCCAGTTCAGAGCAAACATCCGGCAAATAAGGAAAACGTATCACCTAACAGGACTCGTCTTGCACAGGTTTCGAAACACGTTCTGGAGGTCCTCGGGCAGGTGAATGAGAGGGCGTGTCCTGTTTGGTCCAGTTGTTCACAGACTCGCAAGGTCAACTCGGATTTTTTTTTTCATGTTTTGCGTCGTTTGCCTCTCTACGTCAGTTTAAAGCACGTCCTCCCAGTGAATGTAAAATCACACAACCAAAAATATTTCCTTCTGGTGTTTGATTTTTCTTTGTGCACAGTAATACATTTGTTAATACCATGTAATGTAACGAAGTATATATATATTCCATTGGTGCATAAAAAAATAAAAACGAAAAAAGTGCAGTTGGAATGGAGAGAAAATAAAAAGATATCTCCGTCACGAGTTTTCAGTAATTACGTTTTTTACTACCATCCCACAAGTGAAATGTTTCGGAACAAATAACCTCCGGCCAAGTTTTGACACTCCTCGGGGAAGTAAAAGAAACACCAGCCCTCGGGAACACAAGTCTCGGGCCAGCCAACACACGCTGCTCCTTCCTCCCTTGGCCACCCCAGCATCCATTTTTATTTTCTCTTTTTTTATTTTTTTTCATACACAATAATGTTTTTTCCTCCTCTCAAAAGACATGGCCGACCCGGGGATGGAGGAGCACTAGGCCAACTTCCACCGAGGAGGGAGATAGAGAAGGGAAGAACGAGAATGGAAGAGGGAAAAAAGTGAAACAGAGGAGCATCTCGTAAGCCTAGATGGCAGTGGGAGGGAATCGAAGCCCCCACCAATTCTTTCCCATCCAATAATCCACCTCAGTTCCCTCCTCCATCCTTCCTCCTCCCCTGTTTTGCCTCCATGCCTCAATATCACGTCACGATAAGCCTGCAGTAACTCTTCCTCAATTTTCTGATAAGACAAGTCGCAGCCCCGTGTGGCGATCAAACCCTCGGCTCCTTTATGTTCATCTGTCACTGTTTTGATGCATCTTCATGATTTTTGCGCTTTAATATTCTGCTCATGTGGATCTGCGAGCCCTCACCCGTTTCACGTACATTAACTCTCCCCTCCTCTTATACTAAGTATTGAGATTATTCCCCCTCATTCGATTTATCAAGTACATTTTTCACTTTCCCCTTGAGACAACCTTCCCTTCACTGCAAGAACTGACGCCGTGATTCAAGCCCCGCCTCCCACACCCTCGGCGTCACCGTGAAGACCTTGGAATGTTTTCGTCTTCATCTTAATAATTCTTTGAGGGAACAAGAAAGAACAAAGGAGCTAAACAACGCCATAGTTTCAGTGTTCAAAAATAATAAAAAGTGACGTCCACCTTCACACGAGTAAGGCGCGCCCGCTTTGTTACAGAACAACAGAAATACATCAAAGGAATAGGAAGAAATTCCTACCACTATTAATATATCAAAGATCAGTAAAAAATATAACAAAAATGGAAATAAGTCTTAGTGCGCGGTAATATGAAGTAAATAAACAGCAACAGCAGCAACAGTAGCAGCAGCAGCAGCAACAGCTGCAGGATCAGCAGCGGCACAACAGGCCAGACGCGAGTAAGCAGCCCCTGAGAGGCGGCACAGCACCGCCCCGGCTCGTCGCGGCGGCCGTTCCTTACGACGCCCCACAAATTTACTGCCGTACAGCAAGTGGCATGAGAAATCCATCTGTCAGACTTGATCATGCAAGATTTAAGGTCTCATAAGAATCCTCCACCTCAGCCCTTTCTGACCCTCCACTCCGTGCCGGCAAGAGTGATGGGCTTCCGTAAGGTATTTTTACGTTGTGTTGGATGCCTCGCAAACCACGCCCCGACGCGGCTTAGTTTCTCAGTGATCTTGTAGTCAAAACACAACTTAGTTTCTGTAAATTTATACCACTGAAAGGACAATCTATTAGTTCTTACTGTCCAATCATACTCTACTACTTCAGTTAAAGTATAACATCGTGTTACATTTAACCTGCTGAGGCGATGCGATGCCATCTTGTTTATACATAAAAAAAATATACATTTGCACCAAACTATTACTTATAATCTTCGTTTCCCTTATGTTTTTTTTTTCCTTTTTGCTGTTCTCTTTCCTCTCTCTCTCTTTGTCTACCTTGTCTTTTGTAACAAATCTGCAGAAACTACTCGATGCCTTCGATAAAGCGTCTTTTTAATAATGGACCGCTGGACGAAGAGGTCTGTACCTACTTATCCGTCAATATCAAGCACCATAAATATATATACTCAAACATGTGAGTGCAGCACACAAAAAACACTTACAACGCGTGAGCCACCCCAGAAACATTCAAACACACACACACACACACACACACACACACACACACACTCAACTGTCGATGATATTAACAATTCACGTAATTCCCGATTCTAGTCGTTCCTGAGTTCGATGGAAATACAATGGCATTACACTCCACAATCCTCCGCCTGTGGCCAATAATTGTACCCGCGTCTGAGTACTCCGGAATGTTTTATGGAGTTAGCTGCTGCTGAGGTTACCAGCTACCGACGCACCTTCACCTGTCCTATTCAGTGAGTGATATCGACGAAATTCTAACGTGGCCATGGATGAAGAGGAAGGCAAGCGAGGAAGAACTGCTAAAGATAGAAGACAAAGAAGCGGATATTTCGGTTTTGAAAATAACTCCATTTTTTTTCAATTACAAGATATTAACAGATTGCTTTAAATATTTCAGTATGATACAGCTATTTTTTTTCTGAAAGATTAAGTTACTACTGAAAGGAAGCTACTGTGTGTGTGTGTGTGTGTGTGTGTGTGTGTGTGTGTGTGTGTGTGTGTGTGTGTGTGTGTGTGTGTGTGTGTGTGTGTGTGTGTGTGTGTGTGTGTGTGTGTGTGTGTGTGTGTGTGTGTGTGTGTGTGTGTGTGTGTGTGTGTTCGTTTATTTAATTTTACTGGGCCCACACACACTCCCCTCCAACTCACTCACTCTCGGGCCGTCGGAGTATTAGACTTTGGACTATTTATGTTCCTGAATCGCCTTAAGCATACACATATTTTTGGCTATATTTTAATGCGCTAGACGCGCCGTAGAGGGTGAGAGGGAGGCAGCGTAGGGGTGGAAGGGACTTGGAAAAAATGAAGCAAAGAGAGACAAGTATAGAAGTTGGAATTTTGAGGAGTTCCTTATCACTGAAACTAAAATCTTTAAACTTGTGTTACATATTTCCCAAAATCAACTCCCCCCCCCCAAAAAAAAAACACAAACAAACACAAATAAATATATATATATATATATAAATATATATATATATATATATATATATATATATATATATATATATATATATATATATATATATATATATATATATATATATATATATATATATATATATATATATATATATATATATATATATATATATATATATATATATGTGTGTGTGTGTGTGTGTGTGTGTGTGTGTGTGTGTGTGTGTGTGTGTGTGTGTGTGTGTGTGTGTGTGTGTGTGTCTCGTACACTGTCTCTTCAAGATATTTATTTCATTCAACAAGATTTACGATGAGCAGAAATAATTTCTCACTTGCATTACTCAAATCCAAGGCCGCGCCCCTGCTCAAAGGGCGGCAAGTAATCGTTGACCTTGATCAGAATGTGATGGCATGTGTCGCTACACAGCCCCGGAAAAGTTACTCTAAATATAAACGTTTCCGCATGCAATAATAAATTAACCCTTGATTGAGTAAGCAAGCTGGATGTGTCATATATAAATATACATCTATGTAATCGTAAAATATCTCTTTAATTGATCACATTTATTTGCTCTTCTGCAGCAAATAAATAATGGAGAGATTCATCGCGGCGGTGCTGCAATAAACGACGTATTTATCTTCATCTGATATTCAGCATGAGGATATAGATCAGAGTTGTGTCAGAGCGGCGGGCAGCAACGATGGCTCTCCCGCCGCCACGGTGCCCTCACCACCCACCCACCGCCGGCCACACCCTGCCACCATCACCTTCACCACCACCACTATAACCCAGCCACCACCACACCTGCCAGTGACACCACTAGTGCGATCATCAACAATCACAAAAAAAGTATCTATACAAAGGCGCTCTGCACTCAACGCACCACAATTCCCTCACTTGGGCGCCTCAGCGTGGCCGTAAATTGTGTGAGAGACGGAAGTTTCCTGACCATTAAGTGTGTATCTGTTACAGATGGAAGACGCGCAGCTGCCGGCCGCTCACTGCCGCTCTAATGGAACTCAATGGTTTGCAGACACCAAATTATAGCCGCAGCGTGAGTTATAAGGTCTCCAGTTGACCAAGAGATGGATCCTTCATAACATCTCAATATTACAATGAATACTGCGGGAAACATTTTGTCAGTCAATAAAAGCTTAATTAATGAACACCTCGCTCCAGAGTATATACAATATATTAGAAGTATTTCCTGGGCCAAAAAAAAAAAAAAAAAAAAAAAGTCCCCTACCACCTCAATGACATTTCACTGATATAAAGTAATACTGAAATACGAAAATTTCTGGACGTCGCGAACAACAATGAAGAGCGCATCTTACATGACTTAGAGAATATGTCGGCAGTACCAAAGCCACACTACCAAAAGCACACCCAAGAGCGCTCTCGTGCACACACACACATACACACACACACACACACACACACACACACACACATACACACACACACCAACAAAACACCGAAGCGTTCATACCCGAGGCAACAGGCGTGGCGGTCATGCCGGAGCTTCGGCGGACGGCGCCAAAATCTGCGGCAGAACACGCTGAGAGCCTCCCTCCGCGGCGAGCACTGAGAGGCGCCCTCCGTCTGCTTCTGGCCCATACCAGACTCACCGACACACTCGGAACAGCGTGAAAATGCCGGCGGCACTCTCTGCCATCCCACTCAGCTCGCACGCGGCACCCGAGGGGAACTAGAGAGGAACTACGCGAAAGAGGTGGTGTGGCGCGGGCGGAGGCGGGGCGGCGATGGGCAGCCGCCGCTGCCTGGTCCTCCCCTCCACACTGCCACCCATTTTGTCTGGCTCCGCTGCTGGCTGGCTCGACTCAGGAGAGAGGGGGCGTCGCGCCTCCTTCCACCCTCCATCCTTCTCTCTTTCGCTCTTACTGGTAGCGCCTCCTACTCTCTCTCTCTCTCTCTCTCTCTCTCTCTCTCTCTCTCTCTCTCTCTCTCTCTCTCTCTCTCTCTCTCTCTCTCTCTCTCTCTCTCCCCTTCTCTCTTTCCTGCACCTCTCTTCCTGAGGGAGCGGGAGGCAGGACAAGCAGCTCAGAAAGCAGCGAGCGAAAGCGACGGAAAAATAAGATGAATTGCTGTAATTCTTTCTCGTCGTACTTTTTTTTTGTTTTCGCAGAATGAAAATTAGAGCGAAGCGTCTCCCCGTGAGGGTAATTCTGACTTGTTTAATCAATTAGAACACAGTGGCGGCGCCGGCCCGGCGGCGCTAATTGGATGGCTCATACACGACACAAACACGCGAGTAAATCTCACCGTTTCATCGCATTGACTTTGAAATTTATTAAATCTACAGGAAAAAAAAAAGTTGCTACAAAATTTAATAACGATATACACTACGGCCACACCAAGGCTATGACAAATATAGGAGATCACCTTTTTATGAGCCGCTGGTAAAATATTCCAGGAAAAAAAATTCCACGCTTGACTGCCACACGAATATTTCAAAATCTTCATAATGCTTTAACGTTCCCTTTCGCATCAAAATTATGTATTGCGCCAAAAGGTCTAGACATATTTTGGGGGATTATTAAAAAAGTAAAAATATCAATTCTCAATAAATGAATCCAACATGGTTTGTTTCCGCTTCTGTACTCATAAACCTTAAGCAGGAGGGGAAATAGACGAAAAACTGCTGCTTAAAAAACTGAAGAAACAAAATCAAATAAAAATCTGACGAAAAAAACAAACAGATGGAAAATAATGACATATAACAAATAAAATTGTTAGCCAGCACCAAGACTTAACAATGAACAAGAGAGAAGAAAAAATATATATATTTTTTTTATATATAAAAAGTCAGAACACTGATGTCTTAATCCTACTCCGAAGGGCAGCGGTGACGAAGGAAGGCCGTCCCTGCATGGTACCCTCTGCTGCGTGTGTCTGTGTGTGTGTGTGTGTGTGTGTGTGTGTGTGTGTGTGTGTGTGTGTGTGTGTGTGTGTGTGTGTGTGTGTGTGCCAGCGGAGGGGTGGCGGCACTACCTCGTTCCTCCCTAAGGTCTTGACGCCACGAGAAACTTTTTAGACTACTTATCGTTAACTAACTTTCGCAAACTTTCCCGCATTAATCATGTTTTATCATCGCCGGAAAAAATATAACCCATTAAGCAGCCTCAAAGAATTAAAGGATCGCTCCATAATTCCGGGCATGGATCATGTGGCTAATAATTTCGGGCTGCATTATGTGTTTTTAAAATGTGGAATTTTATCCGGAGATAATGGAAAGGGAGGAAAATACTTCATGAGGCATTTCAGGGGCACTATTTTCCCGGGAATCGTCTTTACTACGGGCGGGGAAAACGAAGAGTAGCAGTGACTTTCAGGTGTCATTAAATACAAGACCCTGACCGCCAATTCTGGGGAAAAATGACACCTGAGCAAGACCTGTAATAACCCTCTCACCTGATCCTCCCGCGGCTCACCTGCGCTCCGCCGACGATCGCACCTTTGAAAAACTGCTCGTCGTAAACCTTTCGAATTTTTGAGACCATAAAAAAATATCACATAATTTAATAGACGGATGACGACTGCATACACGCAATGTATGACCTTATGAAATACATATAAGAGCAGAGCAATGCAGGTTTGGGAGAAGTAATGTATGTGATAACGCTGTTTTTAAATCCGCATCTCAGGTGACCAACTCCACTCAGGTAATTTCCCAGTGAATGACCTTCATCCGTCCACGCCTGACTGACTATCTTCCTCCCACACATGTAAACAAACAACTTGTCCAGAGGCACGCAAATCCCCCCATTTACCTGCGTGCTATTACAGGATACGACTTGCTAAGCGTCGGGGCGTTCAAGAGGCCTCCGCCCTGCCGCCTGCCGCTCTCCACGGTCTCTAATTCAGCCCCGCCGCCCTGACTCACGGCCGCGGCGCACGACTCCTCCATTACACGACGCGCCCGCCTCTCCCAGCCCGAATATAGGGTAACAAAATAACCCGCGAGCGTCACAAGGTACGTGAAGTTTGCTCTATCTTAAGGGTTGTTTTCCTATGTCGATGTGTGTACGCAGGGCTACGCAGTGTTTATTTGATCAGGTGTCGTGCCTCCTCAGCGACCGGCGTCCGTCAGAGAGCTTCCTTTACTCTCCTTGGCTTTGCTTCTTCAGCTATCCTCCGTTTGAACCCCGACTGTAAATAGCTCTTGCAACCCGAGCGCGGGAGTCAAGCATCCGTGTGTTTACGTTGTAAGAGACGATGATCTTGCCGGGTGAGGGTGATAATGCTTTGTTTACCGACGACGCGTTGGTGGTGGTGGTGGTGGCGGGCTCAGCCACCGCTAGCCTCTGTGTCCATGCAGCCACCAGCCCCGCCGCCACCTCCAGCATCACCGACACTACTCCCACTCTGACCACCACGACCTCTATACTCTCTCCTTGCTTCGCTCGAGGATCAGAGTGAATATAAGGCATTGCCCCTTATGTGTGTCAAGGCGCAAAAGGTGTTGTTAGCGGTGAAAATAAATGCAAATAATGAGTAGTAAAAATAACATTAAGACGGGTATATTCCATGGTTCAATGAAGAGATCGTGTAAAGATATTTGAGAGAGAGAGAGAGAGAGAGAGAGAGAGAGAGAGAGAGAGAGAGAGAGAGAGAGAGAGAGAGCTGTGACAATCGCTTATCGTGCAATTTATGAAGCTCCTCGTGATTAATGGTGGTCAGCCGGGCCCCGTGAGCCGCGCCACCGCTGTGCAACGCGTCGGAAATGGGTCGCGAATACGTCTTGTTCCTGCCGTGACGCGCCGTGACTGTGTGCCGTGGACTGGTAGTCGGTGCTCCAAAAAACACAATAAAAGAGGATCATCAATTTTTCCCCATTTTTTTTTCCGGGTTGTCAATTCTATCCACTATTATTTTTAACATAGTCTAAAAAAATCGAGTAAGTTTTTTAACATTTTGCTTTTTTATTGTTCTTTCACTGCCTCTTCCCTTCGTTCTTTCCTTCCGTTTTCTTCTTCCTCCTCCTTCCCGTTAATTTCATCCAGTATCTTTTCTAAGGTAGCCGAAGAAAATCTAGTAAATTTTATAGATTTTGCTTTTTTTTTTTACTATGGTTTTACTGCCTCTTTCCCTTTCCTTCTTTCCTTCTATTTTCTCCTCCTTCCTCCTCCTCCTGCCTCTTCCTCCGTTTTGAAATCCTAGTGCGTTATATAGATTTTACGTTTTTTTCACAATGGTTTTAGTGACTCTTCCCTTCCTTCTCTCCTTCCATTTCCTTTTTCGTCTTGCTCCTCCTCCTCCTCCTGCTTCTCCTGCTCCTCCTCCTCCTCCTCCTCCTGCCGGCGCTGCGCTTACCTGATATCACACTAAGGCGCTTCGGTCAGTATGTCTTCGTCAAGGGATTTGGCCCACGACTCTCGGGGACAAGTTTACCCCAAATTCTGGGACCAAACTTGCCGTATTACGAACACTAATGAGATTTGGAGCTAAGAAGTAACATGTCGAGATGGAGGGAAGAGAGAGAGGAAGAAGGTCTGTATATCTAGGCGAGGGACGTCCGGCCGGCCTTCTTTTGCTCTTGAGAATTTCACGGTTTTTATTCAGGAAGGAACGACGCACTGAGCTGAGCGCCTCCAGGAAATAACGGATGGTAAGGTGCGTTGTCTTTTTTTTTTTTACGGTAAGGAAAACAAAGCTCAAGGGCATTAAGGAAAGAAAATAATAAAAATAAGTCCGTTAATCGCTGCTTTTACATATGATTTCTTTCTTATCATTTATTTTTTTCTTAATAGTTTATTCTTTCCCACTGCGATATATAGGAACACAGACCCGCTCATTTATTCTCAGTTATGTTTTTTTATGCCCTTGAGCTGCTTCCTTTAATGTAAAAGAAAATAAATAAATGCAGTGATGTGATTCCAGCAATATTTCGTATGTGTAAAGACCAAGCTTCACGCACATTAGGCCCAGGCAACCTCAGCAACACGTGTGGTGCTTCCCGAGAGGCGAGGCGGCGCGGGCAGCCACATGGTTAACAAATGTTAGTAAACAAATATGTTTTCCTGACGTGCATGACTAGCGAGGCGCAGCTCAAGTGTGCGACTCAAGAAACTTATATTCACGGTCCACATTTACTGCTTTATGTTTCCTTCTTGGTATACAACAAACTTTATACGCAGCTCTTCATCACTTTTCCCTTTCTTTTTTTATAGATGCAAGACTTTAAGCAAAACAAACAAAAATAAAATGTCTTCAAGCCGTGAATGACGACACTCCATCATTTCCAACACGCAAGCGACGATTCAGGCATGATCATCACCTCACGAAGCACCAATTTCTGTCCATTCACAAACAGCACCACCATCACCGAACCCAGGACGCAAACACTACGACGCGGAGAAGGAGAGAAACGTAAGATAAGACGTCAAAAAAGAAGAAAAAAGGTGCTACGGGAGAAGGAGCGGCCCAGGCCAATCTCCCGAACGAGTGAGGAATTGTTCCAGCATGACTAACGCCCTCAACTTGTGTTTGGAGTTTAGCGGATGGTTCTTCGGGGAGGCGAGCGGGAGGGGCGAGGAAGGCTGGATGAGGGGACAGGGTAGGGCGGCGGAGGGAAGGAGAGTCTGAGATAAGCAAGGACAGAAGGAGGTGTAGGGAGAGAAAGGAAGACCATTAAGGTTCTAAGAAAGGACGAGTAAACAGAAGGGAGGAAAATGAATACGAGGAAAGTGGATAACTGATACACTTGGTGAATGGAATAGACAACCAAGATGTTGAACATGTATGCCAGAGATGAAGATTCCTATCCTCATCAACGCCATCTTAAATAACTACGAGCTCACAGCAGGACGAAGTTATTACAGAACATCCTCAGTCTCTCTAATTTTAGTGTTTTCCATCATACTCCATCACGGAAAAGCTAATTTCAATTCAAGAAGATGATGAACCACGTAAAAAAAAAATCCAAAATAAAACATATGGTTATATAGAGCATTATCAAGAATCATAGATGCTACAGTGTAAATATAAATAATATGAACTGCAAACCAAAATATGTTACTCAGAGATAAGGATATTTATTTTCACTATCAGCGATGTAATTAATTTGTAAATGAAAAGATAAATAATTTCATCTAATGAAGTTGTGTTTTTCTGTTTGTCAGAAACACTTATAGAATCTAACAAAAAATATTTTTCACTTCTCAATAAAAAAAAAGAACGTTAGGGACCAGGTGGAGGATTTAAATTCTCTCTCTCTCTCTCTCTCTCTCTCTCTCTCTCTCTCGCTCTCTCTCGGCCTTTCTAGCTCTTTTACTCTATCATGACAACCTAATTGTATTATATATCTGACAATCAATATATATAAAAAAATAGACGTTATTAACTCATTAGCAAAAAGCAAAGCTGTTCCTTCAAAGAAAAAAAAAGCAAACAAACAATCTCTAAAGCAAATCAGCAACGTGCAGGGACCTTTGAACTCTATTATCAGCTCACTCAACAAAGCAGTGACACAAACACGAACACACACAAATTCCGTCATTGCTAAACTAAAAGGAGAAAGAGAAAAAAATATTAACTCAGCGGGGAAGGACCAGTTTTATTTCTCCTCCCGAAGGAATTACGCACAAAATTTTAATTCGTGGCGACTAGTCCTGAAATTCCCCTGAAGTTGCGTTCATGAATTTCCGCCTCGTAATGAAAGCCGCTGTGTCAAAGAGGTGAAAAAAACGTATAAAAGGCGGAGGAGAGGGAAAGGGAAAAAAACTAGGGTATTTGCATTAGAAATCAAGGCCGACGAGACTTATTGGACGCACCGAGAAATATCACGAGGCCCCCGACAGCCGACTTGGGGAGGGGGGTGGGGAGGAGGTCTTTTGGGGGGAGGGGTGTGGGTGCCGATGCCGTGATGAGGATGGTGAGGATGGTGACGAGGATGTGGAGGGGAAGGACGAAGAGAAAGAAGAAGAGGCAGAAGAAGAGACGGGAGCGGAGGATGAGGTAGGGTGATGGAGAGGGAAAGAGAGAAGAGGATAAGGTTAATATGGTGACGAGGATGTGGAGGAAAAGGAAGAAGAGAAGGAAGAAAAGGCGAAAGAGGAGGAAGTTGGGGGATGGAGAGAGAGAGGAGAATGAAGTGGGAAGATGAGGATGAGCAGTAGCAGGAGGAGGAGGAGGAGGAGGAGGAGATGAGTGGAATATAGCAAAGGTTAAGTATTTTACATCATAGTGGGTGGTGATGACAATATTTTTATGATGATGATGATAATGATCTGAATGACTACAATCTTGATGACGAAGACGAAAGGGAAAGCCAAATACCTAGACAGAGACAAAAAGATAGAGAGGGATGATGATGTAGGTTTCTCAATGAATGGACAGCTAAGGTGTTGGAAGTATTATAAGCTTTTAAGAAATACGGAGAGAGAGAGAGCCGAAGAGACAAATTATTATCACCGTTACTTACTAAACTTGACAAATCTTCGCTCAAAACAAGGATAATCTCTGGGACCTTTCTGCGAGTCGTGTCTTTAAACAACTTTGTCATCTCGCTTGAAAGAAAGAGTGTCAAGGTAAATAATCACGCGGGGGAATATTTACGTGGCATAAGAATAATTGCTTTTTGTAGAAATATTTATGTCCTATTATTTCTCGTGACCGGTTGGCAGGAGGAGGAAGAGAATGAGGATGAGGAGGACAAGAATGAGGAAGAGGAGCAGAAGGGAATGGAGGAAGAGAGAGAGAGAAAGAGCTCGTGACCGGCTGGCAGGAGGAGGAAGAGGAGGAGGAGGAGGACAAGAATGAGGAAGAGGAGCAGAAGGGAAAAGAGGAAGAGAAAGAAAGAGCTCGTGACCGGCTGGCAGGAGGAGGAAGAGGAAGACTAGGAAGGCGAGGAAAACAAGAAGGGGGAAGAGGAGCAGAAAGGAAAGGAGGAATCGAGAGAGAAAGAGGAGTTAGTCTAGAGGAAGGAGAAGAAATAAGGAAGAAGACAGAGTGATGGAGGCGAAGGAGTGAGGATAATGGGTTTGGAGAAAGGATGGAGATGAATATAGACGGATGGAAAACTCTAGGAGGGAGAGAGAGGGAGAGAGGGAGAGAAGGAGAGAGATGGAGCGGCAAAAACAGACATAGAAAAAGATGAATGTTGACGGACGCTGGATGTGAAGGAGGAAGAGAACAGAAAGAAGATAGTAGGGAGTGAACGAAGGAGGGAAGAAAAAAAAAAATATGGAAGTAGAGGAAATTGAAATAAAGAAGAAGTATATGACTGAGTTGGAAGATAGGTTGAGGTAAATAGAGGAAGATACAGCAGAGAAGGAAGGGAGGGAGGGTTACTAGACAGAAGAGGAGAGGGAGAGAGAAAAAAGAGAGAGAGAGAGAGGAAGAGAAGGGAGGAGGAAGCAAGGGAGGGGTGAGAGGTAATTCTTCATAATGAGTCCTAAGGGAAGTCTTACAGTGGCGTCGTGTCTCCTCAGCCTCATAATGTTAGTTCGCCCTTGTGTTACGGCAGCCCTGTAAACACCCTTGACACACACACACACACACACACACACACACACACACACACACACACACACACACACACACACACACACACAAGCCCCCCACCCCCACCCCACCCCCACACACACTCACACACACACCAATAGATTTAGAGCCATCATAAAGATCTGTACAGTGAAAGATTGTCCAGAGTCACACCACCCAATGATAATTCTCACCAAAGACAGAAAGCAAGAACTACAAAACACAGCTACCCGGAAACTCGAATCAGTGTCAGTTCGCCCTCAGCCCCGCATTGCAATTATCGTATTATTTATGCCGTCTTGGGGAATTAATGTTCAATGTACGCATGTTAGATACAGAAGCGTATAAGAAGAAGACGGAATTTCTCTCTTTCTCTTTGTCCTCCTTTCCCTCTCTCTCGTTCTCCCTCACATCCATCCCTCTATTCTTCTTTCCTCCTTTTCATTATCCTCTTCTACTCTCAATTTCCCTCACCTACATCCCTCCATACTTTCCTCTTCCTCTTCGTCTTCCTCTTTCTCTCTCTCATTTTCCTTGCTCTCCATCCCTCTCTTTCCTTCTCTTGCTCTAACGATGCCTCTAAAAACATTATATACGGAAAGGAAGGTCAAGAGTGAGAGAGAGAGAAGAGAAAGAAGAAGGGCGAGTGTAAAATGAAAGTGAAGAAGAGATGGTTCATTTCCTGCAGTTGGTCTCCCTGAAAAGTCCCACAGAATTCAGTCCGCCTCTGCCTATTCCGGTGTGACAGTCCAATTTTTGTGGGGTCCGGTCTAATTTCTTGCTCCGTCTCGCCTCCCTTCCCCAAGTCCCTGAACTGTCTCTCCCCTTTCTCCTCCACCTCCTCCTCCTCCTAGTCCTCCTCCCCTACCTCTTCACCCCTCCGCCACCGCTGCTGCCACTGTCTCCTTTCCCTCCTCCGCCTCCTCCTCTTCTTCGTCTTCCTCCTCCTCCTCCTCCTCCTCCTGCTCCTCCTCTCCCCGCCCCTACAGACTTGCCCTTGTCATACTGTGTTTGTTTACAGTGGTCGTAACTCTACGGAATTCTCTTTTTTTCCTCCCTTTTTTTTACGCAGCTCTTTGGTATTCTGACCGAGGAAGAATTTACGTTCCCCAGATGAGAGTTAAATCCAACCAGACGAATTATAACTTAGCCGAGACGGAACGCCGCAGCAAGTCCTTCCTTCGCTTTATTCGGATTCAAACGTAAAATTAAAATAGGAAGGAACGGAGCGCCCACCCACCCAACCACCCACTGACTTTACTATTTTATCCCATCTGTTTCCTTTCTTCCTTCCGTCCGTCTTTACTTCCTCCCTTCCTTTCTTCCTTCCTTCCTTCTGTCCTTCCACCATCCACCGCCAACGAAGGAGACACAGAATTTGTCGAAGAAGAAAAGAGGAAAAAAAGGATATTCGTCTATCTTTCCTTCCTTCCTTCGCTCTGTTCTTCCGTCTTTTACCGCCAACGAAGGAGACACAATATTTGATAAAGAATAAAAGAGGGAAAAAAAAGGATATTCGTCCATCTTTCCTTCCTTCCTTTTATCCTTCCACCTTCCACCGCCAGCGAAGGAGACACAGAATTAGATAAAGAAGAAAAGAGGGAAAAAAGTATGTAATAAACGCCAGAAAACACTATACGCAAAGCAAAGAGATACGCTATAAGGAGTATCTACGCATAGCTTCTTACTCGTCCACACGTAAGCCGCTAAGATTTTTGAGCCTTTCTGGCGGGAGTGGCTTTAAGACCCTCCTCTTTAGGGCTGATGGCACCTAATGCTCTCCAGACCTAGTTTCGGGGACTTTATCTCTCTAGGCTGGGTCGGCGCTGTCCTTGGCGCGGCGCGGGCGGGAAGGCATCTGGGTTTCCTTGAAGCTCTAACAAGGGCATCAACCTGGCCTGAGCGTCCCTTATACGCCTATCTCCAGAGCCGCCCGTCGGTAAGTACTTCGTGACGGACGGCCGCGGGATGAACACGTTACGCCTCCAAGGGCCTCGACGGCTCGGCTTCCCTCAGGTCTTGGAGGAGAAGAGAGAGAGGGAGAGGAAAGAAGGAGGAGGAGCCGAATGTAGGAGATGGATGTCTTGGCTGCTTCCACCGGTCAGAAAGTAAACGAGGTGTACAGATTCCTCCCCTGACGGATGAGAAACGGATGTGAGGAGGAAAAGTAACGCTGCTGGTTGGCCCTCTGCGTTCCTCGTGTGTATAAATATAACGCGTTCGAAAGACCTCCCTTCGTATTGCGCTTATCTAAACCCCTTTAATGTTTCGGAATGCTATAAATGGACTAGATAAGTATAACAATGCCCATGTGCCTCAGCGATGTGGATTTCCGTGGACGAGAGTGCAGCGGGTGTTGTTATGTAAGCTCTCCTTGTTGTTTTCAGGAGCGACGCGACAAACGAAGGAGAGGGAAAAAAAGTGAAACGTTGTAGATTAACCTAAAGACATAAAGACATAAAAAGAAACGAGATGGAAGCGGCAGAGGGGAGGGTGAAAGACCTCCAGGAACACGGCCAAGAGGGCGGGAAGGAGGTCGGAAAGGGAGGAAGAGGTAAAAAGGGCGTGTAGAGGAGGTATATAGAAGGAAGGAGGAAGGGAGAATACGAGAACGTGGGAGAAAGAAAGAAAGAGGGAGATGGGAGGAAGGAAGAAAGAGGAGATGAGAGGCAGTAAGAAGGAAGAAGGGCAAGATGAAGGGGTTGAGAAGGCAGAAGGAGAGAAGAAGAATAGGAGAAATTGGGAGGAAAAAAAAGAGGAAGATGGGAGGAAGGAAGAAAGAGAAGATGGAAGGCAGTACGAAGGAAGAAGGGTAAAAAGGAGTTGAGGAGACAGAAGGAGAGAAGAAGAATTGGAGAAACTGAGAGGAAGAAAGAGGAAGATGGGAGGAAGGAAGAAAGGAGAGGAAGGATAACAAGGTAACTGTAGAGGAGACAAGAGGAAGAACAGTAGAACGTTGGAGGAAGTAAGAGCGAGAGAGGAGGGAGAATGGGAGGGAGGGTAGGCAGGGTAACTAGGCACTGGTCCCATTTCCCTACAGACGAAGGGAGACTCACTGGCTTCCGTAGGGTGCTTAGGCCTCACTTCCAGCCCCTTCTCCGCCCCCTTCCCACCCCCTTCCAGTCCTGACTCCCAGCGATTCGTCTCATTTCCAGTAATTACACATCGACTACGTGCCAGATATCCTTCAGATGACGACGTAAATGTCATCCTAATTAGGTTCACGGGCCCCGATATTTATACGAGGCGAGGCGTTGGCGTTTGTTTCCACGTCCCGTCCGAGGCGTAAATCAAGCGGGCAGTATTAATTAACGACGCAGGCATACCTTACCTCACCTTGGCATGGCCCCGGGGATTCTTTTTTTTTTTCGGGGGTGAGGGGGTGGGGGGTGGGGGGGTGTCTTCCGGGGCCTTCGTCGTGATCGTGTCCCGGATGTGCGGCGCCTCTCCGTCAGGGTTACACAAGGAGGCCCCGACAGGAGACTTTGGAGGTTCATCGACTTGCTCTAAATCTTCTCCCGACGTCTTATTTTTTTTTAGGTCTATGTCTCGGTCTCTCTGTTACGTAACTTTCCATCTGGTTATCTCTCTCCTTATATATATTCTTCCCCTCCTGTATACCTCTTCTCCTTACGGTTTTAGTTCATTTCTACGTCTCTTTTTTATACTTTCTTTCTTACGTAACTCTCCATCTGTTTATCTTCCTCCTTATCTATAATCTTCCCCTTCTGATTACGTGTTTTTTCTTACGGTTTTGGATCGTCATTTGTTTCTCGTTTCACTCTTTGTATACTCTTACACAATAGCGCTTCTGTCTTATTCAGTTTTAACCCTAAGCATAATTATCATTCTCTCTCTCTCTCTCTCTCTCTCCTTCCCTCCTCTATTGCTTTCTTCTCTTTCTCCTTCTGCAACTTTCTATTCCTTTCATGTACTGTCTCGCCCCGTCTTTCATAACGTGTCCGTTACCTCATCTTTCGTACTTATCGTTAATTCTTCCTTCTCTTTCATGTATTGTCTCGCCCCGTCCATCATAAAGTGTCCGTCACCCCATCATTTGTATTCATCTTTAATTTTTAATCGCAAACGCACAAAGGGAGTTTGAGGGCCGATGTAAACAAGAGAGAAACAGAAGCGAATGTCCCTCCCGCCGCAGGCCACACCGCCCCTTCCGGCCTCCCACGCCAGAGGTCCTGTTTCCTTCCGTGCTCTTGCCGTCACTCCGTTCCAGGGAAAAGAAATTGCCATTCATTACCGCGAACAAAAATACCCGCTGTTATTTTTCCCTGCCCTTCTAGCCGTCACCTTCCTCCTCCTCCTCCTCCCACTCCTCCTCCTCCTCCTCCCCCGCACGCCACGCTTCCCCCCCAACCAAGCTGCGCGCCTCCTCCTCCTCCTCCTCCGCTCGCCCCGTCCCCCTAGGCCTCCCCTCCATCAGGCCATAGTCCGGTAGGCCTAAAGTGTATCCTGTCTTGAAAATGGCCGACGCGTTGGCGCAGAGCGTTCAGAGGCACTGAGAGATTGATAAAGAGAGGAGCGGTGCGGGGAGAAGAAGGAGGAGGAGGTGGAGGGAGAGAGGGAGAAGAGAAGGGGAGAAAAACAGATGAATATGAACTGGTTGTGAGCGCTTTTGTGTATGAATAATAACATATGAACTAGAACTAAAATCGATATAGTGATTCATCCTCTTCTACCCTTGTGCTTAGATATTTATTCGCTGTGTATGATTAGGTCGCCTTTAAACCCATGAAAAGCGTTGCCGTCCATCCCGTTACGTTCGCTGTGGATGAGAATAACGAGAGCCAGAGAAAATTAGAGATAAAAATATACTTCATTATGTCATTCGGAAGAGGCGACCCATTTATCACGCCAATTACAAGAAAACATCAAGTTGGGAGGATTTATTATCATTGGCTACGATTAAACAAGCCATTCCGTGTCCGCGGAGTGAAAAGATAATTAAATTGTTTCTCTTTTTTTCACCGTATAACCATTTAGCGTAATTACTTTCAAGTTATTATCACTACGGATTATTACCATTCTTATCCTGATCCTCATGTAAGAACAGTTTATATGGATACAAAGAAAAAATACAAGAGTTAATTTATAAAGCTTAAACAAAATTTCCTTCTTTTTCATTGGTCTCTAAGTACAGGTGAAAGGAAAGTCGCATATCTGTGCATCTTATCACACCACAAACACCTATCCACCTCACCTGCGCCCTCTGGAAGAGCATAACCAATGATCACTTTTACGTACTCAATCTCCAAAATTTCGAGGAGGGGGGAAAAAATACTTCTTCTCCGGCCCATTAATCTTAACGTTCAAAACCCCATCAGAAATCCGGAGTTTTCCCATATGAGTCCTCAGAATCCGTGCCATTTGTCAGCGGGTCTCAAGGGTGCGATTCCGGGAGGTTTCGACGCCATCCCCGCTACGCCCGCCACCCTTTGCTGCAGCTATACTACCCACGAGCAGTTATAAATCCCCGCGTCTCTCCTCCCCTGCCCAACCAATACCCATGAATGAAGCCTCACCCGCATTTGTGTAAGTTTAAAGGGAGGGTTTACGATCGCTACCCGCCACGTCGTCCCCCTATCGTCCCCTCCCTCCCTGGTTCTCTCTTTCCCGTCCTCTCTTTTCTCTCTCCTCCGCGCTCTGGCTCTCTCTCTCTCCTTCTGCAGCCTCTCTCTGTTGTCTCACGTCCCTGACCGGCCACCACAACACTGACCACCGGCTCTCCTCTCCTCTCCTCTCTCTGTATACCTCCCTCCGACCCCTTACTATGCACGTGAAAGTGGCGAGAGAGGAGGTGAGAAAAAGGAAAGAAAACTCGGAAAAGGGAGTGAATGGCGAAGAACGAAGAGAAGTATAAGAAAACCCTCTTTCGCATTTGTTTCTTTGCTTTTCTTTCGTCTTTCCAGCCCGCACCGTGACCCTCCAGCACCGCCAAGGTTGTAAGATCAGTGATCCTCGGAGGGGGACGCGGCTCCCGTGTAAATCCATTAGAGTGATTGCATTAACATCCCCTCAAGTACATTCCGCACCAACACGACCAAAACTCATTCTCGCCCAACTCAATGGCTGCATTCAATGGACCCTTCTGTCATTCCCCCCCTCAGCTCCTGCTCCTCCCCCCCGCCCGCCGCCACCTTTCCCCCCCTCTGATCATGCTTTTATCCTATTTTCTCTTGCCTTTCTTGTCTCTCTTTATTTCTCCCCCCACCTTTTCCTCCTCTTTTCTGACTCTTCCCCTTCCCTCGTTTTAGATTGTGCCTTTAACCTATTGTCAAACTCATTCCTCCATTCGCTACTCGTTCTCACTTTTTCTTTTCCATTTTGCTTTTATCCTATTCTCTCTCTCTTCTTTTCCTTCCCTCTTCTGATTCTTTCCCTTTTCCTCCTTTCGTTACTCCTCCCTCCCTCTTTTCCTCCTTTCCGATAACTATTGTCAACCTCATTCCTTCCTTTAGTTTTTCTTTCTCCCTGTTTTTCTCTTCTATTATGCTTTTATCCTATTCTTTCCCGTTCTTAACCTACTGTCAAACTCATTCCTCCATTCGCTACTCCTTCACACTTTTTCTTTTCCATTTTGCTTTTATCCTATTCTCTCCCTCTTCTTTTCCTTTCCTTTTCTGATTCTTTCCCTTTTCCTCCTTTTCGATTATGCACTGAACCTATTGTCAACCTCATTCCTTCTATTCTCTACTCGTTCTCCCATTTCCTTCTCTTTATTCTCTCTTCTCTTCTTCCTTTCGTTACCGCCATTTCGTTACTCCTTCCCTCCCTCCGTTTTCCCTTACCTTTTCCGCTCCTTACCTCCCTTCCACCCTCCCCGTCCCCCTTCACCTCTCGACCATCCCCGGCTGTGCTTCTTTCTTTCCCATTTGCATTGTCACCTTGCGGCCACAACTCCACACGTCTGGTCCCCGAGACCGTCGCCCCCAAAATGGAGGTTTATCAGTTTTGTATTCACTTCGACAAAAACTAATTTCATCGGCCGCGAGTCTTGCCGCTTCCATCACGGCGATCCAATATGGGTTCGTAAATCTGGCTGTCAATACGGAAAAGATTCGGGCGGGGGGAGGGAAGAGAGGCAGCGCGGTTACCTGACGTGTTCCGCTTACCTGGCCGGCCCTTCCTTCCTTATACCTGTACTACTTTTGGTTCTTTGCTGCTGTTTTGTATTGGGCTATTATCAGGCTATTTAGATTTGCTTGCTTGCTTTTTCTCTACGTATCATTTTATCCGTCTATCTATCTATCTATATCTCTTTTCTCTCTCTTTTCCTAACGTTCTCTTTAGATACAGACAAAAAATGCTTGTACCGATACCCGTTTGCACTTTTTTTTTACACATATTGCCTTCTCTCTCTCTATCTCTTTGCATATCTTTATCTATCTATCTATACCTAACAACCTATCTCTTCTTGTCTCTCTTTCTCTAACGTTCCCCTTTAGATAGAGTGAAAAAAATGCCTCTACCGAAACCCGTTTGCACTTCTTTTTTTTACACATATTGCCTTCTCTCTCTCTCTTTGCATCTCTTTATCTATCTATCTATACCTAACTACCTATCTCTCTTTCTCTAACGTTCCCTTTTGATAGAGAGAAAAAACTGCCTCTACCGATACCCGTTTGCGCTCTTTTTTTACATGCATTTTTTTTCTGCGTGTTCTTTATGTGGCCGCTGCTTGGGCGATGCCGCTTCAAGGCTGCTGGCGGAGTCGCGTTCCAGCAAGGTTAACTCTTCGCGGTCGGCCCCTGGAACCCCGCCATTAATCTCCCTTTCAACGCGAACATAACGCAGGAGGCTTAAGTCATCACGAGGCTCCACCACCAGCACCACCAGACCAGACCAGACCAGACCAGACCCTTGTTTCATTTTTTTCCCCCCTTAGAGGTAAATATATCGCAGCCATTCTTCATCTATATAATTTTTCTCGCTTGTCTCGCCGCTTGTAGCTTTATCACCCATTTGAGGCGATAAATCCAAGGCGGTGACCAATCAGCGGGGCGGGCGAGTAAGGCAAGGTGGTGAGGAGCGTTATGCAGCCTTGCCGCTGATCACAATCTTTCAGGATGAAGTTACCAGAGCTGCCTTTGTTTATGTGAGGCGGGGAAAATTTACGTCAGCAGGTGTCTGTGTGCTAGTGTGTAAGTGTGTGTGTGTGAGGGGGGGGTAGGGGAGAAGGGGTATATGTGTGTCGGGGGGGGAGGGGGTGTACTGCTTTCGTCCCCCGGCTTAAGAAGGTTCAAGTCTAGTCCATCTTCGGGAGAGAATAATAGTGAAATATGATGGCGTGATACCGAAGAAAAAAGGTCTTTAGGAGAATAATACTTGTCTACTTAATAAGTCAGTAGCAATATCAGCGTTGCGAGGTTAAGACGAGATAGATTAATATGACGTAATATCACCCCCAACATTATCACCATTATAAGAGACTAAACAGGTAGGGACGGAGGAGGGCGGACACTATAAGCTACCCCTAAACTATAAGCTATAAACTATAAGCACTATAAACTGGCCCTAAACACCTGAGACGTAGAGAAAATTACAAATATATTTTACTTTACTATATTTTCCTCCTTACAGATTCGTCAGCATGGACCACGGATACTGAACAACACCAAGAGGATCAACGCTCAAAGGAGGATCCAGACGTGATATCAGTGCTCTCCACGACTACAAGGAGGTGTCGTGAGGTAGGTCGTGGCCGCTAAGAGTTGTCCTGCATTCCTTAGCAACACGCTCCCACTCCTTGGTTCACCGCGCCCCCCTCAAGCACATCCCTCCCCTAACTCTATGTCGCCTCAGTATACCTGCTAACTCTTAAGGTCGCCGCTAGAGCGAATCCCCATTAGTAATTTTAGGCTCTGATTAGTATACGGGGCGCCTCTTTTTTTTATCTCTCCCTCCTCTCTTCTTTTCCCTCCTCTTCCTCCTCTTTTCCCTCCATATGCTTCCTTCCTCCTTCCCTTAATCTTGCTTCATCCTGGGCCTCCTTTTTTGCCTATTTTTTAGGGGGGGTGTTTGTGCGAGGCCGCCTGATTTTTGGGGGGTACGTGTATCAGATGTATTCAATTAATGTTATTCTGGGATGGCTGTAGAGTTTTGTGTTCCGTATTAATCCGTATAATCTCTCTCTCTCTCTCTCTCTCTCTCTCTCTCTCTCTCTCTCTCTCTCTCTCTCTCTCTCTCTCTCTCTCTCTCTCTCTCTTATAAATTCCAAGTAGACCCACTAACCGTCTTTCGTTGCGTGTGTATGTTTGTTTGTTAGTGTACGTCTGCGTGTGTGTGTGTGTGTGTGTGTGTGTGTGTGTGTGTGTGTGTTTGTTCGGAGCGGCGTGCGTGTGTGTGTGTGTTTGTGTGTGTATGTGTGTGTCTCGACGGTCTGCCTGCTTCTGGGAAATCGATGAAGCCCCCCCACGCGTAATAACTATTTGTTTAGCCTCGTCTGAATGGGTAATCTCGAACGCAAACAAAACTCCACATGCATATTAGATGATCGTGTGCAAACTCTTTCCTTGGCTGACTGCGTGTAATTATTTGAGGAATGTTGCTGCGCGCCGATAGAGTGAAGGTTGCTCTTTTTTACTCCTTTGCTTGCTTTTTTAGCGTTCGTGAAGGAATTTGAGTGTGAGTGCAATGGAAGAGGATGAAAAAGTGGATGGAAAAGTAAAAAGTATGGAGACAAAACACACACAGAAAAGAAGGGGAAGGGAACAGAGGAAGAGTTCAAGGGTAGAGTGTATAAAAGAAAGGGTAAACAGGAGATGGAGAAATAAAAGTAGGTTGTGGAAGACAGAGAAGAGAGGAAGAGGTCAAGGGGAGAGTGTGTAAAAGAAAGAGTGAATAGGAGATTATGAAAGAAAAGAAAGAGGTTGGAGAGAAGAGAAAAGAGAAGAAAGAGAGAAGAAGGTTAAAGAAAGAGCATAGAGATGATCAAGAAAAGAAGGAGGCTGGAGAGAAGAGAGAAGAAAGAGATAAAGAGGAGGCAAAAAGAAAAGAAACAGCATAGAGATGATTAAGAAAAGAAGGAGGTTGGAGGGAGAGGAGAGAAGAAAGAGTAGAGAGAGAGAAAGAGAGACGGGGAGGTTATAAGGGAGGAGTCACAGCTGATCCATCATTGTGTCAGTGCCCGCCACGCCCCCAGCAGGCCGAGTATTCATGCCACGCCGGGACAGTGCCAGGCTGGGGGAGGGGAGAGGGAGGAGGGGAAGAGGGGGAGAGGGGGGCGCAACGGGCTCTCTCCCACACACACACTCCCCTAAATAATGATGAGGCGCTGGAAGGACGTGCGGTACCGAGGGGAGGAAGGATGGAAGGGAGGGTGAAGAGGGAGGTATAGGGAGAAGAGAAGAGGTCGAGGAGGAGAATGCCCTTATGCCCTTCCTTATGCCCTTCCTCATGCCCTTCCATATGCCCTCCACCCAGACGCCAGACAGAGATGAAATAATCCCTATAATAAAGTTAAAATTACCTCGGACGATGGGCTTGGAACGAGGGTCGGATGAGTGCTAAGAAAGGGGAGGGAAGGGAGGAATTGGTGGTATAGAGGTGAAGGTGTTGGAGGAATTGCTTGTGGTCACGGAGGTGGTGGTGGGCTTGATGGTGGTGGTGATGATGATGGTGGTTGTGTTTGTGTTCTTGGTGGTAATGGTGTCAATGGAGGTGGAGGTATCTCAAACACGGAAGAGGCTTTGAAAATATTAAAGAAACAGGGATTATCTACCACATCCTAAGACATGATGATAGTTTTAGTTGAAGATGAACATTTTGAAGTATGTGTGCGTCTTTGAGTGTGTTTGTATATACTTTTGAGTGTATATGAAAATGCTTATACAAATGATCCAATCCAGCAAGATAATTTTACACATACTGACCTATACTTTGGCGATAAAGGAATACATGAAACGACTCAATATCTCAACC
>NC_066547.1:6236959-6306959 GCF_024679095.1 Eriocheir sinensis
TTGCTTTTGTTTTTAAGGTATAATGATTCATTTTTTCTTATAATCTAACTTTCTTCAGTATCACGCTTATTTTCATCTGTGATCAACTAATAATTTTTGGTCCTGGAAAAGAAATGAGAACAGAAAGGAACATTGAGTGAAGATATGAAGGAGGAATTTTTTTTACACCACAAGAATATCACAAAACCAATGGCGACTTTTTTTGCCATCCAGTGACGTACAATAACTCTCAGGATTATTTTGGGACATAGAAAGCAACTAGGGAAAATTTGGGAGTAAAAAGGAATCCCCCCCCCCAAAAAAAAACTATGAAAAAAAGAAAAATACAGAATCTACGTCGCTGGCATAAATATAAGATTCGGGCTGTCGATATTTCCACTCCGTCCACCACTGCCCCGGGCCTATTTCCTCTTCCTCCAAGTCTAATGGCTCTTTTTTTTTCCTCTCTCTCCCTCACTCACTCTCTTTCCTCCACGCTTCGCTTAAAACACTCCCTCCTCACTGTTCCCTCACTCCCTTCCTCCTCTTCCTCCTCTTGCCTTTCCTCCATTCTACACGGACACCATTACGTTTTTTTTTTCTCTCCTCTCCTCTCTCTCTTTCTCTTTTCTTTAAACTTTCCTACTTATATTCCCATCAAAAGTATCATATTTCAATCATCCTAATTTTTTCTTCAGCAATACCTCGATTCTTAAGGGGAAAAAAAATAGGAGGCCGTGTTTTCTTACCTTCGCTACGTTTTTTCTTATTTTCTTTTTCCTTTATTCCGCCTCTCAGAGTTTTCTTGCACGGCTTTTCTCTATGATATTTTTTCCCCTCCTTCCCTTCCTTTCCTTCTTCTTCTTCTTCTTCTTCTTCTTCTTCTTCTTCTTCTCCTTCTTCCTCCTCAGCCGGATCTAGCGCCCTTACCATCTGTCTTCCTTATCTGGCTTCCTGACTCCCCATCTACCCCGGCGGCACCACCATCACCATCATCATCGTCACCATCCTCTGTGCTCTCTCTCTCTCTCTCTCTCTCTCTCTCTCTCTCTCTCTCTCTCTCTCTCTCTCTCTCTCTCTCTCTCTTACACGTACATGCACACATAAGCACACACTCACGCATACACACACACAAAACCCCAGTAACCTCATCTCTTATTGACGAGCCTGATGATTTCTGGCACCCGAGAGAGCCTACAGCAGAACGCTTCTCATCTCCCTCTCTCCCTCATCCTCCCTCTCTTCTTCTCGTCTCTCCCCTCCTTCGTCCCCCCCACTGCGTCTCCGCCTCACCATCTATCACCCCGCCTCTCTGGACCAATCGGAGGCCGAGGGAGAACGTGATGGAAGACGCATTACCGCTATAAATCACAACTATTTTTTCTCGCTCTCTCGTTCTTCGCTACACTAGCTCCATGGCTGGCCTGTTCGCCCCCCCCCCCCTCTCCTCCACTCTCCCCGCCTCTCCCTCCTCCTTCGCCTTCTATTTCTTCCTTCTATATTTTTCTTCTCGTATCCTTCTTTTCCTTCTCCTTCGCTTTGTCTGCCTCCTTCCATTCTTTTCTCATCATCCTTTCCTCCTGTTGTTTTTCCTCTCCCTCCTTCCCTTCCTCGTCTTTTTCCTCCTTTTCCACCTCCTTCTTCCCTTCTCCTCCTTCTCATTCTCTGCCTTGTCGTCCTCCTTCCATTTCCTTCTTCCCATCTTCCTTTCCCTTTTTCTTTCTTCTCTCTTTCTTCACTTTTTTTTCTCTTCTATTTCTCATTTTCTACCTCCTTCTTTTCTTTTTTCATTGTTCTCTTTCCTCCTTCCTTTCTATCACCTTCCTTCGTCCTATCATCTTCATTCCTCTCCTCCTCCTCCTCCTCCTCCTCCTCTTCCACCTTACCTCCAACTTGCTCTAAATCTTTCCCTCCCTCCCTTTTTTTTCTCTCCTACTTCCTCAAGTTCCCTGCCGACTCTTCCTCCTACTTCCTCTTTTTCAACCGCCTCGTTGCCTTTTCTTCTTCACTTCCCTTACCTATTCCTTCACCTTCCCTTTAATTCTCCTTATTCTCGTGGCGGAACAAAAGGAAAAACACATATACCACAATTTTTTTTTTATCAGGGACGTTTCAACAGTTCCCTTTTTTTATTTCTCAAGATTCCTGATTGTTGTTTTTATGGCTACGGTTTCAGGGTTTATTGTTTTGGTTTAAGTTTATTTTTTCTGTCTAGTCTCTCGGCTTTGTCTGGTAAGTGTCCCTCAAGGCGCTAAGCTGCTGCCTCGGGTCCCTCCTGTGCCTTGTATTACATTGGTGAACCATCAGTTTGTTTTCTGAGCAATTACACCGCCGACATCAATCTTCTTTCCTCCCTCAAGTTCCTCGATTTAGCTCTCTCTCTCTCTCTCTCTCTCTCTCTCTCTCTCTCTCTCTCTCTCTCTCTCTCTCTCTCTCTCTCTCTCTCTCCTTTTTTTCTGGGGTGTAGATGGATTGGTTCTGGGAATGGACAAAAGAAGAGTGTGGGAAGGTGTGGGCAGGGGAGGTTTTTCCCATTTGGTTCAGCTGGTGAGGACGAAGGGAGGAGGAGGAGGAGGAGGAGGAGGAGGAGGAGGTGGTGAAAAAAAATAAAAACAGAAAGGAGGAAAGAGAAGGAAGAAAATAAAGGTCGTGTACACTGTTGCTGGTTACTGAATCCATATGGAGACCCAGGAAAGCAAGAAACAGACACACACACACACACACACACACACACACACACACACACACACGCACACACATACAATCAGACATGGAATTCTGACAAATGGCCGACCTGGGACATGATACAGAATAAACAGCTTCAATCACTCTTTCCACCCCGCGGGGAGCTGGGGAGAGGGACGAAGGTGAACCCCAGCAACACAAGGACACCACCCCAAGCCACGGCCCTCATCCCCACCTTCCCTCACTCCCCACTGCGCCCCATCACTCCCTATCGCTCCCTATCTGTCCTGGCTAAAAAAGAATATATATAAAAAGTCGAAATTACCACTCAATCAATCCCAGAAAACGAAGAATTATGATTAAATTCTAGAGTGGGAATAAAAGAGAAAGGGATATGCTCGATTGTATTGTCTTTTAGTATTTGCATTAGATTGTCTTGTTCTTCATTTTGTGTCTTACTGATTACAATATCTTTACGCATCCCTTGAGAAAAACCCTAGGCAGTCTTTCATACCATCCACCAGGCTCCATCCTATTCTTCTACCCCTCTCCCTCTCCCTCTCTCTCTCTCTCTCTCTCTCTCTCTCTCTCTCTCTCATCCTCCACCTCACCACGTATAAACCTAACCGTAGGCCGACCATTGAAATTAACAGGAAGGCGAGGGCGAGGCTAAGAAAACTTTGTTAATTCTATACCAAAAGTCGCCTTAGGCCAAGGGGGCGCGGGAGGGATTAGGGTTGAGAGGCATCACGAAGGAGGGAAGGAGAGAAGAAGGAGAGGAAGGAGAGATGGAGAGAGAGGTGAAAGAGGGAAGTGGAGAAGTGGAGCGATAGGTGAAAGGGGTGGGAAGGTGGAAAAGGAGAGAGGTGAAGAGGGAAGGAAAAGGGTGGAGACTGGGAAAGGTGAAGAAGGAGGTGGAGAGGGAAGTGAAGAGGGGGAAGGAAGGAGCTGGTGAGAGCGAGAGGGAGAAGAAGGGAGGTAGAGAGAGAGGGGGAGAGAGGTGAAGGGGGAAGGAAGGAAGAAGGTGGAGACGGAGAGAGAGAGAGGGGGAGAGAGGTAAAGGGGGAAGTACTGTATAGTGATGAACACCTTTAAAGGGCCGGGCGACGGGGTAACCTTGGCGGAGGTGAGTGACCAAGGAACTCAGGTGCAAAAATATAATTCGTTACGGGAAAGTGACAGAAGGTGGCCTGATCAGCGGGCCGGCGACTCCCTCCTGTGACGCCACGATTATAAAGTAGAGGAATCCAAACCTAACCTTCGCAGGGCGCCTCTCTCTCCCCCAGGAATGTAATAAAGCTCAAATCATAAGCTCTTGATAAACTGGCAGAAATATAGGCGCTCTAATGGGACGCCCGACCTATTTATTTGTTTTATGATGGAAAAAAAAGGAATATTTCACGATTATTTTTTTGTTATGCTTTCTAGTTTATGGTGAATCGCGTCCGTCTCGCTCCGTTTGACTTTTGAAAGTAAGGATGAGTTAGACGACGTTAACATCTCACTCTGGATAAATAATTGGGGTTTCTGACATTTAAACCTCAACCATAACATTCCAGTGCCAAAGGAGGATAATTAGAATCACGAAATCCTCCACGGCAAACCAGATCCATAAACTAAAAAGAGAAAATAACGTCATAAAGATATAAGACGTTGACATCTCACTTTGGATAAATAATTGAGGTTCCTGACATTTAAACCTCACCCAGAACATTCTAGTGCGAAAGGAAGATAATTAGAATCACGAGATCTTCCACGACAAACCTGATCTATAAACTAAAAAGAGAAAATAATGTTACAATAATTAAGGTTCCTGACATTTAAACCTCAACCATAACATTCCAGTGCCAAAAGAGGATAATTAGAATCACGAAATCATCCCCAGCCAACCTGATCTATAAACTAACCAGCGAAAATAACACTTCATAAAAAAAGGAAAAGAAGATAACCATGAAAATTATAAAGAAAAAGCCTTCACTCCCTCTTCCCCGTCCCCTCCGCACCGCCTCGTCCCCCCTAATCACCAAAACTCACCTTCGCCGGAAAGCCGTAAGTACCTCGGGGCTTCTTGGGTAATTAAGTCGATGTGAACGAGTCGGTGAACTTGGCAAAACTTCCTTCCAGCGATGCGCGGCCTAGGGCTCCTATGCTACACCTAAGCCTACACGTTATTTGCCTTTCGTACTTTTAATATATTTTTGGATGGTTTTGCCTATTAGCACGTAGGTACTCAGGGGCTTCATTATATATATATATATATATATATATATATATATATATATATATATATATATATATATATATATATATATATATATATATATATATATATATATATATATATATATATATATATATATATATATATATATATATATATATATATATATATATATATATATATATATATATATATATATATATATATATATATATATATATATATATATATTATATATATATATTTCTTTGGATTTAATGATTTCAAGTAAGGCAATTAGGCAAGTCTCGGCTACGAAAATCACGTGATAATTTACAATGATGAATTACGAGCAATTTTTGAGTAACAAAAACGATTATAACAAATCACCTTAGTTAAGAAAAAAAAAATCCAATGAATCAATATGAATAAACAAATAAGTAGCAAAATAAACATAGAAATTCCCAGAAAATAAACACAACCAAGTTAAATAAAAAAGGACCCTTAAAAACTTTCAATCTCGCAAAGTATCGCTCCCTCCTCGCTCAGAGTACAAAAATATCGAGCGACGCGAAGTATCACGCAATTCCAGCGGTAAAAAGTTTCGGTCTTGGGCAAAAAACACAAACACTGGGCCGTCAGGAATGGTTCACGACTAGAAGAAGAAGGGGAGCGTGGCGGCGGTGAGGGTGGCGGAGGGAGGGCAAGGGTGGAGATAGGAGAAGAAAATGGAAGAAAGGGGACATCTGGCAGAGGGAGGAAGAAGAGAAAAGAGAAAATGGAAGGAGATACACATGGTAGAGGGAGGGAGAAGTGAATGGAGGAGAAAATGGAAGAAAGGGGACATATGGCAGAGGGAGGAAGAAGAAAAAGGAGAGAAAATGGAAGAAAGGAGATACACATGGCAGACGGAGGGAAAAGTGAATGGAGGAGAAGATGGAAGAAAGAAAACACAGATGACGGACAGAGGAAGGGAGAAAAGAATATAAAAAAAAAACACCGAGAAGCTTATTATAATTTTAGTTCCACATACGTAAGGTTAAATGAACAAGGTGAATATTGGGAAAGCGATCAAGAAAGACGAGAATAGAAGGAAATACGGCAAATAAACGAATAACAACACATAGAATGAGATGAAAATACCGACAGACAAACGAATAGAAAAGAGAAAAAAAAGTGTCGGAAAGAAAGACGAAAAACTCCAGCCAACGATTATGAAACAAAAAAAAAAAAAAATCAACGTTAGGAGAAACAAAAACGCCGCGTAATTGAAAAATAAATTATCGGGTTGAAAAAAAAAATCGGTAAAGAAAACGGAACGAGGGGGGGGCCAAAGGAAACAAATTAATTGCAAGACTGTAGAAAATGGAAACACGCTGAGGGGAAAAAATGCAAACACAAGATAAAAAGCAGGAAGGGGAAAACCGAAAGAGGGGAGCGCGACGAGGGGAGAGAGAGAAAGGCGTAATGAGGGTAAGGGGTGAAGGGTAGAAGAGGGAAAAATGAGCAAAGGGGGAGGAGGCAAATAAGGGAAGTCAAAGAGAAAGGGGAGAGAGAGAGGAAGAGAGAACACGCAGGAGGGGAAAGAAAAAAGAGAGAATGGAGAGACGAATGAGAGTAAGAGGGATGGAGTTAATAGTCAGATGAGAGGACAGTTAAACAAGAGTAATATTAACACTGAAGACCTTAATGAATCACTTTGACAATCAGATGTATGACGAACGATAAAAAAGGAAAAAAAACGAACAACTGCATGGAACTTGAACCTGCGAAGATCGATGGAGGAACAATATCTAACAGCGCATAAATCAGATAGCTTTTCTCAGGGCTCAGTTGAATATGAATAACGACTCCGGGAAAGATGAGCGTAAATAATGAAGTTACTGGCGAACCGCGTTTCTCGTGTTGGTGGAATGAATTACTTACACTTACTTGGTGGCGATGAAGCGGGGAACGGGTCAGTAGTTGTGCATAAAAAAATACATGCAAGAAGTAAACTTAGTAAATTATATATGAAAAAATGAAAACCAGCCCTTATTGCCACTGCTACTACAAGAAATACTAATACTTAACTAACATTACCACTACTACTCCTTATACTACTGTTACTACTACTACCACAACCATTAAAACAACACGTCTGACACTACAGCAACTACTTAAAACAACAAAACAAATACAAACACAAACACACACAAGCAGAAAAAAATGAAACCAAGACAAAACCACTAAAAATAAAAATAGCAAAAAAGAACGATGATAATGATGTCCTTAAGAATGATAATGGGAGCAACAACAACAATAATGATGATGATAGTAATGGATCTGATCACCACCTGAGATAAAGAAGGAAGAGGTAGGAGGAGATGAAGGAGGAGGACGAGGACGAGAAAGAGGCCCACCGCACCGCCGGCCGTCTTGCCCTCAACACTTTTGCTGCTCATTAGCGTCGGCGACTTGAATGAAATTTACGATAACGATAAATAAAGAGCAAGGTCGTACATCGTATTTTTTCATTCCTTCTCCTCCTCCTCGAATCCCGTACGGCGGAAGAGTCGCTCATTCCAGACTGGCAGGAGGAAGGAGAGGGAGAGGAGGACGACGAAGGGGTTGAGGAGGAGGGGGAGGAGTCTAAAAAGTGAAAGAGGAGAAGATGGGGTAAGGAGACCGACTAGAGAGATGGATATATAGACCGATGTAAAAGAAAACGAGAATGAGACCAGTAAAGAAAATAAGAACTACATCTGAAACCAAAAAGAAAACGAAGAGACAGAGAAAGATGGACTTGAAGATGAGAGGCAAGAAGGAGAATGAGGGTGGAATGAAGAGGGAAAAGAGGAAGATGACTGGGATAAAGAGGCAAGGAATAGAGCAAGAGCGAGAGCGAGAGAGAGAGAGAGACGCGACGGGACTGCAATGAAGAAAGGAGGAGTGAGGGGAAGTAAAGGGGAGAGGGGAGAGAGAGAGAGGGAACTAGAAAGGGGAGGAGAGACTGAGGGAGAGAAAGAGGGGAGTGGAGCGGAAAGAGAAGGGAGGTTGGAGGAAGGGAGGGAGGACAAGAACTAATTGGAGAGAGAAGAAGAGAGAGAGAGGGAGAGAGAGGGAGAGAAGAGGAGGCTGTGGTGAGCGGAGATGAAGGAAAAGATGCTGGAGGTGTAGGGAGGGATAAAAAAGCGATGTGAGAGGAAGAGGAGGAAGAAAAAAAGGAAGAGAAGGAGGAGGAAGAAAGGAAGAGGAGGAGGAGGAGGGAAAAAAAAAGAACACAAAAAAGGAGGAGGGCAAGGAGATAGGATGAGAGGAACATTGAAGGCGGCATGAAGAAAATTAGAAGACAAAAAAAAATAGAAAAAATACTACTACACGAAGAAAAATAAATAAGAAGCGAAGAAAATTAAAAGATGGAAAAACAAGAAGAAATAAAATAAAACAATAAGAAGACCGTTAGCAATCCGGTTATTATACATTTTTTTTCTTAGTATACATTTTCATTACGTGTTTATTTAGGTCATTCATCGTCCACATCATCTATTCTTTGTCTCCGTCTCGTCTCGTCTCATCCCCGCCAGCATCCTCCAGCATCCAGTCTCCTATCATGCTCATCTCCACGCTTCTCCGGGCTCTCATATTTCAGGGAAGATTAGAAGCGACTTGTCATGTTTCATTTCTTAATACTTTTAGTTATTGCCTCATTTTTGCTCCTCGTCCCCGTGAGTTACGACGCCTCCACCTCCTCTTCCTCCTCCTCCTCCTCCTCCTCCTCCTCGTCTTCCTCCTCCTATCCCCGAGTACGTCTAGAGTGGATACAGGCCCATTATTTATGTCCCTATTCTTATTTCCTATTCCATCTCTCTCTCTCTCTCTCTCTCTCTCTCTCTCTCTCTCTCTCTCTCTCTCTCTCTCTCTCTCTCTCTCTCTCTCTCTCTCAGTTATTATATTTTACGTTTACTGTCTATTTTTTTCGTCTTCCATAACTTTATACAAAAACTCTGCCTTGCTTTCCTATTTTTTTTTCTTCATAAACGAAAACGGAGTCAGTTCGTGTTCGTATTTCCATCACGTAGAAACTTTTTGGAAACTCTGTACTTTCTTTTTCCTTACTTTTTTTTCTTTTATAACTTGATATCCTCTTTTTTTTCTTTTTTTTTTCCTTTCTGGTGTAATAAGTCCGTCTGTGAGGTTCCTTTTGTTTCGGAGCTTCTCTTCTGTTCGCTTCTTCGTCGCTTGATAAACTGAGTACTGTCTTTTCTTCTTTTCCTTTTATAACTGTCTTTTTTTATGTACTAAGTCCGTCTGCGAGGTTCATTTTCTTAGGTAACTTCTCTTCTAGTTCTGGTTCTTCGTCGCTTGGTAACCTCTGTAGTTTTTCTTTTTTTCTTTAATAACATGATATCCTCTTTTTTTTCCGTGTAGTAAGTCTGTCCGTGAGGTTCCTTTTCTTTCGGTTCATCACTTTTGGTTCTGTTTCTTCGTCGCCTGATGGCCGGCGGTTCATAGTTCTCTGGCTCCCAGGAGGACGCGCCTCGCCTCCTCCCCTGACCTTGCAGCGTCCAGGGGCGAGACGCTTCACTCACTTCGTATTCCTCACACTCGTGGACACACTTTTCTCCTTCCTCCTTCATTGCCGGCGCCAATAAAGGAGGGCGGCGGGACCCCCAGTAGATTCGTATATTTGTAAATAAATCTTCGGCTGGGGCAATATATTGGACTCCTCCTCCCCCCTTGCCACCTCTTCCTCCTCTTGCTCCTCCTCATACTCCTCCCTGGCCTCCTCCTCCTCTTCCTCCTCCTCCTCCTCCTCCCTTGCTGTCTTGCTCTCTCTCTCTCTCTCTCTCTCTCTCTCTCTCTCTCTCTCTCTCTCTCTCTCTCTCTCTCTCTCGTTCTCTCTTCTCCCTCCATCTTGTGCCGCTGCCAAGTGGTCGACGGCGATATTTGAACAAAAGCCTTCGCTCCCCTTCATTCCTCCTCCTCCTCCTCCTCCTCCTCCTCTCCTCCCTAGTCTGGCTCTAACTCACTCGCTGGCTCCCTCCCTCCTTCACTCACTCAGTCTCTCTCTCTCTCTCTCTCTCTCTCTCTCTCTCTCTCTCTCTCTCTCTCTCTCTCTCATTACGCCCACCAGGATGCACTTGTTCCCTTTAATTAAACAAGACACTGACTTTTCCTTTTATCCTCTCAATAAGATCTCAAATACCCGATTGATGATAAATTCTCGACATTTCTGGACGTCACTTTTTCTCTTTTTCTCGTTTCCTTTCTCCTCCTGAATCCTGTCGCCCTGATTATCCTTCTTCCTTCCCTCCGATTCCCTTCTTTTTTCTTCCCTTCCTTGTCCTGCTCTTCCTTCAGTTCTCGACATAACATAACGTCACTTTTTCTCGTTTCTCGTTTTCTTTCTCCTCCTGAATTCTGTCATGCCTGATTATCGTCCTTCCTTCCCTTCGTACGCCCCTCCTCTTCCCTTCCCTTCCCTGCCGTGCCCTTCCTTCAATCCCTCCAGGGGTCCCCAAAGAGCCTTCCTCCTAAAACCGTCTCCCTCGAAAGGACACATAAAATCATCATCCACAGCCCATCAAGACGCACCCAAAAGATCTAAGCCTCACGAAGAAGGGCCGAAGAAGAGCCGTGAAATTCTCTCTTCTACGCCTCTTCTCTGCCCTTCACTTTTATCCTTGCCACGCTGTCACTCTCACGGCAGTTCCTTATCGGCGGGTTCTTCTCTCTTTTTCGCGTCACTCGTCTTGTCTTAGAACTCACAATTTATATACTTCCTTCTGTCACGCCGTTTTATTATAGCACTCAACTTCATCATCTATCCTATTTCTTCCACTTGCTCCTACTTCCCTTTTCTATAATCTTCCTTCTCTCCCTCCCTTCCTCTCTCCTTCCCGCTATCGCCGTTCATATTTCTTCCTCGGGACATCTATAAATGCTAAGAGGGCGCCCCTAGCATGATCTTCCTCCATCTCTTTACTGAATCGAAGCCATCTTGTGTAGCGAAGTGACGGGCCGCTGAGAAGGAAGGGAGGGAAGGAGGGAGGGAGCCCGGGATGGAGGGACGGGTGATGAGGAGGGAAGGGAGGGAGCGGGAGGGAGGGAGGGAGGCGCGTGCGAGAGGGAGACAGCGTGGGTCATGGAGGAGAGAGATAGAGGAGGAGAAAGAGGAATGGGAGGAGGAGGAGGAAAAGGAGAAAGAGGAGGAGGAGAAGTGTGAGAGGGAATGTTAAGAGTAAGTAACTGTTTTCATTAGAAGCTTGAGAACCAGTTAACAGAGAAAAGAAAGTGAAAGTAAAAAAGGACAAATCGCGCCCGTTTTTCCTACACATTTCCTTTACTGAAACAAAAACTTGGAAACAAAAAAAAAATGGAGATAAAATAAGAAAAAGAAGAGGAAGATAAATATACGAAAAATGAAGAGAAGCAAAAATATATGGAAGAAAACGAGGAGGAAAAGAAGGAAAGACAGACTGCGAGATAAATAAAAGAGATGAAAGAGGAGGAAGAAAGAAAGAAGAGGACAATAATAGATCAAAAAGAGTAGGAGTAAGAGCAAGAGGAGGAGGAGGAGGAGGAGGAGGAAAAAAGACAACATAAACATCACATAACATAGAAAAAAATAAAAAGAGGAGCAACAAAGAGCAGGGGACAGACATCAAGGCCTATACCTATACCTATACACATACTTGAGGCGCCAATAAATATGAGGCGGCAGGCGCGTGATATACCGCCAAGAGGGCCTTCAGCAGAACAATTGGGGGGCGCCATCCCTCACGATACGATAATATTACGTGTGGCAGATGATGGAGGAGCTACTGCGGAGAGGGGCTGGTGAGGGAGACAGAGAGGAGAGAGGGAGAGAGAGAGGGAGACAGAGGAGGAGAGCGAAGGAGCGAGAGATAGAGTGTGGTAAGAGAGATATATAGAGATAGAAACAGAGGTGTAGAGAGATCGACAGAGACAGGGAGAGAAATAGATAGATAAATAGAGAGGAAAATAAATAGATAGATAAAGAGAGAAATAGATAGATGTAGAGACGAGAGAGATAAATAGTCAGACAGAATATCTTTCTTAAAAATAATGTATATACCAAACTAGCCACAACTATGCTGGTAAAAAATAAAAATAAATAAAAAAAACAAGAAAAAACAAACTAGGGACACTGTATATCACCCCACTACTCCCCTACCCCCCTCTGTTTCCCTTTCCCTTTCGCCCCCTCCCTTAAAAAAATCTGATTTTCAAGAATTTACAAACAAAAATGGAGGAAAAAAATATAAGCAAGAAAGGAAAAACGTCAGAAGTTGGGATGATGACGAAGGGGAAGAGGAAGGGGAAGAGGAAGGGGAGGAGGAAGGGGGGCGGCCACAAAGGGAAAGGGAAGTCAGGCATCAGGAGAGGCCTACAGGAAGAGCGGCCTCCATCACGCCGACCAAGGAATGAATAAACTTGGTATGAAAGGGAGCTGAGCCTGCCTATTTTTTCCCCCTTTGCCTTCCTCTCTCCCTTCCGTTTCCTCCTTCTTTCTTTTTTCCCTTCTATTATTTGTATTTTTTTTATCTTACAAACTTTTTTTCCACTTGTCATCTTTTACTTCCGTTTCTTCCTTCTTTTCCCTCCTATTATTTTTTACCTTCTCCTTCTAATATCCTTCCACTTCTTTCTCTTTCTCTTCTTTCCTTCTTCAGCCCCAATCGTCTTTCTCTCCACTTTCATTTTTCTTTCACGAATCTTCATCATCCTATTTCTCCTCTTTCTAACCTTCTTCGTCCACGTTCCCTTTCTTCAAATCCTCTTTTCTCATCATTATTTTCAAAGTGATTGATTAAATGCTTGTCATGTGCCCTTACTCCCTATTATCTTAACTTTGTCTCCACCCCTACTCCCTCTTTCTCTCCGACTCTCTCCCCCTTTCTCTCTCTCTCAACAAAGATAGGGAAAAACGTAGAGCTTATGGTAAAAAGAAGCAAGACAAATAATACTACACACGCATACAGCATAAAACTAGAAAAAAACAAATTAAAAAAAAAACTATATGTACGTGAAGCGATGGGAACAGGAAAGACGAAGAGCCGCACGCTAATGAGAGAACGTGTAATGACATTTCAGAAACACCAATCAAGTTATCCCACTGCGCATAAATCTGCACCAACTCCACCCTTGATGAAAAGATGGGGAGGCTGAGAGCGAAAAAGAGAGAGAGAGAGAGAGAGAGAGAGAGAGAGAGAGAGAGAGAGAGAGAGAGAGAGAGAGAGAGAGAGAGAGAGAGAGAGAGAGAGAGAGAGAGAGAGAGAGAGAGAGAGAGAGAGAGAGAGAGAGAGAGAGACAGAGAGAGGGAGAGAGAGAGAGAGTGAGAGAGAGAGAGAGAGACACTTACTATTTAAATAACATAAAAAAATACCCAAATATTGAAGAAAAAAAAATGAAACCACTAAAAACAAAGAACTAAAGAAGAGAAAGGAAGACAAAAAGAAGAGACAGATAAAAAAAGGTGATAAAAGGGGATGAATACAAAGACGGAAAAAGAAGGCCGTGCATTTTCCAGTAGGCCGATAGATTGCCAGTAATGGGGAGGTTTCGACAGGCCTTGGTTTAGAGGAGCAGGGAAGGCCGCCCCCCGCCCCCCCAATGAGG
The DNA here is from genome assembly GCF_024679095.1 of Eriocheir sinensis. Classification (NCBI taxonomy): domain Eukaryota; kingdom Metazoa; phylum Arthropoda; class Malacostraca; order Decapoda; family Varunidae; genus Eriocheir; species Eriocheir sinensis. Next base: position 6,250,449 of record NC_066547.1, read on the forward strand.
CAGCCACTTACCGGATTGAGCGACTGGTTGGATACATAAAAGAATACAGATAAACAGCCTGGCATACACACATGAAAGTAGATGAGTAGAGACGCACACACCTACCAAATACCCACTTACACATACGCACACAGGTTAGCCAAAGAAGAATATATCAGACTACATTAACTTTACGCATGCATATTTTACTTACAAACACAAACAGGATCTTCAGCTGGACTTAATAACTATACTATACATACTTACAGTCTACCTGCTCAATCTACGTTACTCAAACACTCGAATGCGTACCTGTAAAGAAAAAGAAAAATCGGAGTTAGTCAAACCACATCAAATTAATAAGAAATAGAAAATAAAAAAAAATTACAACTGAAAAAATATAACGTCAGATATTTCTCCACATTTATTTTTATTTTTATGGTATACAAAATTAAAAGGAGAATAATGATAAAAAACAGTTACAGTTAGGGTTTTTTTATGGTTCTCTTTTTTTCCCTTCTTCCATGACTCACCCATGAATTTTTTGCCCTTAGCCAGCAGTCTATATTCTAGCTAAAGATATACCTAAATCATGGAGAGAGAGAGAGAGAGAGAGAGAGAGAGAGAGAGAGAGAGAGAGAGAGAGAGAGAGAGAGAGAGAGAGAGAGAGAGAATGAATCATACTCCTCCATTAAGTAAGGGAGAGGGGGCAGCCAGTCCGGACTCGTCGACGGGAGCATCTCAGAAGAAAAATCACCTAATATGGATTATTCTACTCAATAAACGCCTTTCATAACAAAAAAATATCCCCCTCAGCAGCTCCTTCGTGTGTGTGTGTGTGTGTGTGTGTGTGTGTGTGTGTGTGTGTGTGTGTGTGTGTGTGTGTGTGTGTGATAGAGAGACTGATGCAACTGCGCAGTCTTCAGTATCGTAATGTTTGAAAATATATAGCAAACACAAACATTTATGACTAATTTTAACTATCACACATACATAAACACACACACACACACACACACACACACACACACACACACGAAACACAACCCTCACCCCCCCCCTCCCCACCTCGCCACACACACACACACACACACACACACACACACACACACACACACATACACATACACACCATAGACACGCAAACAAAGCCTCATTTCCATACTTAATCACCATCTCAGCTACATCAGAGAGTGCGGCGTGTCGGTTGTCATCCGCTATGTGCCTGCGTCTGCGCCTTCATGCTCTTATTAAATCGCGTTATTGATGGGCGTGGGGATATGCGCGCATCTGAGTGTGGCCCCCGCTGCCCCCCCTTCATTTGGTATGCTCCCTCTGGTCTACGGTGTTAGTTAGGAAAGGATGAGGGATGGGAGGAGGGAGAACACGGGATGCCACGATAAATGGAGGGAGGGAAGGAGAAGCACTGAGACTAGGAGAGGGGAGACTGGGACGAGGAAAGAGGGAGACAGAGGAGGTACGGAGGTATAAAGGGAGGGAAGGAGAAACTGAGACTAGGAGAGGGGAGACTGGGCCGAGAAGGGAGGGAAACAGAGGAGGTACGGAGGTATAGAGTGAGGGAAGGAGAGACACTGAGACTGGGAGAAGGGAGACTGGGCCGAGGAAAGAGGGAGACAGGAGGTACGGAGGTATAAAGGGAGAGAAGGAGAGACACTGAGACTGGGAGAAGGGAGACTTGGCCGAGGAAAGAGGGAGACAGGAGGTACGGAGGTATAAAGGGAGGGAAGGAGAGACACTGAAACCGGGAGAGGGGAGAAACAAGGCCGGGAAAAGAGGGAGACAGAGCAGCACGGAGGTAGGGTAAGGGACGGAAGGAAGGGAAAAAAAAAAGGGAGCGTTCTTCTGGCCCAAATGTAGGGGATTGGGGAAGAAATACGCCACTCAGGACCTTTGAATACATAGACGGCCTAGGCTGCAGCAACTTTGTGTCGTCAGGAAAGAACGCTTGAGAACGATAAATAACTTAGGAGGGACTTAGGCCGCAAGGGGAGACAGGGGAAAGTGGAGGGAGGGGGCAACGGAGGGGGCGAAGGAGGGGGAAGTATGACAGAAACCCCGAAGCAGTGAAAGAGAGAGAAAGAAGAAGAAAGAAAGACGTATATAAATTTCAGACGTCTTAAAGTAGAGGAAAGAAAGTATAAGGAAAAGAAAGGCTGAATGAAACAAAATAGATGAATGAAATTGTCAAGAGATAAGATCAGAGAGGCCTAAGGAATAAAAAAAAAAACTAAGGAGTGTTTTTTTTTTCAGTAGATGGCGTTTCCTCTCTCTCTTTAGTATACTTTTGGACAAACAATGATGCTAATGATCTCTTTATAGGCACGTAAACATTCATTAACTTTAGTGTGTGTGTGTGTGTGTGTGTGTGTGTGTGTGTGTGTGTGTGTGTGTGTGTGTGTGTGTGTGTGTAAATTAATTATATTCATACACCTGTGCGTCTCTCTCTCTCTCTCTCTCTCTCTCTCTCTCTCTCTCTCTATATACACACACACACACACACACACACACACACACACACAGACACCGTCCCCATCCCCCTTCAACCCCCCCTCCACTCCCCCTAGCGCCAGCCCCGCCCACCGCCTCCGATACATCTTGCTCACTGCCCGGCCTTCTCAGCCTCGTGTCCTCAGAGAGTAATAACGCTGTCCTTCCCTCAGTTATATTTTCTCTTATTTCTTTTTCCTCTTGTCCCATTTTTGCTTTAAACTGTGGAGCCTCGAGCAACGTCACTTCCTCTTTTCCTCCTCTTCCTCCTCTTTTTCATCTTCCTTCTCTCGTCTTCTTGCTATATATTCCCTTCTTCGCGGCCCCTTTCCTCCCGTCCCTTCTCCTCCTCCTCCCTTCTCTCCTCACGCTCTTGCCTCAGTGGTCTTCCCGCCGCGTTTCTTGGCTCCTCCCGCCGCGGCAGCACCAGCCAGACAGGGCCTTCACGCCGGTCACCTCATGAAATTCAAAAACTGACGCAAGAATTTTTCCGCTTAATGTTTTTCTTTCTTTTCTCTTTATTTTCGTGGGCTTTAATATTTTTCCTGGGTAATCTGTGGAGTTTTGGAGAGGGGAAATTTTCTTTGGGTAATGCGAATAGAAGGGAATGGATCGTCTGTAGTATTTGAAGCGCAAGTGATTTTTTTTTTCTTTTGTTCTTTTATAACTATTTTTTTATTATCTATCTTTATTTTTAGTGTATCTCGACGTATTTATCTTCATCGTCAATCATATCTAGAGTGCGTCCCTCGTTCATTCCCAAGTCCCCTTTTTCTCTGTCTCTCTTTCCCCCTTAGTTGCTGTCCCCTGCGGTCTTCCTGTCACTCTGTTGTCTAATAACTCCCCGCGCCTGGCATGAGCGGCTCGCGGTGGCCTGACACAACTATGCCGCTAATGCCCAGGTTTCCGCCACACGCTTATTTTATACCCCCTACCCCTCTGTCGCTTCCTTCCCTCGCTCCTTTCTGTCTGTATATTTTTTTTCCTGTTTTGTTTCTGCCCTTGAGCTAGTTCCTTTACAGTACAAAAAATATTGCTCTTTTTATATCTACCTAAGTTAAGTACGGCAAAGCGATAGTCTCCTCCATGTTCTCGTATTCTTATTCATCTGCCTCCTCGTCGAATCTTTCCCCTTCGTCCACGCCCTCTGCACTCTTCTCCTGCAGTCAGCCACTCGACTCCACCCGCAGTTACGGAGTACAACCGCTGCCTCATCATTTGCATATACAAGCAAGGGACTGCAGCCCCTACCCGCGAAGGCTATTGAAGAGCCAGGGATGGGATAGCATTCAGCACCTGACGATGATGCGGCCCGGGGACTCGTTGGCATTGAGAAGACCAAGCCAAGCGCCTTCAGGGTTCACTACTATGACTGGATGCCATATTCCGCGACTGAAAGCGGGGCGACAATACAGTGACAAGCCGGAGATGTACTGTGGTCGAGCAACGCGTGTAATATTAATAGCAATTTCGGCCGTAACGGGTGGTGGGAGGTGGCTCGGTGTACTGCCATCACCAGCCCGTGATATATCGCCCGGACGGCATCTGCCACAGTGAAGGCTGCGTGATATTGTGCCGCGCTGCGCATTACTTCCAGCTATCAAACCTCTTTTTCATGAGCGAATGGTGCTCAGGGTCACGTGGGGCGTCAAGTCAACCGTGATATTAGTGACTGCCAGGCTCATATGCACACAGCCGGACGCACAAACACACGCACACACGCACATAACCCTGACAGTGACCAATGGCTCTACTTCTCCTCCCGCTGCTGCTGCTCTGTCCTTGTAAATGATCGCTCATCCTCACTTCGGTACGTGCTGACACCTCCGCTGGTCACCTTGGAGCCTGGTGAGCGCGTTGGCTATCGGCTTGAGTCAGTGAGTCAGTCGGTAGGTGAGCCACGCCCCATTAACACTTGTCGAACAGGGACGGCGGTTGTAACGGTGATCCGGGCTTATCGAAAACAACGAAACGCTCGTCCATGTTAGCTGTCGTCGAGGCCCTCCCGGAGATAAAGAAACTGGCCCAAAACCAAGATATTTCCCCGTCACTGTCAAGCGAGAATTATAAAGGAAATATCACTCTGATGGCTCGTGTGTGGGGGACCCTGGGTGGTCGTGAGGATAGGGATGTGTGTGCGTGTGTGTGTGTGTGTGTGTGTGTGTGTGTGTGTGTGTGTGTGTGTGTGTGTGTGTGTGCGTGTGTGAAAGGGACAGAGTGTGTATCGCCGTCCCCAATGCCCTCGCTTCCCTCGGGACCATCGACCATCAGCGGTCACCAAATCATAGACCTTCACCATCCACCCCCTCTCCCCCCTCCATTCAACCCCCCTTTCACCCCTCCCACCTCCCTTCTTCCTGGAATTCTCCCACTCCCTTGTGTAAGCCTTGTGTTCCTTCCCTCCAGGAGCTCCCCTTCTGGAACGCCCCATCCCTTCCTGTATGCCAACTCCCCCACCCCTCCCTTTTCCCTGCCCTGCCCCTCAATAGACTCCCTCCTACTGATGATGGCGGCTCCTCCTATTTACACCTCCCCCCATCTTCCTTCCCTTGCCAAGCTACCGTCCACCATCTCTCTATTTTTCTTTCTTTTCTCTTCCTCAGCCAAGTCTTCCCCTCGGCCTGTCTTTCCAACCCCCGGCAATCCATCAGCCTCTTTTCCTTTTTCCTTTCTCAGTCGAATATTTCTTTCTGTTTCCCCGGTTTCTTCTTGGGCCTATTCCCTCCGCCTCCAAGGGGACTTTACGTGATGAAGGGCCCTTTCAGTCTCGTTATACGTCGCCTTTTCAATTGTCACATAATGTAAACTCGGGAGATAAGGATGACAGGAGCGAGGGAAGAAAAGGAAGAGGAAAACAAAGCAGAATTCCGCCACTGTTTGAGATGCAAGGGAACTGTCAGGCTCTCGGTGACAATGAAACGCAATAAGGGAAACAGAAATTATTATACTCTTATACACGTGACGCATGTAGCAAGGAGAGGAATGTACGAGGCTTTAACAGCATCTCAAAAACAAGAAAAATATGGTTTGGATGTGAAGTGAGGGCCGACCTTCGAATCCCGCAACATAAGAAAACAAACATCAAGATATCGGCCGAAAGAGTCAATCAAGGGAAGGGCGGCTATCGCAAGGTGAGCATCGATGCCCTGAGAGTGCCAACTTTAGGGCTTCTTCAGGCGACGTCTACGCCACTCAACCTCGCGGCGCCCCGGACCCCACCTGCCCACTCCTCGTCGCGGCGAAAATTTATAATCCGATATTTCGCGTGTTTGGCCTGAAGGAAAAGATTCGGGAGAGCTTTCACTTGCCGGAATGGATGTGTTTGCGACTTTTTATTTTTGTGAAAGACATCGGTACAGATGCGTTGTGCCCTTGACTCGAAGGTGGGGGCATCGGAGGGGAGAGCGAGAGTGGGTTGTGTGGGAGGACGCTGCTGCCAAGTGTGGGGGTGAGAGGGGTCGTAGGGGAAGGGAAGGGTGAAGGGAAGATGACACGGTGGGAAAGGGTTGGGGGCGGCGGGGTGTAGAAGTGGGAGCTTCGTGACGCAGGGAGAGGAAGGTTGTCAGCGGGGAGTGGGAGTAGGAGTGAAGAGCTGTCTGATACCGTCCGCATGTTGGGAGGGATGACTAGGGAACGATATAAGGGACGAAAGGAGACAGAGAAGAATATAAGAAAACGCCGGGCGGTAACACGGAATGAATAATAATAAGAAGCAGTGGCTGTATATCTACGTGAGCATTTAAGATTATTCCACTTAATAATCATCGTCTTTCATTGCCAAGATAATTCAAATGGGAAAAAATCACTCACTCCCAAGATTCGTTTACATAATGCAGCGAATCTAAACTAGTTATTAAACCACAAAACCTCGACTTCTTAAACTAAAACCCATATCGCTGCATAGATCTCATGGGTCCAACATTCCTTATCCACGGTACAGAAGGGGGATAACACGATGGAGACAACAAGATAAAAATAAATGAATAAGTGAACGCCAACTCCCGTGATAAAGGTTCTGGCGGACGAACGAAGACCGTAAATCACTCCACGACTGATAAGCGATAAGGAAGATACGGCAAGGATGAATATATATAGCATGACGTCAGAGAGAGAGAGAGAGAGAGAGAGAGAGAATAAAAGAGACAGGGAAAGAGAGAAAGAGAAAAGGGGGCGCATGGTCGAGGCGGAAAAGAGATACAGGAAAGGCTGCGTCACTTGTCAACGTCTCACGTATATATTTATCTTCCATTATTTGCCCCGTTTCTTGTTCTTGTTCCTGCTCGGCGAGGGCGGGAGCAGCCAGCGGAAAGAAGTGGGCCGCTCCTCCGCGATATAAATACTAAACGCCACCCAAGAGCAGAAGGCAACCCCCAACACCACCGCCTCCTCCGCCTCCTCCTCCTCCTCGTGCCCTTATCAAGCCATCGCTAAGTCGGGCCGTATGTCCCCCGCCAAGCAGCCAGACAGACACTCTAAACCTCATGTAACATCATTCTTATCAGTCTTCCCTCACCGGCCTATGACTGCATTACATTTTTATACTTATGGGAACGGTTTATATACTTGTTTTCTAATGAGAGGTTGTCTTTGTGGTTTCTATGGCTTGAGTGAAGAGCCTGAAGACGATAAGAGTAGTAAGGGATTGATTTTAGTTACTCATACAACGTTTATATAACAAAAGTATGTCAGGCAGTTAGTACATAGTAAACAGAATGCGAGGGATGAAAACACAAGACCACATCGCTAGTTCTTGAAGTTATCACATCTTATACTCCTTGATAGTGTTTTGTATCGTCTATGCCAACACGTCGCTACCCAGTGAATGGAAAGATGGAAGGAAGAGATAAATTAAACGAAGAAAGTAATGACGGAGTGAGTGAATAATTGAAGGAATGTGTAGGAAAAAAGTAAAGAATTGGGGTGCAAGGGTTTTCAGGAAAGTGAGGTAATCTGTATAAAACTCGAAGGTGCAGTAAAGTTATCGAAAAAAAATGAGAGAGAGAGAGAGAGAGAGAGAGAACACACCTCCCACCCCACCCCACCCCCACCCCCCACACACACTCAAATGCCCCCTCATCAACACGGAGGAAGAGAGGTGATTTACAGATCGTGAAAGGCAGTGTTTTGGCCCCCATCGATCACGCCACGTTTCACCCTCACACTGTCAGAAGAATCATAATTACCCTGAAGGAGGAAGGAAGGAGGATTAAGGATACAGCCAGAAGTCCTCGAAGCCTATGGACAGGCCTCTCAGCCTCGCCTCGGCCTCCCACACCCACCGCTCTCACAGCCGCCCCCGGAGCCTAACTAAGCGAGGCCCCATAACCATATGCACAATAAATCCCCCGAAAGTGACGCCCCGACCACTGCCATTCGATATAAGAAACAACTCCTCCCGCTGTCCCGAGGCTGATGGATAGCGATGCGGCGGCGGAGGCCATACACACACACATTCACACACACACACACACACACACACACACACACACACACACACACACACACACACACACACACACACACACTGGCAGAGGTCACGTCCCCCTGGAAGATTTACCTGTGAGCTATTTCTTTGGATTATTTACAGACGTATTGAGTCCTCGCCCATAAATAAGAATGAATTGAATACGAGGCAATGGGGAGCTCACGCTAATGCCCCTTCTATAACCTTCTACGAGTGCTGTGAGAGACCAATAATAATAAAAAAAAAACAGGCTGATGGGTGAAGAAAGACAATGACACGACAATGGATATGAGTAAATAAGGCTGAGATACATAGTGATACAGTGTAGTCAAGGGAGGAGTTAAACGGTCCCAGCAGCAGCACCAGCAGGAGGGGAAGGAAGCAAGGCGCCGCACCCACCGCATAGAGGAGGATGTAATACTATACGCGCCCCTCGTGTCCTGCCACATGTTGTTGCTCTGCTCCCCAGCGAAGGCCAGCCAGCCACGGTGACGCAGGAGCCGACCCCCGCCATCCCCAACCATCACGCACTCTCAAAGCCTCCCCCTTCCCCCTCCTATTCCTTCCTCTTCCTCCTCAGTACAACATTCCTTTCTCCTATACTTACGATTAACAGTCATCCTTCCTTTCTGTCTCCCGTCATTTCCTCTCGTCAATGGCTCTCCTCCTCCTCCTCGTCGTCCTCCTCCTCAGTACAACATTCCCTTCTCCTATACCTACGATTGACAGTCATCCTTCCTTTCCGTCTTCCGTCATTTCCTTTCGTCAATGTCTCAACACCGACATTCAAGCCTCATCCTGCCCTCTCCTCCTCTTCCTTCTCTTCCTCCTCGTCGTCGTCCTCTTTCTCAGTACCACATTCCCTTCTCCTACTCCACTTTCCATTAACAGTGCTCCCTCCTCTCCGTCTCCCTTCCCTTCCTTCCGTCAATGGCCTACAAAACCACCCTTTTCCCGCTACACCCCCTACTTTTCCTCCATTTTACCCACCATCTGCACCCCTATTTTCCCCGGTCTCTGCTCCCACGCCCCTCCTGGGAAAGGCACACAGGCGGGTGCCCCCAGTGGTTGCCTCAGAATGCCATCATCAGTGCAGGCGGTGAAGGTGCAATAACCGCAACATGACCTCCCTGCCACACACGCCCGTAACCTGCCTCTCTTGCCCCCTCCTCTCCTACTTCTTACCTGCCCTTCCGTCCCCACCCAAACTTCTTTAGATACATCCCAACCCACCAACCACCCGCCCTCCCAACCCTCCCCCTCCCGCCCTTCCTACTCCTATACCTCACACCACGCGTCGCCTCCAGTACCAGTCCTACCTGCCCTATACAGTCCTCCTCCTCCTCTTCCTCCTTCACCTGCTCCACCACCCACACTTCCTTTAGAGAGCAAATAGTCCATTCCTTCTACTCCCTTTGCCTGTCGCACTTTCTCTCCTTCCGTCTCTCTCTCTCTACTCTCCACCACCACCACCACCACTGCCTTCACTGCCACGTCCACCACCACCAGCAGCAGCGGCAACCTCCCTGACAGGCCTTCCATCACGAACTACTGACTGCCAACTCCATTTTTGGTTTATTTCCACGTGAGGTAGTTTCCATGTATTCTCGTTTCCGGCAGCCAAGTTTTTACCGTTAGCTCGTGTTCCAGGCGGGGCGGCGAGGGAGGCTCAAGAAACAAAAGAAACGCGAAGGAATGTTTACTTCACCCGTCCCCTTCACCCTCTTCGTCTTCCTATCCACTCTCTCCATTCTCCCTTCTCTCCTTCACACATTCCTCCTCCTCCGTCCACTTCTCCACTTTCTCCTACATCAACTCATCAAGAAACTAAAGAAATGAAAGAAGCACGAGGGAATGACTACAACCGGCCCCATCACACTCCTCTTTCTCCCCTATCCACCCTCTCCCTAACACCATACTTCTTCCCTTTACCCATTTCTCCTCCTCCTTCCACTTCTCCTCCTCCTCCTCCACCTCCTCCTCCTCCTCCTCCTCCTCCTCCTCCTTCTCCTCCTCCTCCACGCGCCGCCGCCCTGTTCTTTCTTCTCCTCTTCTAAAGGTCCTGGAAATAGTTAATTTAGGCAGAAGAGCGCTGGAACATTCATTTCACGGGCGCGTCTTGCCTCTCAAGTGAGCCAACTTAATTAGCATGAGTTAAATGGATATCGATCAGTTGAATCAGCATCTCCGGCAGAGGAAGATGGAGAAGAAAAGGGGAGGAGAAGAAGGGGGAGACGAGGATGGAAACGCCATTGAGGGTCAGCACTATTGAAGTTATGAGAAAAAATGGCATTAGATGGATGATTACCTGGCGAGGCATATACTGCACAGGTGAGGAGGCAAGGTGTGAAGGTATATACAGGTGTGTGTTAGTAGTGTTGCAACGTGAGGTATTGATTCAAAGGCCAGAATACTCGCCCCCTCACACACTCACCCACTCACCCACTCACTCACAGACTCATTCACTCGCTTCCCCACTCACTCACTCGTACATATTTCTTCACCGTCATATATTCTTCGCATAAATCATCATCGTACGTCCCCCTGCGTGTGTTTATCCATCTCAGACACACACACACACACACACACACACACACACACACACACACACACACTCACACACACCTGCCCGTCTCCCTAAATCTTCAGGTGTAGCTGCTGAATGTGTCGCAGCCGAATATACATCACGCGACTGAGCGAGAGAGAGAGCGAAAAGGAGAGGCGCTTGGTCCTCCCTCCGTCCGTCTGTCTGTCTGTCTGTGCCGTCCTGGGCTGGCGACGGAGGAGGAGGACTAGGAGGTCGAGGAGGATGAAGAGGAAGGAGAGGAGGAGGAGGACGAGGACGAAAACGAGGAGTAGAACGAAGATGAGGAGGAGGAGGAAAAGGAGTATAGCAAAGTTAGCGTAGAGAACACGAAATCGTCATACACATACTACGCATTTTCGTGGACTCTTTAATTCGATATAAGAGCTTCGTTGAATGGACGTAGTAGCAGTAATAGTAAAGTTAATATGTCCAAGTACGATTCTTCCTCTTCCTTCTCTAACAATTCTTTCTCTTCCTTCACATCATCCTCATCATCATAATCACCCTCACCCACCACCATCATTACCAACACACCGCCACGGACGCCTCACACGGACGGACACCTCCCCCTCCCCTCCCCCGAGCATCAGCAGGTAACTCACGGCCGGCTCGTCACACTCACCCCCGACGGAGCCATTTTCCCTCATTACAATCCCTCGCCACGTCAGACACAGTTACCTTTTGTTATTGAGTTTCAGGTGAACGTTATCCGCAGCATCGTTCTCCACCGCAGGTACCAGGTAATAGCCGTGTTGCGGTCTTGATAAAACCACAGAGGTGTATTATACTGTTCTATCTTCCCCCTCTCTCTCTCTCTCGCTTTTTTTTCTCTCCCTTTCTCCCTCTCTCTCACTCTCGTCGCTCCAGTCAGCCATGCCTCACCGTACTCATGAGCAACAGTCGTGTTTATAATTTTGCTCCGGTAATTACGCGCTCAACTCTGTTTTGAAATTTGTATAATTATTTTGCAGGCGAAAATATAAATACGGTTGACAGGACGTGCCATAAAGCCGCAATTCGAGAAAATTTTAATAGGCCGGCCGGATTTATGGACACGGCTGTAATATTTCCGACAGTCTTCATGCTCCCTGCCCGTGTGTGAGGGGAGGGAGGGAGAGAGAGAGAGAGAGAGAGAGAGAGAGAGAGAGAGAAATATGAGGGGAAACAAAAAATAAATCAACTATAAATGCAGCCTGACTAAGTGAAGGAGACGTCTTTTTCTTCCTTCTCTTTAATGCGCGTAAACATCGCCTCAATCAATCTCAATTCAGAGGCTCTGTTGTCCGGCGTCCAAATTTTGCTCACGCGAGGAGGGCCGCGGAGCCGACAGCATTAATTTTTCCTCACCTTAATTTACACACGGGAGGCGCTGGGCCGCTCTGAGATATCCCTCCGCTTATGAAAAAGATGACTGTCCACTTATTATTACTTGGCTGCCTCCGTGCGCGATCGGTGACCAAAATCTAGCAGCGGAATTTATACATAGTCAAATAAAACACACGAACCACCACCACCTCCACTACCACCACCTCGCCCTCCCGCTTATTCGACGCCGTATGTTCACGCCGAAATATCCGCGGGTACACGAAATACCAAATTAATTAGGGTTTTTGAAGCGTTCACTGATACAAAACAAGCTTAAATGTACTACTCTTCCGCCATTATATACAGAGGCCTGCGAAGGGGGTCTGGCGCGAGATCTGACACTGAGGATGAGGATGAGGAAGTGTGAAGATGTCCAACGAGGTTATATATATATAGTGGGGAGGGTGTGAGGGGTGAAGGGGAAGGGGTGGAGACGGTGTAGTAGTGAGAGTGGTGGTGGAGATGGCAGGGGTGGTTGGGGCAAAGATGGTGGTGGTAGCTCTGTTGGTGGGGATGGTGATGGTAGATGTGAAAAGAATGGTTGGATGGTGGTAGCGGTGATAGAGATTGTGGTGGTGGGGTAGTGGTAGTGGTGGAGGTGGGAAAGGCAGAGTATTTGTGGTCCCAATAGTTATGGTGTTGATTATATTGATGGTGATCGTGGTGGCGGTGGTAATGAGGCGCACATTCAGCTAATTCTGTGTGTAAAGAGTGGATGTTAATTATATTAGTTATGGTTGTTGCGGGAGTAGTATAAAACCAGGCGCATAGTTGGCAACGTTAATGAAAGTGTTGATAATGGTAATAAGGTTGTTGATGCACGATTTGCTAAACCCTATGGAAGTTATGCCTAAAAACAATGGTGGAGGTGCTGCTTTTAGGGGTGATGGTGGTAGTATGGGATGGTGGAGATGGTGGTCCGTGTGGTGAAGATGAATTGTGGTGGTGATGGTAATGGTCATGGTGGTAAAAGAAGACTATGGTGGCTACTGTGTGGAAGGGGGACAGAGACAGAAAGAGAAAGAAAGGGAGAGGACAAGGGAAAGAGGGGAATGAAGGGGGATGAAGAAAAATAGGGAGAAAGGAAAACGAAGATGGGGGTGAACCTCGCATCCCCACTACAGACCTCACGACAGGTTTTATGAGGTGTCTCAAATTTATTTCCCCTTCCTACCTATTGATGCTTTATGAGGACTAGGAGATACAGGGGAGGGCGAGGCCTTATCAGCAGCAGAGGGGAGGATCCGCCGCCTCAGAGGGGAGGGAGACCAGCGGAGGCCTTTTTGTCGCGGGACAGAGTAAACAAAAATGGAAACTGGGCCCCTTGAACTGAAGACGCGGGGAAAAAAAGATGAGGTTACGGTGGACTAGAATGATCTGTGTATGTGAATGAATCTAAACGTATAAATGGGAAATGGCAAATGGCCCCCTTACACTGAGGACGGCAGAAAAAAAGGATAAGTTTATGGTAGACTAGAATGATCTGTTGATGTGAAAGAATCTAAGCATATGAATAGGATGATCATAGACTAACTTATCTTACCTCACTTATTGTAATGTAAATGCATGTCAACATCCCCCCCCACCCCCCCCACCCCCCCACACACACACTCCCCGTTTCTTCAATTAGGTTTATGTGCTGGCAAGAGAGAAATTTATGTGCATGTTTTGAAAAGCGTGATGGTTAAAAAAAAATATAGACATGAATGCACAAGAAATATTCCCTAATCGACGACGTGTATTTCTTACCTGATGCCAGAATCTACTTTGTGAATAATCTTAAAAAAAAAGTACTGAAAATAGTAACCTAATGATTCTTATACTTTTACTTACTGATTTAACCTAAAGCAGATGGAGCGACATTTGCGCTTCACACGCCTTCTTTGACTGAGGTTAAGAAATACACGAGAGGGAAAACTCACTCACTTTCTGATGCTTCAAGACGACAGCAGCGTGCGGGGAGAGAAGAATTTTAAATACATGACAAATTTACCTGAAGGACATAACACTATACGTCAAAAAAGGTGATCCTCGACCCTCTGCGAGTAAAAGTAATAAAAAGAATAAATAAAAACTCCAGAAAAAAAAGGTCAGAACAGAAGAACAGACATGGCGACATTAAGCTATAATTTACACCCTGAATAATTAATTTCGCTTCACTCACAAAAAAAAGAATAAAACAAAAAGTAGTCACGTGACGTTAAAATATTCGCCGTTCTTTTTAGCTTTCCTTTTCTTTTTCCTTAATGATTCACGACCTCGAGGAACCGCGTGAAACAAAGGTACATCAGAGGGCAGGTGTGACTCCGCCTCTCCTCGCCTTGCCGCCTCGCTGTTGCTGTTGGTGAATAAATATTTGACGTCCATTGGCACTTCCTCCTCCGGCGCTTGGCTCGAGGGCACATTAGGCGCAAACTGTTCCTCCTGCGACACTTGGAAACTCCCGACACGCCACGTTTTCGGCTGCTCTCTCTCTCTCTCTCTCTCTCTCTCTCTCTCTCTCTCTCTCTCTCTCACATCCATTCTTTTCTTCCTTTTTCTTTCTCTCTTCTTCCATTCATTCTTTCGCTTCCTCTTTCTCTTTTTTTTTCTCTTCCTCACTCTTTCTTCATTTCTATCATTCTCTCTCCATTTCTCTCTCTCTCTCTCTCTCTCTCTCTCTCTCTCTCTCTCTCTCTCTCTCTCTCTCTCTCTCTCTCTCTCTCTCTCTCTCTCTCTCTCTCTCTCTCTCTCTCTCTCTCTCTCACACACAAAAAAAAAAACAGTCACGAGGATTTCAAGCCCACCACGATCGCATTTATTTATCGGAGTCTTTTGAGGAAATAATTGTTGCCCGCCCGAGGAGATAAATCTTCAGCGACGGGAGCAAAAGAATATCAAACACATCAGCATAATGCGTATAAGATATCTTGACACCAGGCCCCGTTTTCTTTATTTTAGGGTGATATATATTCTTTCCACTCCGGTCATTTTTTTCTTCAATTATTATTGTTGCTATAAGACTCCCAATCACCATCTCACCCTCCCTTTCTCCCGTCACCACCCTTGCAGTACTCTCCCTTCCAAGCCTCTCTCGCGCCCTTCAGCTGCACCGGAATATAATGTTGGATGCCAGGCCGACGAGCAAAGCTAATTTCCATGGCAGATCGAGCCTGGAATTCTTTGCAGACCCCCTCTCCCTCTTACCCCATCTCTCCCCTCAACAGCCAGTGCAGCATAGTGTCCCCCTTATAGTCCACACCCTCCCTCACCCTTGCTCTCTCTCTTCCTCTCTCCCTCTCTCTCTCTGTCTCTAGCCAAGGTTTATTAAGCTTCCTCTCTCTCCCTCTCTCCCTCCGTCTCCCCTCCCCCGTCACTGACCTCTACGGTAGCGATGTGTGTGTGTGTGTGTGTGTGTGTGTGTGTGTGTGTGTGTGTGTGTGTGTGTGTGTTCGTACGTACAAATAGCGGAGGTGGGTTCAAAATCCTCTTCACTTCACACATCTGCTTCTTGTCATGTCAGCATCATTATCAACTATTTCTTATTCCCAGTTATTGCGTCTCCCATTCTTTGTCATTACACTCCATCACCGCTGCCGCCCTCCACAATAACACGCCGTTCCTCTACATACAAAGAACTTCCTTATGTTCTAAAATCCCACATCGTCACGACTCATAATTATAACCATCCGTCTAAATTTAATTCCGTGGCTCATTTCGAATTCCCAGCAGCGAATCTACTCCTCATACAGCTTTGCCCTTCCCATCAAACAACCTCCTCCAACACAGCTGACACCCACCACCACTACCACCACCACCATCACGATCCTTGCTCTATCTCTCTCCCTGCAGCTCTTTCCCTTCCTCTTATATCTTCCTCTCCATCTCAGTCTCTCCTATCCTTTCCCCTCCTTCTCTATCCTTGCTCTCTATCTCCCTCCCTGTAGTCCTTTCCCATCCTCTTCTATCTTCATCTCCATCTCACTCCCTCTCATCCTTTCCCCTCTCCCTCTATCCTTGTTCTCTATCTTCCTTCCTGAAGTCCTTTTCCTTTCTCTTCTATCTTCCGCTCCATCTCAATCTCTCCTATCCTTTCCCCTCCTTCTCTATCCTTGCTCTCTATCTCCTTCCCTGTAGTCCTTTCCCCTCCTCTTCTATCTTCCTTCCATCTCACTCCGTCTCATCCTTTCCCCTCTCCCTCTATCCTTGCTCTCTATTTTCCTTCCTGTAGCCATTTATCATCCTCTTCTATCTTCCTCTCCATCTCACTCGCTTTCGTCCTTTCCCCTCTCCTCTATCCGCTATATTGGAAGCGGCGCAAAGCTCTCAATTCAAGGGAGACAGACACTAGCCTTTCCGGACGCCTCTCTCCGGGCCGTCCGCGTCACGCCTGCCATCACCGCTCCAGACCTCCGCCGCCACTGTATATTGCGCTTCCCGGCCTCACTAATTGACCCGCCTAAAAGCGAAGGGATGCTGATAAATCTACAAGAGTGAGCAGCGACCGGTAGCAGCAGCAGCAGCAGAGTTGGTAATATTGCTTGTAGAGTGTCAGGCCGCTAGGACAGACGATAGGATAGTGAGCCGGGATGGGAAAATAACTAGAGCAGTGTTTAGAGGCGGATTATCCACTGAGGGACATGGTCACTTAGAAAGCCTGCGTGGATCCGTATTCTGAGATGCATCGGTGCCTATGTACGCCTGTATCAAAAGCCTCTCGTGGTAGTTGACGGGACTTCCATTGATTGTTTTGTGATGCTGCTGATAGTTTTAAACGTCTTCTGCATCTGGAACTGCAAAAGCACCCATAAAGACCCGACTGAACTTCCCTGTGGCCATGAGAAATAATCGTAATGGAAGCCGACACGTTTAAGAATATGGACCCTGGAGCTGCCCGGGGTTTCATGAGCCTGAAGACCGTGACAAGGGCTACAGATGGGCTCCAACCCGTGGCCTTGAGGGTGTTGCACGCTCCTCGAGGGCATGGCGCAGCGTGATGCCCCGAAGATTAGTGTACTACATGCAAGTGAATGACTCAATTTACATCACCCTCGTAAATAGCCGGGTGTTTACGGGGGACATTAAAGCACAAATGCACACACACTTGCACAAACATATTTGCCTTCGTTGATGCTAAAGGTGATGCTTATCTAAATGCAAGAATCGAAAGAGCTGAAGAAACAATGCTTATGGATAAATCTAATGAAGTGATTGTCTTTCCCTACCATCCCGCACTACCCTCCATCCATCCTTCAGAAAGCCATAAATAAAAGTGTGTATATTTCTTCCGCCTGCCTATCTGTCTCTGTCTGTCTCTTCTCCCTGCCTCTCCTTCGTACCTTCATCGATTTCTATCACGTTCCGCTGCAGCACAACCCATTCTCCGCCGGGATCCTCCTTGAGAAGAAGGTCCTGTCAATCTTCCTGATAATGACCAGTGCAAGGCATGGACGGTGATTTACAGCCTGTTTAGAAAGCCGATAAATAACATTCGCACTTTACCGGGGCACGAAAACATCCCTTACGTGAATGGAAAATTGTCATATAATTGCGATGATTTATATGGCGGCTTGCGACCGAACGAACGTAACCAGTCATAAGTCCGGAGTGGAGGGAGGGAGGGATGGAGGGAGGGAGTCAGGGAGGGAGTGAGCAGTGCACGGCATGGTGATAATTGGCCCTCCAGACACCACTTCACTCCATACTGGGCGTCTAATTCTCGTTCTCGCTGTCTCGGTGAAACTAAGGCAAATGGGGAGGGTCGGGAGGGGAGGGGAGGACGCGGGGCAGAGGAATGCTAACGCCGGTGTTTAGCAAGCTCGGAAAATTACTATATCAGGCGAGGAAGGTTATGAGCCCCTGATCGACGTGTGTGAGTGCGAATTAGCTTACATTTCTTAACACACACACACACACACACACACACACACACACACACACACACACACACACATAGACACACACGATACCCTCCTTAGCTATCACCGGTCTGGCAGCAATTATGATACACTCTTGCTGAGGAGAACAACAAACACGATAAGATACAAGATACAAACAAGATACACACATCGTAAGATACATGAAAACTTCGGCTGAGCGAGTGTTATTTCTTCCTTTGCTATGTACACAGACGTCTTATGAACGCCTAACATCAACTACTCTTGCAAGTGTCCAAAATGATACGTTATAACATATATTTCCTTCCATGAATAAATTATGAAAAAAATATTAGGTTAGTTTTCCAATAATAAATATCTACCTTCACTTTAATTTCCAGCTCTAAGTATTAAGCTTCAACATAAGAGTATGGTGTGTGCGTGTGTGTGTGTGTGTGTGTGTGTGGTGACCAATATTTGTATATGCACAGCTGAGCGCCGGGCGGTGAACTGTATGTGTGAGGTAGGCAGAGAGGGTAACGGGGGAGAAGGGAGGGGGAGAAGGGGGCGAGAGAGCAGAGGCGAGGAGGGTGAGGAAGTAGGGAGAGGGAGGGAGGGCGAGCGTGGCGTGTGTATGTGAGGGAGAAGGGAGGGCGAGAAGGGAGGGTGAGAAAGAAGGGAAGTATAGGGGAGCGCTTGAAAGTATAGGGGAGAGACGCTGTGTGTGTGTGTGTGTGTGTGTGTGTGTGTGTGCCATGACTCGCACACAGCCAGCCACAAATTTACAAACTTGGGATCATCTGCTTCCTCCCTGTTTATCTGTGTCTCACCTTCCCTTTACCACCACCAGAAGACGCAGTAAATACACCGCAAATGAGAATAAAAACATAATCCCACTTTCCTGATACAAAGACGCCGAATTAAGAAACATAAAAGCCCCTTGACAGCTAACCGAGTCTTTGCAATCTTACCCCGGGAGATGCAATACAATAAAAAAATAAAGTACGTTCCAAACCAACACTCCAGCCGAAGGTAAAGAGCGCAAATGTATGTAATTTATCCAGAAATGAGCCTCAACTTCTACGTCCACAAAGATCCGAGAGTAATACCGTTAGACTAGGTTGCGGGGTAGCCTGGTGGTGGCGGTGATGGTGGTGGTGAGGGTGGTGGTGTCGGAGGTTATATAAAAAAAGGGTATATAGGGGCTTGTTGAAGGCAGGAAGAAGAGTAAAAACTGGGAAAAGGAAATTAAAGGAAGCAAAAAATAAATAATCGTGATGAGGAGGATGAAGACGAGAAAGCAATAACAGACAGAGCAACCGAATGACAGGAGGAAGAGAAGGAAGAGGAGGAAAACAAAAGAGAAGGAATTGAAGGGGGAGGAGGAGGAGGAAAAGGAGGAGTAAGACGGGTGAGAAACAAAAAATACCAAGACTAATGTGAAGCGGGAGAAAAAAAAAAGGAGAGGGAGGTAGAGGACAGGAACGAGGAGGAGAAAGAAAAGGAAGAAGAGGAAAAGGAGAAAGAAGAAGAGGAGGAGAAGTAGGGAGAGGCAGAAGAGGAAGAATAGAAAAAGGAGAAGGGAAGGGAGCTAAAAAAAGGAAAGGGAGGCATAGGACAAGAAAGAGGAGGAGGAAGAAGAGGAGGAAAAAAAAGGAGAAAGTGTAAAGGAGGGAGAAAAATAAAAGGAGGAGGATAAGAGAAAGGAGGGAGCAAAAGAAGAGGTTTAAGAAGAGGAGGAAGAAGAAACGGAAGATGAGGAGGAGAAAGAGGAGGAGGGAAGGGGGATGTTGAGTGGGAGCAGACGTGTTTACAAACTATTTCTCGATTCCCAGCAGCCATGTCCGCGATAGTGTCCGTCCAAGTCAGTGTGGAGGGCGTCACCAGGCACGGAGGGCGAAGGAGAGGGGCGCCAAGGTCCTCTCCCCGCCATATGCTGTCAAGGCCACCACCTCCTCTCCTTCTTTCCCTCCACGCCCGCATTCACAAGCACGGACGCATGCACTCACAAACATAGTCTCTCTCTCTCTCTCTCTCTCTCTCTCTCTCTCTCTCTCTCTCTCTCTCTCTCTCTCTCTCTCTCTCTCTCTCTCTCTCTCTCTCTCTCTCTCTCTCTCTCTCTCTCTCTCTCTCTCTCTCTCTCTCTCTCTCTCTTAAAGCCAAAGAAAGCAAGGTAGTAAACACACTAACCTCCAACACACACACACACACACACACACACACATACACGTTCCCTCCCACTCACTCTCTCTCCTTCTCCCTCTCTCTCTCCTTCCCTCTCTTCCTCCTTTCCTTCCCGGCGTAAAGTGTCCCAAAGAGCTCTTCATATTAGCCCCGATAAGGAAAACGCAGAGGTGGAGGAGGAGGAGGAAGAGGGGGAAGAGGGGGAGGAGGAGGAAGGAGGGACAAGGCCATCTAGAAAGGGAAGGTGAGAGCTGCAAAGTCGCCACTATCCTCCGCTTACTTTAGTGTTGAACAATCTGGTCTGGTCACTTTTTTTCCCCTCCTCCCTCGCATTCTCTTCCGTCGCATTTCTTAATACATGTGCATCGTGCCAATTTCCAGAAACCAGTTACAGCCCCGCCGCCCCGCCCCGCTCTGCCCCGTCCCGCCACGTACAGCCCCACGCACACCCCGTCCCGTAGCTGCCTTGTGTTGTGTTTGTTGCATTGTGGGTGAAGGTTATTATTTTTTTTATAGGTAAGAGTATTAAATAAAATAAAAATATAGGAAAAAAAACAGCAGAAAAAACTGAATAACATATATTGGTAATTTTAGGAGTTCAAAAGGTGTCTTGATGCTTATCTGTAAAGAGTGATTAAGTCCCATATTAACTTCTGCTGTATTACGCGAGGATTCCCTGATGCTAAATAAAGGGAAATAAATATAAATAGAATAATAAAAGGTGCTTCATAATTATTGACAATGATTTTGTTTCACAGGGAGACAAATAAATGGAGAAATGAAGAACAGAATATATATCTTGAGAGTATGCATTGCTGACCACGCATACTTTACTTCAGTGGGGCACAAATAAAGGAAAAGACGATGGAAGGAAAATAATGCTAATAAATAAATTCGGTACTGAGCACGATTTTGTTGTAGCGCCGGGAGACAAATTAAGAGCGCCGTTCATTCTTCCTCGTGCAAACATTTGATTAAGTCCCATTACGGCCGCAGCGGCGGTGATGCACGGCGCCCGTCCGTCACTCACTCCACACGTCAGCAATGTCAACAACAGTGAATATATTTATCAATCCACGCCCCCGCGTTCTGCATGACCCAGACCTGCCCCAGACACACCTTGAGCACGCACGCACAGACATATTTCTCGCTCACTTGAGACAGCAAGACACAGCAATTAGATATTATTGAATAACTATTTTTACCAATAAAAGTATTTTTCCCCTCAACGCCTTATCGTTACTGTTGCAAGAGGAATTTCAGAAAAAAAATACAAAATAGCCAGTTACCTTATTCAACGAAAGAGGAAAAACAGACAATGGTGTGTGTGTGTGTGTGTGTGTGTGTGTGTGTGTGTGTGTGTGTGTGTAATATAAAAAAAAAATACATATATATATATATATATATATATATATATATATATATATATATATATATATATATATAAAATGTCCAGAGATTCCTTCACACGAGCGGCGCGAGGCAAAAATCGTTGTTGTAATATCGGAGTGTTGTGATGACGACTCTCAGTAAAAAGTACGATGATGGTGCGACTTTTCTTTGTGCGAGCTTCATACACGAGGATGCATTGTTCTACATTTTGTCTAGTTTTAGGCACAATTCATGCTGAATAATACGATGAGAAAAATTCGGCCGCCAGTCCCTGGGACAGGCGAGCTCTGCACTTCAGCCAGGGACAACTATGGAGAGGGTTTCTCACTCTAAGAAAGACGTAATGGTCGCCTACCTCGGTGTAAGGCTGTGGACACTATCCTCCTTCATGTTGGTCGTCACTTGGAATTGACAAGTTGCTTTAATTTGCTTGTATAATTATTTTATTATGACTTTTCAGACCGAGCGGTGGCCATCAGCAGCAGACTCCTAGACAGCCGGGCCGAGGAGAGCAGCTCGCCGCCTCTCTCCTCTGCCACCCGCGCGCCCTCCACCAATCAGCGATGAGAGAAGGAGCACGCGAGCCAATGGGTGAGCAGCCCGGGTCCCAAACGACCAATCCCAGCGCAGTAAGTCACTGAGGCTGACTCAAGCGCAACTCTAGTTTGTGAGGGACGGGGTGGCGGCGGCGGCCACCTTGCCCTTGCTCTCTGCTCCCCGCTCCCGAGTAAACACAAGGAACAACAATTATTATCAACACCACGTTGGCCGACAAGACGCCAAAATTTCACGAGATCATCTCAGTGTCAGGGAGGTGCTGAAGACCTCAATTAACTCTTTAGAAAAAAACCCAACAATTCATAATTGCAATTATCTTCCACACATTTTTAGTCGGAGGTGATCAACAATATTTCCCTCACTCTCACCTACTGACACGCATGACAGAAACAGCATACAAGATTAAAGCAAAAGAAAGGTCAAACTATCACAAAGATATCGTGGACACTGTAGGGTTCCGAGGAAACATTTTGGATTTATTCAGCCGCACTACATCATCGCAAAGCCATTGAAAAGAAAAAAAATACACATGCACCTGTGTCCGTAATTACCCGCATCTATTTAATCCTAATTCCTTGCGTAAACACGATGACGGAGGAGCCAACTTCTCGACGACGTGCTTATGCAGATCCCCGGCTAACATAAACCAACGGCGCGGCGAGCCCCTAAAAACTGGGCGGCGGGGAAGCCTGCAGCTCCGAGGCTCTGCCGACGCCCGCGAGGCCGTGAGCCCGACGAAGACAAGACGGGATTTGGGATTGTTTTTTATCGGGTTTTCTCTTTGAGGAAAAAAATATTTGTTACATCCTAATTATATATATATATATATATATATATATATATATATATATATATATATATATATATATATATACATATATATTATTCAAACACACACACACACACACACACACACACACACACACACACACACACACACACACACACACTACAGTAGCACAACAATGCGGTCAGGGATGCAGCTGCAGCGAGAATGAACATCTTGGCTCATGATACGAAAGCAAAATTTCATTTAAATTGTTTTTCAGTCATGAGGATGAGCTTAAGACTTTTCTTAATGTCGGATCAATGACAAATACCATATTCTTTTATTTATGTTGTATGATTTAAGTAGACCAGGATGCACATAGTGCACATGACCCGTCGGGAGGTCATGGTGCACAGGTGACCTGAGAGAAACCCGTGAGGAGGCGCAGATGAAAGTAATCAATGCGTTTAATGAATGTTTAGTGAGTTATGATGATACTTTTAATACTGATAATAACAATCCTAATGATGATGATAATAATAGTAACAATAATATATATATATATATATATATATATATATATATATATATATATATATATATATATATATATATATATATATATATATATATATATATATATATACACATATATATATACATTCAATGGTATCCACTTAATTTGTGTTTATATAATCAATGTTGTCCGATGTATTAATATTACTCCCATGATAATCTTAAATTGTTCAACGCACCGCGCACACTGGAAGCGACGAGAAAACTCGCATCAATAATCAAGCTTACTTTCGTTGTGCAGACGTCAAGGCGCCTGGCTGGGGGATAATAATGTTCACTTGTCAGTCTCTGTAGGTGAAGATATTTGGTCATAGTTACCATCCAGTGGTAAGAAATTCAGGAAATAAAAAGCTTCACATACTGCCAGCCTGAGGCACCGCCGCCGCCGCCGATAAGACCACTGCCACCACCACTTTTGCCTCCGCCGCCGCCGCCTCCCCTCCTCCACACGCCATACACACCCATTCATAAAACCTCCACTGGGTGACTCTGCCCAGCTTTTACGATCTTGATGATGTTGCAAACGACCTGAGCCCCACTTTGCGTCAACTTGTGGACCAGTGTTGGCGGAGGGAGGCAGATCGAGGCAGCAGCAACAGCAGCAGCGTCGCGCTGGCTGCCGCGCGGCCCGGCCCCCG
Organism: Eriocheir sinensis; assembly: GCF_024679095.1. Taxonomy (NCBI): domain Eukaryota; kingdom Metazoa; phylum Arthropoda; class Malacostraca; order Decapoda; family Varunidae; genus Eriocheir; species Eriocheir sinensis. Next base: position 6,274,324 of record NC_066547.1, read on the forward strand.
CCGCTACCACCACCACCGCTGAGCGGCCCAACTGAGATGGCGGACGCCTCGCCGATGATGGCCGGGAGACGAGCACTCGGAGAGGCTGTTTGGGGGAGTTTATTTTGATTTTATAGCGCGTTTCGGGGCGTTGTGCTTGATGCTTAGCACCGGATTATCACCTCCTGAGCACTGAGGAAATTTGGGAATTGTCATCTTGGCTCTGAGAGGCAGGATTGGGGAGAATTTGAGGCTTTGCTGAGGAGGAGAGAGGAGAGGAGACAAGAGCGAGCGGCCGGGCGAGTCAGGGGACAGGGAACACCACTTGACGGAGCATGGAGCGGCGGCGGCGGCGATTGTGGCTGTGGTGTCTGGTCTCTCACTGTCTCATTGTTTACTGCCGTATGCTTACTGTCATTACTGCTCGTGCCCTTTACTTTATACGCACAGAAAAATGCCCCGTCGAGGTTGTCCCGAGAAAAGTTTCACTTAATATCAGCTTTCTGAGGGAGGGGGACAACCCAAACTCGCTTCATACATCACGCGACTCTCCGAAAGTTTCCGCCGTTCAAGGATAATATTTACGATCCTGCGAATTTTGGAGACTTTCTTTAAATTCAGTATTCCAAAGAACGCGCTGTCCCCTCTACGGCCTACGCATAGTTAGGCTTCTCACGTCACCCTAATGCTAGGCGAGTGAAAAAGGGAAAAACTGAAGCGGATGAAAACCCTTTATAGCGTCCATGCGCCCTTTGGTAGCGCGACTGTGTGCAGCGATGAGTTACGGCGCTTGGAAAGGAGACACACAACCCTGAAGGAGACTGAATTCATGTCATTAGCAACCTGACGAAGCAGTACATCCTCCTCTTATCCTCCTCCTCCTCTTCTTCGGCTTCCTCCTCCTCTCCTCTTCCTTCTCCTACTACCCACTCTCTCCCCTCCTCCTCTTCTTCATCATCGACTTGTTTCTCTTCTTTCTTTTACCACCCTTGCCCTTCCTCCTCCTCTTCTTTATCATTGACTTGCTTCTCTTCCTCTTTTTACCACCACTGCTCTTCCTCCTCCTCCTCCTCCTCCTCCTCCTCTTCTTCGTACCTGAATTTCTTCACTTCCTTCTTTTACAACTCCTGCTCTTCCTCCTTTTTTTTCCCTCTTCGACGTGTTTCTCTTTCCTTCACAATCTCTCCCTTCCTCCTCTTCCTGTTATTCATTCTTGATTTTCTTCTCTTCTTCTTCCTATTTTAACTATCCTTTGCCATTCCCTTTATTCTCAGTCTCCTTCTCTTCTTCCTTCTCTACCTCTCTTTCGTCCTTCCTCTCCTCCTCCTGTCATTCTCGGATTCTCTCTCTTCTTCTTTAACTATATCATTTGCCATTCCCTTTCCTCCTACAACTGTTATTCATTCTGTTTCCTTCTCTCTATTTCCTCTTTAACTATCCTTTGTCATTCCTCTCCTGTTGTTTCTTCTCGATTTCCTTCTCTTCTTCTTCCTTCTTTAAATATCCTTCGCCATTCCCTTCCTCCTACTCCTGTTATTATCAGTTTCCTCTTCTTCTTCCTTCCTTAACTACCCTTCGTCCTTCCTCTCCTCCTCCTTCCTCTCCCTGCCGCTTCTTTCTTGCTTCACCTAATGTGGTTAACCCATAAAACACCCACGAGGAGGAGGAGCTGGTGGCTGGTAATTTTTTGTCCGTCTTCCTCCTTCGTCCACGGCTGGCCCTGTCTCTCCTCCTCCTCTTCCTGCTCCTCCTGCTTCCTCTTCCTCCTCCTCTCCACCCATCACTACTCTCCGCTTCTTCTCCACTTTTATCATTCTTCTTCTCTCTAACTTTTTTTTTTCGTCTTCTTTATTTTTACTGTCTCATTTCCTGCTTCATCCTGGGCTTTTTTTATGTTTTTTTTTTTTTTGCTGTTGTATAAACGGGTATTTTTTTCATTCTTATTTTTATTTCTTTTCTTCCATGTTTTCGTTTCTTTTATGATTTTATATTTTCTCAACCCTAACCACTTCCTTCCTGCATTTTCTGTATTCGTTTGTTATGCACATCATCACACGTTGTATTATTTTTCTTTATATATTATTAACTCGCGTCTCAGTTTAGGGTTTCAGGTCAAACTACAACGAAAAAAAAAGAAATATATATCAAAACATTTTTTTCCTCCTCTCTTCTGCCTTTTTTTTTATCTTCTTTTCCTCTTTCCTTTTCTGTCCCATTGAATTTCTTTTAAGGCAATTTGTCGTGATGGAAGGTCGCATTTTACTTCTTCTCAAATAATGGTTCTTCTCTAGGCCTATCGCTCCGTTTTCTTTTCTTTTTTTACCATCGTTGTTCGTCTTCCTCCTTTTTTTTCTTGTCATGGTGATCAGAGAGAGTTTTCGAACCTAATCGCCGTCATCGGATCCCCCCCCGCCCCCCCGCCCCAGCAGCTCCTCCTGACTCCGCTTCTCTCTCGTGTCTGACGTTCCGATGTAAAAGGATCCGATAATGTATGCATCGATTCTTCTCCCAACGATTAGGGGAAGCATTATTATTATTATCATTATTATTTGTTATTATTATTATTATTATTATTTATATTATTATTATTATTATTCATATTATTATTATTATCATTATTATTATTATTATTATTATTATTATTATTATTATTATTATTATTATTATTATTATTATTATTACTATCATTATTTTTCTTCTCCTTTTTCTTCTTCCTCTTGTTCTTGTTCTTGTTTTAGTTGTTATAATAATTACTATTATTATTTTTCTTCTCCTTTTTCTTCTTCCTCTGCTTCCTGCTTCTGTTCTTGTTCTTCCTCTTCTTTTCTTTTTTCCTTCATGTTATTATTAATATTACATAACTGTGCGTAGTAGAGTAAAGTTCTTCTGGATTTTGAGATCTCACTTTCTTTTTTTTTAAGTCGATGCAAACAAATGAACAGAATATAATAAAGTGAACCAAATATAACGTCACCAAAAGATACTACAAAGCGCTTTCAGGTTCCAGTGACCCTGAAAGTGTACTGCGCCCCTCTCCTTTCTCTTCCTCTCCTCCCCTCCTCCGCCTTCTCCTCCTCGTTAAGTAAAGAGGGAAGGCCTGCCGCCCCCTCCCCTCCCCTCACCTTCCTCCCCTCCTCTCGTGAACTCCCTGCCGGGGCGCTGCGACGATGGTGGTGGTGGTTGAGAGGTGGTGGACGGTAGCTCGCACCATATGTCGGCCACAGTTCGCTAATTTTACGAGTGAAGCGTCTCCCATCGGCCCCTTGTCCCGATACTCATGGAAATTCAGGGATACAAAAGGCTCTTCCTCCGCCGACCGTTCCTTCCTGAGGGTGCTGAGCGCCGAGGCTGATTGGTGCCCCCGGCCGCTGGACAGACGCGTGAGGGAAAACACGGGCGAGTTAGGGCCGCCCGAGGACGAGGCAGGGAGGCCGGCGGACAACAATGAAGTAACGACCCCCTTCTTGTTTCTTTTCTCACGCGGCGCTCTCCTCCGGCGAAGGTATTTCACGATGAATTTTCCCTCGGGAGAGTTTTCTTAAATAGGGACTTTTTCTTTTCATATTTTCTTTTTATTCCCCATCTTGCATATTGCATAAGAGTTTAGTTCATTTGTGTTTATTTGCTCGCCTCTTTCCGAATATTTACTTCTTTTAATCTTTTCTTTTATCAGCGCTTTGCAAATATTATGTTTCTTGTTGATTTAATAGTGAACAAGAAAACGTGGAAAAAAAACATGAACACTGCAAAAATATAATAGAGTAGTAATTGAGTAAAAAAAAATGAATATTCACTTTCATGATATGCAGATAACTTTTTCTAGCAATATTTCAGACATCGCTGTTCCAAGGTAGCTCTTAACACAACCTAAACACTCTTCTTGTCTATTTCTTTTGTTTATCTTTCTCTTTCTTATAATTCTACATCAACATCGTTTCGACCTCAAGGAAAGCTTCGCGGAGGATTTCATGAACAACTCTACAATTCTTTTTCCTTTTCGCCACACAAATACACAACCTTTATATGCGTGATAAGAGACTAATTCCCCATAGGCCTTCTGGGAGTCATTGCAGCACTATTTACCTAATGAAAAAAGCGACAGGAGTGATGGAGAGGAGGGGGGAGGGTTGGAGAAGAAGAGGAGGAAGAGGGAGAGGCGAAGGAGGTAGAAGAAAGAGAGAGAGGGTGAAAATGCGGCAGGTTAGAAAAATTGGTTATCTCTCTCCCCTTCTCTCTCTCTCTCTCTCTCTCTCTCTCTCTCTCTCTCTCTCTCTCTCTCTCTCTCTCTCTCTCTCTCTCTCTCTCTCTCTCTCTCTCTCTCTCTCTCTCTCTCTCTCTCTCTCTCTCTCTCTCTCTCTCTCTCTCTGTCTCGCTGTCTCGCCTCTCGTGCAGTCCCCTGGCGGCGCTCCCTCCCCACACCACCTACATAATACATAGCTCTGCCTGCTGCCCTGACGTCGCCTGTTCCTCGGGGCCTCGGGGCAGCGTGTGGTTGGACTTTTCACCTCTTGAGCGTGTGGCGCGTCCCTCCGTGCGATGGTGACAAACACACACTCACACGCACACGCACACGCACCCCTTCCCCCCCACACACACACTAACGATAATAAGTCCCCACCAAGAGCGACGTTTTCTTAGACCGACGATATGCAAGGAAGGCAAATAAAAGGGGGATTGGTCGCTCTAAATACATGCAGTCGGTTCTGTGATGGAGATTAAAAAGAACGACACTGATGGATAAACGTGTCTTGTGCCGGATCGTTCATTATAAATAGTTGAACGTGCTTTGAAGCTGTACTCCCTCCGTATGAAAAATAAATAAATGCGAGTGTGAGTGAGTGTGTGAGTGAGTGTGCGTACATTAATCATAAACACACACACACACACAAACACACACACGCGCGCGCGCCAGGGGGCCTACGGGAAATAATTACTCTTAACGCACACGTATTTGTACAGATTCCCGAAATGTGTGCCGTAAACGAATTATAAACTGGCGGGACACATCTGTTTAGCCGGAGAAATAATTTTGCGTGGACGCGGCTACACACACACAGGCAGCAGCGGCCGGCCTGATCATACGCCGTAATAAACGATTGTCCCTCGTCGCTGCGGCTCGTACGTTGCCCGGGTCTTATTCAGAGAGACGACCTACGACTATATTTAATCCACGTTCATTATAGGAAGAGGATGGAGATGCTGCATAGAAGGATAAAAGGACAGTAATGTTTGCATGTGTCACTCAGTCTGCGATAGTTTTTTTCATCTATGTTCATTATGGGAAGAGAACGGAGATGCTGCATACAGAGTTAACCGCGAGTAAAGGTTAAAAAAGACGGTAATATTTGCCTGTCACTCAATTCATGATAATTTTCACTCTATTTTCATTATGGGAAAATGAACCGAGATGCTGTATACATTTAGCCGCAAGTAATAATATAGTGATAATTTGTTCCTTTAAAATGTTTCCTGGGTTCACTAAGTACTTTGCAATGATAAGTTTTCTTCTCACTACTGCCCGATGGAGACAGTATATTCTTTTTCTTGCTGTGAAAGTCTTGATGCTCTACGATATTATATACTCCATATCTATTAAAGAGAAGAGCCAAGAGCCCATTTGTAGCCAGCCACGAAGGTTTCAAATAAGTCCAGGTTAAAAGACAGCAATATTCGACTGTTCACTCTCAGCGGGGCCGTGCAGGAGGGAGGCATGACGGGCGTACAGAGGCCCAACGTTACGAGGCTGGGGAGTAATTAGCCGGTCGTTTCTGTCTTGGGTCACGTCGTCGCTGCATGAGGCTAATGGTGGCTGACAATTTGATCTGAACGTCCATCAAGTGTTTCCAGCGTGGCGGCCCGTGGACAGACGCATTAGGCAGCCTTCGTGATCCCCATAGTGACCTCGTACCTGTCAATTGCAATGCACCTTTCCATCAGTCATTTTCGAGACGGTACTTGAACTTGAGTCTATTTTCTACGTAAACTTTTTTCTATTTATTTCTTTTCTAGACGCTTTTCAGTAAATGAACTTAAGACCTTTTGTATTTTCCACGTAAACTTTTTTCTGTTTATTTCTTTTCTAGACACTTTTCAGTAAATGAACTTAAGACCTTTTGTATTTCCCACATGATTTTTTGGGGTATATATTTATTTTCTATACGCTGTACTGTAATTTCGATACAGAAGATGGCTTTCAAGTCGCTCGGGTTCGCAAAATAACACCACTTCGCACAGATAAAAAAACACCTTCGGGTCTAGGCGCACTCTGAGACTCCTTCAAGCGGCAGAGGCTGACTGGAAGTACTACAAGTGACTCCTCAAGGTTGTCGCCGTTGCCAAGGTGACGCAAAACCAGTAAAGACGACAAAAAAATCTACTTGCCACCTCTTCAACCTATGCCCTCCACGTCCCTAATCTTCCTCTTCCTGTCTCCTCTCGTATATTTTTTTTCACTCTCTTTTCCTCCTTTTTTTCTCTCTCCTTGTTTTTCCTTCTTATTTTCTCCTCCGTCCCTTCCCTCCGCCCTCGCCGTATGACCACTGCATGTTTTTTTTATATTTTTTTTCCCCCTGCGCCCCGTACCATCTGGTTTACGACGGCCCCATAAAATCACGGCCTTGCTTTTTTTCTCCTTCAAGACCTTCACAGCAAAAAAATATACCAATACTGTTTTCTTTGGCCGTTACTGAGAAGAAAACTTATCATTCCAAAATAACACAGTAAACGCAGCAAACATTTAAAAGAGCAAATTATCCTACCATATGAGTGTGTCCTAGATGCAAAACCGGAAGAAATACCCAGCTTTTACATTTTTTTTTTTTATAAACACACATATTAGTCAAAATGGGCAGGTATAAAATAATCAAATACGACAGAAATCATCATAGAAATGTGTGTTCTTGATGTCAAACCGGTAGAAGTCCTTTTAACTTTTACTTTCTTCATAAACACATATATTAATCTAGATGAATGCGTATAAGATAATTAAATACGACACTCAACCTGTTTCTCAACCCTCTCACAACCTCAGCACGGATACGCCACGCAGCCTGTTGACCTAAATGCGTTCACTCACTCAGGAGCTGATAGACTAGCGCGCAAAAATATATAAGTAGCCGACTGACACGACCTCAGAGTTATATGCAGGTAATGAAAGCCGTAAGGATAACAGGTGCGAGGGGGAAGGTGTAAAAGTTCGGCAAAAAATAAATTAAGCGAGGCATGGGTGGAACACTAGTCAAAGAATATATTGTGTACTGAAAGAATAAAAATATAGGCATATGATAAAATTTATGATAGAAAAAAAAAAAAGAAGAAAATTATAACGTCAGAAAGGTGTCAAGGAAATATTATTGTATAGGGATCTAATACAAAAAGATATATTAGGAAAGGAAAATCAGACAACAAATGATTAAAAAAAGAGAAAGACGGTATGAGTGGAACAGTTAAAGTTTCATACAACAAATTCAATCCACTCTGTCTGTATGTGTCTGTATGTATCTTCGTTTCTCTTTATTACACTTTTTTCATTATTTTTTTTCTCTCTCACTCTCTCTTTCTCTTCCTCCCTCTCTCTCTCCCACTCCCTCCCTTCCCCTCTCTCTTTCTCCCCAGACAAGAGGGACAGACAAGCCCTCGTCCCTCGCCCCTAAGAGCCAGTCACTTCCCTTCACGACACTCCCAGCAGCGATTATCGTCCCGCGCCGCGCTAAACACTGCCAATTACTCACGCGGATAACTTCTTCCCTCGCAGTCCGCACGGGAGGGAGGGAGGAAGGCGTTGCGAGACCCACCACCACCTGATATAGTTTACCCCAACCCTCACACACCGCCGACCTCTCCCTGTTGTCGCTGTGGCCTGTCCCCTTTATCGCTGTCCACTACCATCACCCACAAGACAAGAGAGGTTGATGGTGATGATTTGACCTAAGATGAATTTAGTTACTCTTCTGTAAGTTGTTCATCCATTTGCTTGTGACTGTGTCATGTTGGAATACTTGCATGGGCTTTTGTTTGAGATAGTGTATTATGTCTTATCTCTTTTTCTATCTATCCGTCTATCTATTAATCTATCTATCTACACATCCATCTATCTACCTATCTATCTATCTATCTACCTGTCTACCTATCTATTTATCTTCCTTCTAAAGTTAGCTTAAATTTTTCGGGGGTTGTATAGCGTACGTTTAAAATTAATAAGAAATGAGATATTTAAAGAATCATTTGCTCGAAGAGAAAAGATGCAAGATATTTTTTTTTTATATTTGCAATTTGATTATTGTTGTTGAGTAATGGTGTTTTCTTTTTCATTACCTACGTTCCTAAACTACCTTTCCAGGCGAGAGAGAGCGACTCCCTTTCTCTCTCCACTCATAAATTCGGTAAAAAAATAATGGCGGCACGCGTTCCTCTTCTTGTTTCGCAACCAAAACAATAATAACAATAAAGTATCCGCCTGACCTCTTGTAACGCGCCAAGATTTACGGTCTTAATTGGCGGTTGCTTAAGTATGGTAATAATTGAGGGCGTAAGTCTTAGGCGCGCCCCGGCCGAAAATTATGTAACTTTAAGATAAAATAAGTTCATTACGGACATGAACGCTCGCTGGCTAACAGGTGAGATCGGGGCACCTGCTGAGCGGCACCCTGATTGGCCCGTCTGAGGTATCGACTTTGTGATTGGCCGCGTGAAGCTTACCTTTCCTCTGGTTACGCCGAGGAAATATCACCTGTTGGTTACATCTCACTTATGGGGGCCCGAGATACTCTGTGATTACGGCGGGGAGCAGCGGCCGGCCGAAGATAGACATTAAGATGCCATTGAAATAAAAGAGAGTTATGGGCTCAAGCTGGGCAGGCGGAGATTTATAGATTATACATATAGGCGTGTTTAATACTCCCGCGTTGAAATATTGCCAGAGCCACGAATATTTTACAACTGGATAATGACATGACCAAAACCCCAATCAGACCTGGACACGGACGGCTTCGAGGGCTTCGCTGGGCTATATTTGGGCTGAAGCTGAAGGCGGAGGAGAGAGAGAGAGAGGGCCGCGCGGGAAGCCTATGGGGGTAAGGCCTTAAGTACCTCAGTGTCCAATGGCTGGGCTGGGTTGGGCGGCACTGCTTTTTCTTCTTTTCTTCTCTCTTCTCTCTTCTCTCTCTCTCTCTCTCTCTCTCTCTCTCTCTCTCTCTCTCGACGGAGCAGCACATAACGCGTTCTCTTATATCGTGGATGTGACGTGTAAATGCGAGCGCCTGGAGTTTCACATACATAATTTTCAGTCAATGATTAATGAAGATGTCAGAGCAGAGAGATTTATCTGCGGCGCTATTTCCGTCTCCCTCACGTTGGCCTGAGCTACGAGTCTTGTCTCTTACGAACTCGGGGTTTTAACGAATTCATGCTTTACGGCGCTCGGCTTAAAGAGGGGGATTGGTTATTTTTGCTTGACTGACTCTCGAGGGTGGCGACGGCGTGGTGACCAGAAAGTTTTGAGGGTGCGCGGGAGGGCGGGCGTAGAGAGAGAGAGAGAGAGAAAGAGAGGGAAGGAGAGGAGGAAGGAGTCGCTTCACTTCCCGCTTCCAGAGCTCAAGACGCCCCCCTTAGTTGCCCCCTCCCCACTTGCTCCTTCTCCTCCTTCCTCTGTGTTCCTTGTTTTCCCCCTCCTCCTTCTCCTCCTCTCCCTCCTTCTCCTCCTGGCGGGACCTTCAGACCTCATTATCTCAGTAGAATTTTTCATGAGGGCGAGGAGAGCGACTGACCTACGTGATACAGGTGACCTAAGTGAGACCGTGATTCAATTGTCTGCAAGAAGATTACACCGCCCTCATAAATCACTCCTTCCGGGTAAGACCGAATCTATTTATAACGTCTCTACAAAGAACTCGACGTGGGGCTGAGCGGAGTAAACCCTGAAGCCTTTAACCACATATGGAGGACAGATGCGCCTTGAAGAAATGCCAAACCGGAGACGTGGGGCGAAGGGGACACGAGACCCCCAATGGACCAAGCAAGTCTGGTTCCCGTCAGAATGAGTCTTCACCCTCTAAATATGAGGAAAGAGAAGAAGGACGACGAGGAGGAGGAGGAGGTGGAGAGTCCCTGACGTATGGGCGGTGGACGGCGCGGCCCCACACTGAGAAACATCACCGGCCTCGGAATACGGCAAGAGCGGAGACTCTGATAAAGGAGGGATGCCCGAAACGCAATAGGTAAGACGGAGGAGGAGAGGGATGGACGCGGACGGGTCTACGTGGACGAGAAAGACATGCTGACCACACCTCTCGTAAATCATCAGAATATCACGCTTCTGCAAAATGAAATGACAACTGTTTGTAAGATTTATAGATGAGCCATCAAATATACACGAGTCATGAGGGGTCGCTGGGATCTACCACAAGGGGTCATGGTGTCCCAGGTGGTAAGAAATCCTCAAATAGCCGAGTCGTCCTCCGCCCACCTGGGATCAGAGGCCTAAGTTTATTTCCGTGCGGGCAGGTCCATGATTCACCCTCCCGTCCATCTTGGTTGGTAGTCCTAAGCCCCAAAACCCTCCTCGATATACCCATATTTTAAGAGTAAACAAAGGCACACGACGCCCTCCCCAGTAGACCCTCCAACCCTCACCTGGGCGCCCATGCCAAGTGTTTTATTGCTTGCCAAGTGTCCTCCGACGCCTCCAACTTCTTCACGGTCTTTCTGGGTATGGGAACAATACATCAGTTAAGGTGGCAACAAGTCCAGCCGGAGGTCTAATAAATATCTTGAGATGTATTGCCTCCCTTACTTTTAATTCTCTCGCTGTAACTCTCCTTCTATTAAGATATCAACGCCTTGGATTTCTGTCTCTATCGGGGAAAAATATTTTGATGGATGGCGGCAGCGAGACGCCATAAATCATTCGGAACTTCGCGAGACCTCACTCAGCGCCCGTGTTTACCTTGAGGAAGAAACTATGGCGCGTGTACTTTGTTATTTGCTCCGTCAGGCTGCGCGGCGTCTGTTCCACCTGCATAAAGCTACTGCGTCTGGGCGGTAATTAAGAAAAAGTCCGCCGGGGTGTTTTTATGAACGTCTGTCTGGGGGCTCGAGGAAGAGGAGGAGGAGTGGAGGAGAGGAGGAGGAGGAGGAGGAAGTGGAAGAGGAAGGAAAAAAGTTACATACCTTGATGACATATCGACCCGAGTCTGCGCAGCATCGCTCTCTCTCTCTCTCACTCTCACACACACCGTCTCTCTCTCTCTCTCTCTCTCTCTCTCTCTCTCTCTCTCTCTCTCTCTCTCTCTCTCTCTCTCTCTCTCTCTCTCTCTCTCTCTCTCTCTCTCTCTCTCTCTCTCTCTCTCTCTCTCTCTCTCTCTCTCTCATCCATCTCGTCCAAATATTCACCATAATCATCGCCAACTATTAGCCTCTTTATCTACCGAAGTCATCTCCACACCCCCTTTTATCTATCGCCACCCGGGATCTGCATAAAATGGACTGAACCCTTCACATCATTACTTACTTATAGCCTCCAATAAGTCTCCCCTTCGTATATAAACACTTTCCTAGTACATTGAGGGCGGCCACTCATCAGCCTCAGCCAAACTGTGCCCTCATTATGGAAGCTAGGCGATAAACATTAAGGTCTTATATATTTAGAGTGGGTGAGACGGAGACAGAGGGAGTGGGGATGAGGGACGAGGAGGAGGAGGCGGTGGAGACTGTGTGTGTGAGAGGTGCTTACGTAAGTGTTATTGACGGAGTGGCCGGCAAGTTTTCCTGTTGCATCAGAAGTCTCCTCACCTCCGAGACGCTGCTACTCTATAATACATCATCTATTTTTGTTTCTCTCTGTTGCAAGTCGACAAAAAAGTAAGAATCGGGATTTATTCAACAGTATTTAAGGCCACTGTTGACGCATAGCTTGTTCATGAGGGCAAAAAAGGCTACCTGACATTTAAACAATAATTAAATGTGTTCCCCTGTCCCTTTTGGCCTTTATAGTCAACTTCACGCCTTCTTAATGAACATAAATTATAATCACCTTCACTTACATTTATTTTCTTGCATGTTGTTAAACCTACATAAATCAGGAGCAAGGACTTCAAAGAGAGCAAAAAAAAAAAGTTGTCCAGAGAAACATGAGGTAAATTTACCATATACTTTTTTTCAACAGAAGTCACACTCACGCCAAAACCACGTGCGGAGGACTTATGGCGCACGAAGTCAATTAAATAAACACTAAGGTACCGATTCTTCTCCCTCTCTCACTTTACATCTTTTAAATCACTCCAAACAAATAATACAAAGGGAAAAACAGTAACTAAAAACAAATAACCCAAACAAAATCTAATTAAAAAAAGGCGCATTACACTTTGAAGAGTAAGCGAAGGAACAGGAAGCAATACAAAGCAAATGAACTTCCACACACTCCCACATGCAGGAAAGGAAGAAGTAAAGAACGAAAGGAAGGAAGGAGGGAAGGAAGGAAGGACGGAAGGAGGGAAGGAAGTCGGGGTGCTCAACTTAACACCACAACGGCACGACGCGATAAGGGTGAAAATGACTGGCGAATTTGTGCAACAGGAAAATGCGTGCAGCGGTCACCACAAACGACAACACAAGGGAGGGAGAGGGAGAGGAGGGAGGAGAAGAGCAGGAGGAATAGGAGGGAGAGAAGCGAGTGAGGAAGGGAAGGAAGCATTCAGGATACACTATAGGGGAAAAAGGGAGGAAGGAAACCCGAAAAAAATTGTAAAAAAAATATATGGAGGGAAAAACGGGAGAAGGAGGGAAGGAGGTGGAGGAAGAGGAGGAAAAGGAGGAGAGTCGTCTGAAATATGAGGGAAGGATCCATTCACATATAACTGAAAGGCGTAAAAAATATCTGGAGCAACATAGAAAGACGAAGAGAGAGAGAGAGAGAGAGAGAGAGAGAGAGAGAGAGAGAGAGAGAGAGAGAGAGAGAGAGAGAGAGACGGAGAGAGGGGAATAAGGGGAGGGGAGGGGAGGGAGGGAGCATGAGACGAGACAGAGGGAGCGAGGGAGGGAGACAACAGAGAGGCAAGGAATGAAGGACGCGAGGAAGAGCATGAGGAAAAGGAGAAGAAAAGAGAGGAGATGGAGGAAAGGAGAGAAAATAAAGATGAAGGGAAATAAAAAGGGAGAGGTGAGTCGAGAGATGACGGAAAAGATAGAGTGGGAAAGAGAGAAGGAAAGAGAGAAAAAGAGGGAAGGAGGGAGGTGTTGCATGGGTGTGAGAGTAACAATGGGAGGCTAGGGAGAGAAAACTTGAACACAGAGAGAAATAGGAAAGGAGGGAGAGGGAAAAGAGAGAGGGTAAGGGGGAGGGAAAGAAGGAAGGGAGGGAGGTTTTGTAAGGAAGACGGAGAGAAAGAGGAGAGGAAGGATAAGTGCAGGAATGACGGTAAAGAGAGAGAGAGAGAGAGAGAGAGAGAGAGAGAGGAAAAGAGGGAGGGAAAGAGAAAGGGGGGGAAGGGAGGTTTTGCAAGGGGTTCAGGGCAACAATGGGACAAGTGCAGCTGCGCCTCCCGCCACTCATCTGCCTCCCTCAACAAAGACTGAGGCACAGACGCTTTCAACATTGTTCTCTGGCGCTGCTAAATCCGGGCGTCTGTGTGAGTTGTGTGCGTTATCCCCACCAGCGAGTGTGAGTGTGTGTGTGTGTGTGTGTGTGTGTGTGTGTGTGTGTGTGTGTGTGTGTGTGTGTGTGTGTGTGTGTGTGTGTGTGTGTGTGTACTCGCTTGTTTACGCTCATAATAGAAAGATGGATGCTTACACGCAGTTAAAGATGAGGAAGAGAAAGAGGAGGAGGAGGAGGAGGAAATGGAGGAGGACGACGAAGAGTGGAAGACTGCATAGAACTTGTGTTGGTGATAATTAATGAATCGTCATCCACTCCGGCATATCTTTATCATTATTCGACACTAAAATTAATACTGGAAAGAAGGAGACTGGCACTGAGACTGGTTAACCTTTAGGAGACGAACAAAGCCACATCATTGCACTAACCCGACAGCAAGACTTTCAATAGGGACGAATGACTGTTTTTTTCGGTTTCCTCCACGATGACTTTTCTATGGGAAAAGTAATTAAGATAAATGTAGAGAAAGCCAAGGTGATGAAGACGTGTGGGACTGAACGAGGATGGATTTTGCGGCTGAGCAGAGGTGACAGAGTAGAGAGAAGGGTTTAAAAAGAGGAGTTTATAGTGTGGGTGAGGGGTTTAGGTATAAGGGGGTGAGGGAGGGCGAAGGGAGAGTGAGTGGCGAGGATCAAGAGCGGTGACGGGCCGGGTCGCTAACAAAACAATGGATGTCTCTTCTGCTATCTGCTCTCTCTCCTGTATTGCCCGTAAATAGCGATGTGTTGGCACGGGACTCACCAGACGCAACACACGCACGCACACATGCACACATTCATCATCACCACCGTCCGCACGCACACCCAACACACACACACTCACACACACACACTCATCACTAACCAATGACGCGCACTCTCACGCAACTCGAGCACGCAACATGGTGTCACGAGTGTTGCCTGCTATTAAGTAACGTCTATTTATGGTGTAAGCTGATAACAACACAAATTAGCATATGATTACGAGAGGGGCTATCAAGGGGCCACTTACTCGATCTTATCTCGGCGCTCTCAACAGGAAAGACTTATTACGTATGGGACAATATTGAAAGGAGAATGTGAGATAATTAAATAGATGATATGAGGAGAAAAAAAGTGGCCACACACAAAGTCACCACCATAAAAAAGTTCATTAAATATATTCTCGTTTAGTAAGTTAGGTTTGGTGAGTTAGTACGTCTTAATTTGCACTACGGATATTCTTCATTTTTATATATTAGTTAACAAAGTAATCTCTATCAACCCGGTAGCAGCAGGGATCATGTTTCTTAATGGTCCCTCTGAGCGAGCAAAATGAGAAAAAATCATCACTCACACAAACCATTTCATAATATATATCAAAACATTTGTGATCAGTTTATGCATCATCTATTTTGGGGGGTTAAATCATGGCACATATTTGGTCCGTCGCTGTTACACGGTAAAGTCACAAATTTGGCCCTTCGCTGCTACCGGGTCAATATCGTTAATCTAGAGTCAAACACCAAATTCGATCTTTAAACCACTTGAAGTCACTGTAGATATTCGACCCCAAAAGAACAATCCGCTCAGTCGTGTAGCCGAGTAAATATTTGTCAGCATTCACCTCCCGCGCAGACCACATGTGCGGCCGCTATTATCTCCCTCACCATCGCCCTCACTATCGCCCTCGTTATCGACGCGGCAGGGGGAGTGTATACAGGGGAAGCCTCGTCAAATGACATATTAAAACTCATTCCACTGGTTTGTTCTCCCACTTTTTTTTTTTTTACGTTCATTATTCCTCGTTTTTTACCTAATAACTCAACCAACCAATGATAAACTCTTTGATATAACATTTCCTTTGCATTTTCCGAACAATATACTCTCTCTCTACCTCTCTGTTTCTCTCTATTTTCCACATTCTATCTATCTAACTATATAAATATCTCTGTATGTCAACTACGGCTTCTACAGAGAAAATGCGTTATGAGTGTGTCGACAGCAAATTATTCTTCACTTATACATTCTCATACAAAAACATAACTCTTCCCCACTATATCCAGCGTCCGTGACACTAGATAGAACGCAATAGAGAAAAGCTGTAATGGACGCGAAGACGTAGAGGCGAACTCGTCAAGAATAGCGACCTCGTATAAAGACGGGCTAGTAAAGTTGACAAAGTAAGAGAAAAGAGAGAGTGTACATGTAGAGAAGTGTCGTAAGCAAAGCATTATCAATCATGGGAAGGCGAAGGCGAGGTAACCCTGGCTGGTGGCACGGCGCCCAGAGGAAAGTGACGGAGGGCAGCAGGTGATGGTGACGAGGGGGCTGAAGGGGAAGGAAGGGAGGAGGGGAAGGAGCAGCATGAGGGTGGGTGGATGTGTGCGGGTGTGCGTGTGTGTGTGTGTTTTGATGACAAGTGGTGGTTGAGATAAAACAGCGTTGGTAGCATAAGGCGTGTGCGTGCGTGTGTCTGTGTTTGTTTGTAAGTAATAATGGAGTGTGGTGAGGGTGAAGGCTTTTTAGAGAGGTGGCGATGACTGATAATATTTTACTTTGGTGGTTAGTGTTTACATTTTTACTGTTAGTGGCTTAGTTTGAAGATAATGAAAGCAAACGGTGATATAGTCAAGTAGTTAGGTGATATATAAACCCTTCTACATTACGACGTTTAGTGTACGAAGAAGACATGCTTTTCTTAGTTAGTAAAAACAAAAGAATATCAAGGGAATAAAAAAAACAGCACTAAACAAAGAAGGGAGAGTTAGGTGGAGTGATAATATTAGGAGCAGCGAGTAGCGGGCTTTTTTTATTACTGTATCCTTTTTTTCTGTGCCCTTGAGCTGTCTCCTTTGTTGTAAAAAAAATTATAAATAAATAAAAACAACTCTGATAAAAATAATAATCACAGAACGTTCAGCCACAAATTAAATCGTCATCATTAAGTATATTTTCCCACTGTTTACATAGCATATTACCGCCTCTATCCACTCCCGTCGCTATTATTATTATTATTACTATCGTCTTTAAACGGATAAATAATTTTGCCTCACGCTTGTCATAAATCATCGTCACATTTCAGACAGAATTCTCGATATAGCTAGACAATTCATCTCTCTCTCTCTCTCTCTCTCTCTCTCTCTCTCTCTCTCTCTCTCTCTCTCTCTCTCTCTCTCTCTCTCTCTCTCTCTCTCTCTCTCTCTCTCTCTCTCTCTCTCTTCTCTCTCTCTCTCTCTCTCTCTCTCTCTCTCTCTCTCTCTCTCTCTCTCTCTCTCTCTCTCTCTCTCTCTCTCTCTCTCTCTCTCTCTCTCTCTCTCTACCTGTCGGACTTAAAGCAGCACGTTCCTCCCACCAAGCCACACTAACGCAGATTTATTCCTCGTCTGAACATACGTTATGGCAAACGAGATGTTGATAAGTATGGAAAAAAAAAGAAAGGGGGAAAAGGAAGAATAATGAAACCGAATAAAACTTTGAGACTGATTCTGGTCGCGGAGACAAGCCTGAAATTGATGCTTCCCGTCTGTTATGCGCGAGGGATCATCCTGTTTTTCTTTTTATTGCTTATTTCTATCTTTTTCTCTCTGTTTCTCTCTTCTCTCTCTTTTCTCTCTCTCTCTCTCTCTCTCTCTCTCTCTCTCTCTCTCTCTCTCTCTCTCTCTCTCTCTCTCTCTCTCTCTCTCTCTCTCTCTCTCTCTCTCTCTCTCTCTCTCTCTCTCTCTCTCTCTCTCTCTCTCTCTCTCTCTCTCTCTCTCTCAATAATTCTTGATTTTTTTACTTGGCAAGAGAAATAATGGACACTTTAATTTTGTCTAAGAAACGGAATGAAAGAGAGAGAGAGAGAGAGAGAAAAACGAACACAGGATCCCCCCCTACACCCCCCCGCCCTCGCTGTCCTCCCTCAGGCGGGCGCGACGCTGGACGGTAAAATCTATTATGTTTACGGCGGCGTTCAAACAGTGAGGGCTGGCCAGCGGCGGGCCGTCAGAGAGGGTGACAATGGAGGCCTTATAAACCCGTTAGCAACAATAACTAAACTAAATGGCGTATATATTCGTACCAGTATATATCTACATATTCATTTCGCCGGGCCGCGGAGATATATGGGGAAAACAGCACATAAATTCTTCACAACGCTCCCCTGGAAGCTCCGAGAGCAGGGCGCCAGAAATTTATTTCCCACACACTCGTGATCCGTAACTGAATTCATAGAAATTATTTCCCGGCGAATAAATCTTGCGATGCACGAAGCAGCGTAATGCACTTTTGAAGTTTCCACATGAGAGAGGAAATAAATTGACGCGAGAGGACCGGGCTCAAACGATATATATATTTTTTACTCTTTCAGATTGAAATTGTGAAATACCAGTTTAATTTTTTTCGCGTGTGTTTGTGGGTTTTGCAGCATTTTGCGTGGACGTTTCGCGGTATGAACGAGGAAAGGGACAGAGCGGCGAGGAGGGGAAGGTCGGGAGCGGCGGAGGGAGAGAAGGGAGGCAAAAAGGGAGGGGGAGAGACGAAGGGGAGCAAGAAGGGGAGGCAAGCAGGGAAAAAATATAGAACGACGGAAAAAAATTCAAATACATTTAAAGTTTACTTCGAAACAGTACATTATAAGTACGTTCCCGTCTTTAGATCTTGTATACTTGTCTGCAAACAGCTGTCAGACCCCGAGAGGACACACGTGACTGACGCCCAAGCCGCCGCTGCCACGCTACAAGCACCTGAGGATGATGCGAGGCAGTGCCAAGGCTGCGTGCCGCCACACACCACTCACGTCCGCCGCCACACGCTTAGGGGCCAGGAGTGGGGGAGGGAAGGTGGCGGAGGCGAGCCGACAGAAGGCTCCACCGATAAGACCAGAGCCGACAAATACTCGACCTCAGGGAATGGACCAATGAGGCCCTGGGGACACAGGGCGGCCACGGCTCCTTCCTCGGGCCGCCACTACTGACGCGGCTCTTGGCCAGCCGAACCCACGCACGAACTGACCCTAGAATCAGCTGAGTTGTTTACAGGCAAATTTGTTACCTGGTTAGGTCAGGTGTGGCTAATAGAATTCAGATTAACACACGATGCCGAGACAATTGTTGTTGTGGTCGGTTTGCTGCATGAATGAGATTGTTCTAGTTTTCCTTCAAACTGCAAAACTTGTATGCCGATCATTAGTGTTTCATAGTGTGTGTTTCCAATGAAAATACTTCGCAGCTCCGTCACGAACCAGTTGACCAAAGCCACCGTGACGCCCGCTCTGTCCTCCCCAAGGGAAGCACCACGGCCCGCCACCTCGCTGAGTCCCACGCAAGTCACCGTGGCCCCGCTGATAAACAAGTCATTACATTTGTTGCTGGCCCCTTGATGGCGTAGGGACAATAAGTGTTTTATCTCAGAGGAGCAGGTGATACGATCGCTAATTACGAGGATACAATCTACAGGTATGTTTGAAGGAAGGGACTCATTAAAACTTATTACCTGCATGTAAGCGTGTTAGGAAAGAATGAAGGATGCAGGTGTATATATTTCTGCTTGTGTATTCTCGCGACACCGCCGACCCACGGTATCTAATCGCTTCTCCATCTTGATTAATTAAGCAGCCTCTCTTCGTCTCATTAAGCTGTGAAGTTTCGTATTCCAAGGGGCACACGCGTGATTCCTGCGATGTAAAGAAATGGTCGAGGGCTGGCGCGACGCTGCCCTGCTCTTGCTCACCCACCCACCCGCCTCTACTCTCACAATCTATCTATCTATCTTTTTTTTCAGTCTAAGTGAAAAACTGGAGACAAACTGTAGGAATGCAAAGATGAGCAAGTCGTTTCTATATCAGTGTGTGAGTATGGGATGGTGGGTGTATTTCTTTCTTCTTTAATTTGTTTATTGATTGTATTGTTTTGTAAGTTATATAGTCGCTTGTTAATTTCCATGCACGCATCTCCGGTCTCAAAGTAGTACATACTGGATCCCCGGTGACGTCAGGCTTCGTGCAGAACAAACAATAATTTTCCTGTGACGTGACGTGTTGCGCTGAGGTATAATTTTCACATCATCAGGAAAATACTGAAAAATTATGCACGAACAGTGTGGCCCAAGCATATTATTATGCGTTAAGTTGTTAATTACAAGTGTTTATGTCACCGGAAATGATGCATGAAAAATATTAAGAGATAATAAACTGTAGGAAATGAATCTGTACAGCTGGCGAGATTTTGAGAAATGCTTTGGTGAAAAATAAGTGACATTTTCTTTCCGCTTTTCTAGACTAAATGTTGACTTGAAAATATCAGTATATATTCTGGGAGCCTACAGGTAAACAGATAAGCCGTTGCTCGGTTCCCCATTAGCAACATAAAATGAGGACAAATAAAGTTAAGATATGTAAGGTAATGCCAAACAGAGGATACCTTTTCTTCTACTAGTTTCTTGATTCTTCCTTCTTCCTCTCCGTCACTCACCTTCCCAACGAGCGAGACGTATTAAGAACAGACCCCAAATGAAGGAAGTAAAAATGTCTTGTTAATAAAAGTTACTCGCGGGAAAACCAAACTTTACGAACACAATAATGACGCTTCCTGGCAATCGTAACGTGCCTGCTATCATACTCTTATATGCAAATCATCGCGTGTACGTTGCAGACAAGTATTTACAACCGTTCATGCACATTTTATAAAGTGAGGCCGTTGGGTATACGTTGCCTCTAAACACTGACCAATATTCCTGTTTTTCTCATTATTCTTATCACTATCGTTTCTAACATCTATCGACACTCCTATAGATAAATAGATTCGTATAGTTTTTTTTATTTTTATGCTAAAGGAAAAAGCTCAAGGGCTCAAAAACAAAGAAGAAACAACAACAAAAGTCCGTTTATCGGTGTTCCTGCAAAACCAAACAGAATGGGAGGTCAGTTTCAAGCCATAAGGATGGAGATATGAATAATAAATTGATACAGATGAATATGTAAAAAAAAAAAGAAGAAAAATATCCATCCAACGTATATTCATTTTTTCCCCTATTTTCACTTTCCATCAGCGAACTCCACAAAATCTATTCATCTCCACAAGAAACCTTCCTCCTCTATACACTTCTCTTTCCTTTCTTCCCTTTCTGCCATCATCCTCTCTTGCTTGTCCTTCTAATTCACTCTATCCCACCTCCTCCCTCTCCTTTCGCCTAATCCTGTTTTCCATTTTCACCTATTCCTCCTCCTCCTCCTCCTCCTCCTCCTCCTCCTTCTCTCGTTCCTCCTCGTCTCCCTCTCCGTCCTCCTTGTGTCCCTCTCGCGTGATCAATAATGCCGGAGAGGAAGATATTCGCCACCCGCCGCCCAATGAGGGATGAGCACTTGTATCACCTTGTGTATTCATGTGGCGGGGGGACACTTACCCCTCCCACTTCTCCTCCCCTCACCTCTCCTCTCTCTTTCTATCTTCTCTTCTCTCTTTTCTTCATACCTTTTTACCAATATTAACTAAACAGCGTGAAATTATAATGCTGGCTGACTAAAATGTTTTCATTGCAACTTCGAAATGTGAAATAAAAAGGGAAATTGCGGAAAGTCGGGGAAGAACAGCCACTATGAGGATGATTTTGTAAGGTCTGCTATTTTTTATACTAGCTGGGTTCGTGGTGCGTGTGTAAGAATAGTGATCTGGGGAGCTACTGTCGTCGCGCCAATCATTCTCTCGTGACTCACGCTCACGCACACGCTCGCTCACGCATACACGGAAGCAAAGAATACAAATGCACACCCACACCCACAGACCCCCCCACCCCCCACCCACCCACAGACACACACACACATAAACAAAAAAAATCACATCACACGTCACACCGTCTCATCGCAAATAGATTCATCAGCATAACAAACGAGGAACCCAGTTAACAGAAAAGTGGAGCATGACGTAATAATAAAAAAGAAAAAAAAACGACGAAAGAAAAAAAGAATGGAAGACAGGACAAAAATGCGAATAATGTAATTGCAGTTTCGCTCATCCCATTGCCGGGCGGGGAGAATAGCGTCAATTACGGTTGTATTAAGGATGCAAAAATTACTATGGCCAACGAGGTATTACGTTTTTTTCGGCTCTTCCTTTTTTCAACAGTTTCGTCGTATTTTTATTTCACAGGTGAGCGTTACGCCTTCAGGTAGTACTCGAGTTCCACCTCTGCGCCAGTGTCTCCACGGTGTGTCTCTCAAGGTGTGTCCCTCAAGGTGTCTCTCTCAGGTGAGCAAGATGGCGTCGCCCTTTGCGTGTGGGTGCCTCATCCTTCATAGGGCGAAACCACAACCACGGTGGGATGAGGGAGGGACAATGGAAGGAAGGGAGAGGAAGGGGGGACGGGGAGAGTACAAGACAGAAAGGGTTATGCGGCGAGTGGAGGAAGAGGAGGAGGAGAAAGAAGAGGAGCAGGAGGAGGAGGGTAAAGAACTTGCTGGAGGTTGATGGGGACATACGAGAACCCTTAGTGCTTGTTTTATTATGGTTACACTAAAATAAATAAGTAGAAGCGGAAGAATGGATGACTGGAAAGTAGAGAAGGAAGGATGAAACAGATAAGTGCTTAAAAGACTAACAAACCACCTTTTCTTTTCAAACCGTAAAAAACATAACCAGTAAACATGAAAATCCTGCTGCGTGAGAAGTAATGGAGAAAATGAGTGAGCAGGAACCACTTTGCAGGAGAAAAAGGTAGAACGAAAGAAAAAAGAAAGGTGATAAAAAGCTTGGGAAAAGAAGAGCAAAGAAAGTAACAACAGATTAAGACAAAACACTCACTAATAATACACTGTTACGGCTCTGAGTCTCCGTAGAGGGCAGATATAATGTGTGAACAAGATGAGGAGGTGAAGAAAAAGGCAAACGAAAGGGAAATAAAAAGTCGTGTGGATTGAGACACTACAACGTGGAGACCTGGGAATGGATACAACACTTTGGGCAATTTTCCAAACGTCAAATAAAGCAACCTCTGATTTTTTGTAAGCGAGTGTATCATCTAACGACGACGGCAAAAAAAAAAAAAACACTACCCAGATCTTCCATGCTTCACAAGTTAAAATTATGATAATAGTGATGATATGAAAGAGGTGATAATCGTAATGATATGAGAGAGGTGATGATAGTAATGTTATGATAGAGGTGATAATGGTGATGTTATGAGAGGGAGGAAATGTGTGGTAAATCAACTGAAGACAAGGTAAATAGAGGAAAACAAAGCGAGGTCAAAAGACATTTAAAAGGTGACATAAAAAAAAACTAAGGAGTAAAATATAACTAAATGCCTCTTCATCTTTTCCTCCAAGGTGCTGAGGCGATAGCGATCAGTGAGGCGATGGAGAGAGATGGCGAGGCGAGGCGAGGCAGAGACAAGGCGGTGCAGGGCGGGAAGGGCATGGCGAGCAGACAGAGAGAGCCTGGGAGGGATGGGGGTTGGCCGGGGCACACACACATACGCGGCTGCCCCACAAATCAAGATGAGAGAGGATAAAGCAAGCAGTAAAGAAAATGAAGATGTCGTAGATCGCTCGCTCAGCTCATTGTTTACAAGTCTCTCTGTCCCTCCGGCGATCAGCGGCTCGGTGAAGCTACACACGAGGAAAGGCTAAACAAACAAACACAAACAAAATAAACCAAACATTATTAGTCCGCACATTATCAACATATAAACAATCAAAGAAACAGAGACAGTGAAGCATGATTTAATTTGTCTTTTTTTCAACCTTTGTTCAATCTCGTGACAAACAAACAAGAATGTATTCGTTCCACTTCAGTTGTGTCTCATCTTTTTTTCGTCAATTTCGCGGCGCCATTAGTGAGGCAGTGACGAGTGTGGTGGCAGAAAAGCGGGGAAGGGGAAAGGTAATCCAAACATATGTAAACACGAGGGGAGACAGGATGAGGGAGATCCAGGTGGACATGGAGGGGAGGGGAGGGTTGGGGGAAAGGAGGAGGAGGAGGAGGAAGATGAGAAGGAGGAGGGGGACGAGCAGGAGAGATGGTGTCACATTTATCAAGCTCATTTGAGATCATGACAAGACTCAAGGCCATTAATTACCTTTTTTTGTCACGCTGGAGGACGAAATGTAAATAAACGCATCCAACCCTGCCATGCGTAAAATGATCGCAATATCAACGCATCGGCAGCGGGGTGTACACAAAAATATCGTTTACGAATTTTATGTGTCTTAAGAGCCCCTCCCGCTGGTAAACCATTTCGACACCTTGCAAATAACATCACGGTGAAATATATGTTGAAAAACGATCGCCAAAAATATAATTGCGGAGAATTTTCGATTTTAATGCAGGTGAGCTGAAGCTGACACACATTTCATTAGATCTTTTTTCCGGGCAAATTTCATGGCGCGAAAAAAGAAAGTGAATACAAAAAGGACGACCTAAACGGCGAATCCACAGCTCTCCCTAACCACACTCCCCCGGGGTTGCACGGCGAAGGGGTGATGGGCGAGGGTTGGGGGAACGGAGGGAAGGGTGAGGAGTAGGGAGCGGTGAGATGGGGCTACACGGGGACTCCTGCAGGGGACGAGACGGTGGGGCGCGGTGGGGGACAAAATGATAACATGAGTTCGTGGTCTCGCAAGCGGTTACCGACGTGAGAGCACAGGTGAGTTACGCTGCAGGTGAACGGACAAAGGTGTGTCGTGGTTTCCTCAGGGAATGAGAGGGAGAGAAAGATGGATGTCGCTCTCCGAATTGCCGGTTTCCGTTCATATCATCGCTCTCTGAGGCTCCCACGGCGGAAGTCTGCATGGGGAATGGGTGGCGGGGCTTGGTTGTCCTCACATTGTACAAATACCAAACCTACGTTGTCTCAGTAAAAAAAAAATCAGTGCATTGAAACTATCCTTACATGACCCCGGTGTAGTGATTGGGAATATTTCTGATTTTCACACTCTTATTTTGATGATACACAAAATTTTAGCATAGAAAAAACGTAGTTCGGCTCTTGATGCTGAACCGAAGACCTTCCTATCGATGGCCCAGTGTTCCTTCCCTCGCCCCTCTCGTGTTTGCCTCCCCAAGTAACCTCCCAAGTGCCTCCCTTTGTTCCCTCGTCTTCGGCAGGGAAGTGAGGTTGCCCCGCACGGTGATCCTCCATCCATAAACCATACGGGGCGAGGCTCAACAACTTAAAGGTTGGTTGGGGGGAGAGGCCAAAAAAAAAAAAAACTTGGATGCGGTGAGGCTCGCGGATTTATGAGAATAATTGTCATTTGTAGCTGGGTCTTCCATCACGGGGAGTCGTGGTATTAACCAGTGATGGATCAGCGGAGAGTCGCCCCTCGCCGCCTCCACCGCGAATCCGGCTAACGAGGATTCCCGTGGGGTTTGTTCCAGCTCTTTGCGCCCAACAACCTCCGCCGGCACGCCCACATTAAAAATCACGTGCACCCCTTAATAAAATCAACGAAAGAACCTGCCTACTAAGTGAAATTCCTGCACGAATGTTTGTTCATATAAGACCGGAAATAGATACAAGAGCCTTTTCCTTCAATTGAACCGGGAGGCTTAGTGTCGCTACTGTAAAGTCAGCGACCCGAGACTGCCGGGGAAATCACAAGTTTCATGTGTCCCGCGTTGCTGAGCCTCGTGTGTACGCTTGCATCGTTAATCAGTTTCCTTTTTACTAAGTTTATGTGCGTGGGTTGTCCCTCTGCCCTGATTACACGTGTGGGCGGCAGTCACTGCTTCGCCTGAAAAAAGTTAAGGAGAGTCGCCGGTGACAAGGCGTGACGTATGTTAAGCGTCTCTTTATTACAAAATATTGAGGTGTCGCCCCGCCCTCGGCCACCACTCAGCCGCGCGACTAAGGAGCCCATGAATATTGTAGTTGGTCTTTCCTCCTGCTGATGGCTGTTGTTTGGCTAAGGTTTAGGAATCGCTCTGGCGCCCAAGAAGTGTTTTCAGGACTGAACTCCATCACCAATTTTGCGCGATAAATATTGATCCTTGGCTGACCACCGATGGATGACCTCAGAGTCCTCTCAGGCCCTTCAAGCGAGTAATTTCGCATCCCTCCACCCTATTCACCCTCGCGATAATAAAGTACCAAAGGCATTAAATTGCAATAAAACCAGTTTTAATGTCTTGAACCTCCTGGAAAGCTCCCAGAGGGTCTCAGGCAGAAGGGGCTTTGGTGGCGCGCCTCGGCCTCTCCGGCACACAAGTCATCTGAGGCTGTTATCTTCCCGGTCATCCATCACGAGGTGGCTGTCTTGGAAAATGAAACACATGGCCACACTTTGATGTACCACGGAACAGTCCGGCATTCCTCAGGGTACCGAGGAGTGTATGCACCTGGAGGTGGCTGGGCCTGCTGCGCTGCCCACCGACCCTTGTGTTACCCGGTCACTTGTGTTGAGAGGCCGCCGCGGCACACACACTTCTCGCTACAGACGCGTGTTTCATCTCTTGCATAAAAAATACATTATATGGTGACCAGGGGCTGCGAGGGGGCGGTTGTAGGCAAAACTGGCCAAGAGCCTAACAGAGGAGGGAGGCGTGTATGGCTTACTGACGCCGTGCAGGTGCTATGTCTCAATTAACGCGGCGAGTAGTTCTTTTGGTCCACCTCGGGCACCGCACAACTACATACCAATGAGAACGCCGTGTCTCGCCGCTTGCCAGTGTTCCGGGAGACAGTTCAAAATATTAATAGTATATCCACAGCCTTATTGTTTTCTTTACCCGTCCTTCCTTTCCTCTCTCGTCCTACTCCTTCATCAACACTAAACTCTTCTTCGTATCTCTGTTTTCAATTACATTCAACTAATATCGCTAATCACCATCATTAAGTTTCTCTTTAGTTCATTCAATTAGTATTTCCGGTGGGTTTTTTTAGCTCTTCTTTCTTTCTCTGTACATTTTTTTAGGAGAGCTGTTGATTATCGTATTTCTTTTTTCATTACAAGTTTCCTCAGTTAGTTTACGTCTTCCTTCCTTCTTCATTACAAAGGCGTTAGGGATCATCTATTTACACGTACTCCTCGGCTGACACTCTCCTAAGTTTTCTTTTCCTCCGCCGTAACAAATTCATCCGCTTTCCATATTAGCATTCAAATCCTCGCTGACTGTGCTCCTCCTCGCTGGGTTTTGTTTTGTTTTCTCTTCTTTCACGTATTATTTATTTGCAACACTGACTTTCTTTCTTCTTGCCATTATTTTTTGTTCTGTTTTCGTTTTCTTGTCTGTATATGTCCATGTGTCGGTCCAAACAATATTTCGGGTACTTGATTGTTGATTTGTTACTTTTTCTCTCTTTCTCTTCTCTATCTATCTCTTTCTCTTCTTCTTTCTTTCCCTCCCTCTGCGTCTCCCGTATGCTGTGCCTCTTCGGTAAAATTAAGGGCATGAGAGGTTATGGTTGAGGTCGTAAACATGCTGCGATCACCTCGCATCACCGTCGCCATCTGACGCAAAATTATAGTCACTCCTGAGTTACGAGTGTTCCTTTGCTTTCTTTGTCCGCAGCCCCGCCGACCCACCCACCGGCCAGCCTCCTCAACAGACCTCCATCCTCTCCTTCCCCCACCCCCAACGCCCCTCTCTTCCTAGTCTTATCCTGTGCCTTCATTTGTTCTTGGTGTTCTCATTACCAAAGACCACTCCATCGTTGTTACTTCCATGCCACTGTCACTCGGAGGTTTATATCGCCGGTGTTTTCTTTACTTTTGCCTCTATCCACCGCCTTCCCCTTACTGATGAGCTGAAAAAAATTGCTAAACAAAAGCACCGAGACTTAACTATAAGGCTGGGCGACCCTCCCTCAGACAGGCTTGTTTATTGACGCTGCGAAGGTCCCTCGGCTGATAACCACCCAATTACAATGACCTAATCACTCACTTAGCTTCCCCCAAGGGCGTTAATTAGTGTGCCACACCATACGCAGTCCCGAGGAATATGTGGCCAACGACTCCCGCCAATTACCTTCTTAAATCAAGATAATAGTCCCTTCGTCATCTTATCAACAACCTTGAAAGAAGAATGTGGGGTCAATTCTTTATGCTCTCGCTACCTCGCCGGGAGAAATACGAATTGCGATTGGCTGCCAAGAGCTTCATCTCCGCGGCGCCAAAAGAACAGCCAATGGATAATACGGTTTTTGCTTCCAGCCAACCAACGTCCTAATGACGACAACGCTAACGACCAATCAGCCGCTAACAGACTTTCGGCTCTTTTGGAGGTTAAAACATGTAAGACTGAGTTCCTTCAGCCTTGATATTTTCTCCTTCATACATTTCCTATATTTGAATGAGGTTCTTCAAGATAAGTCAGTTGTGCGCCGCCTTGAAGTCTTGAACAAAGCCCTAGACTCGTAAATCACATGAGCCCATTCTTGGCTTCAGGAATAGATCAGTTTTTACATATACTTTCAACAATATATCTTTTGTTTTCTCCTCCTGTGACGAACGTTGATGCCGCGTCATGATTGCACCCTGTCCGGAGAATCACTTATTTTGGCGCATTCACCATAAACTAAACATTCCCATTTTTTCTTGACTAGACGGGACAAGGCCACGTTCGAACCCCTTCACCTAGATACTAAGAATTCTATATGTTGCAGCATGTCTCTAAATAAACAATAGGAAAGAAGTCATGTCACCCGTAAGAACCTTGCTTGTAACTAACAACACCTAAGTCACAATGGATCAATATGTATGTAAAAGTGAAATCCTTCTACACCTCGAAAACCAAAAGAAAAAAGTCAACTAACACTATCACACTCATGGCCGATCACATACTTCATACACAACACATTTAACCATATTTACGGTGCATTCTGACATCATTCCTTGCGGCGTAAACAAAGTGTGCGTAGGTATGGGGAGTTATACGCATGCATTGGACATTCTGCCTTGTTGACACTCGTGGGGTTGGGGGAGGCCTTCCACGCTGCCTCCCCCTCTCCCTCTGACGGGCTGTCGCGACTCGCTATGCAGCCTCACCGTGTCCCGTGTTAGAGCGCTTTGTTAAATGGGGGTCAATGAATATGGCCGGACCTTCGGGCGTGACAGTTACGAGAATGTGTCGAGGGGGGCGGCGGCTGCTCCTGACACTGCTCGATGGCACTCCCTCCCTGGCACCTTGCGCTCCCTCACTTCGACTCCCTCTCCCTCTCTTGCTCCCTCACTCCCTCACTCTAACTCCCACTCCCTCTCTTGCTCTCTCTCCCTCTTATCCTCTCTCTCTCTCTCTCTCTCTCTCTCTCTCTCTCTCTCTCTCTCTCTCTCTCTCTCTCTCTCTCTCTCTCTCTCTCTCTCTCTCTCTCTCTCTCTCTCTCTCTCTCTCTTATCTCGCTTCCCTCCCCTCCCACCGTCTATCTGTCTTTGTTGCATGCCAATTTATCAATCCATCTGACAAGTCCTCTCAATATTTTCGTAAATATTTGAATATATCGGTGCATCCAACAGCGATTTATATGAATTTATCTTTAAACACGATTTTCGGACCGGCAGCAGGATTTCCCACATTCTTTTAAATCATTACAGGCCAGTCTCACCGAGCGCCGCGCCCCGCCCGCCGTGTGTAGCGTGGTCACAGAGGGAAGAATGTCCTCGTTAGCAGTTTTTTCTCACCAAGGATTGCAAGAAGTGCTCCTCTGTCCCCCTCCCGAGATCCCTTCCCCCCACCTTCCCCTAATCCTCTTCGGCGGTTCTCAGCGGAAGCCACACAATCAGTCACAGTCAGACAAGAGTTATGAATTGATTATGTTGAAAAAAAAATGAAAAAAAAGCTGACTCATCACACTCCAAAATCTTTATCCCTCAGTCTTTTTTTATAGTACTATACTTAAAATAATCCTACTTGCCTGATTTAATATGTGCTGTTTGTAATAATTTTTTTTCTACCTACTTCTCTGCCACACCAATTATGTAAGACTAAAAAAATAATGGGAAGTGTCAACATGTTTTCCTCCATTTTTTTCTTCCTGCGTTGATGGAGTCGTCCCTCGGGGCCTAACGAGTGGGTGCTTTGTTTCAGGGTTTGACTTTGGGCTCGCCTCGGGGGGCGGTCGGCCGCTGCTCTTGGCCTGGAAGTGCGGTTTCCTGTTCGTGAGGACCAGAACACATGGCCATGCAGATGTACAGGGAGACATTACAATGCTGGAAAAGGGTAATGAAGGAAGCAAGTCGTCAGGATGTCCCTAGGCCCTGCGTCGCCCTTCCATCACCAGCCACGCCTTCTTCGTGAACACCTGGCCCAAACACTCACCAAGACACTCAACAATAAAGCTACGAGCCAAACATATACACGATACACCTTTTTTTCCGTTTTGCCTTCATGAAAAACACACTTTACACGTCACGTTAAGTCCTCGCCAGGAACACAGGCAAGCCCCACCTCTGCGGCCACCCCCTCCCGCTGCCCTCACGACGTGCCTTAAGTAATTATTCTAAAGCCACGACGTACATCATGCTTGGCCGCTATCATTATATTAAAGTCTAATTACTGAATCGCTACCGTCATATCTGCGAGCTGGGATACATAAATCCTCATTAATAATGCCATTAAAAGCGCGTTATTTATATTCCAAGCAATACTAAACTGGAGCGAGGCCTCAATCCATACCGGCCACTATCCTACCCCGAACGAAAGCACTAAATTCCTCCCGCCGTGCCTCGGTGCTACATCTTCGCGGCGTCAGGCACGGCACGGCGGGGGCCCGGCCGCTGTCGCCTCCCAAGACGCCCCACGCGGTGCTCCCAGGGGCCGCGGCGAGGACCGGGGCGCGAGTGATCACCTGGCGAGGGGACGTGCCTTGCGTGTGCGTGTGTGTGTGTGTGTGTGTGTGTGTGTGTGTGTGTGTGTGTGTGTGTGTGTGTGTGTGTGTGTGTGTGTGTTTTCATTTCTAATTCTAAGTTAATTTTCTTGTTTTCAGTCTATTTTCTATGCCACTATTTATATGTTTTCCAAGGCCATTCCACTCCTTCATGACGCTGCCTTCCATCAAAAGGCTCAAAGAAATGTCAGACACTTGAAACAAATAAAAATTGCTTTAATAGAGACACATGCCTTCAACTCTAATTAAGAGCGTTATATAAACATCCCTTAAGGAAATAAGTCAAACTAGAGCAGCGGGGCAATTTGTTTCTGATAACAGCATAATTACCTTTAAGCTTCAATAATTACGTGACAACGACTCAGGCGGCAATTAAGCTCCCAAAAGAAATAGCCCTCACTGACAACTAGGAGCAGATAGCATAATGAACCGGCTTCAACTTTTTTCTAGGGTGATATTATTTTCTTAGTTCAAAGTAGGACTGTCATAATTCAGCGTTACTCATTCACAACCATTTGCACTTACTAAACCTTACAACTGTATTTTACTATATTTTATTATATATAATGACAGTGATATTGAGTGCTGTTACTAATCAACTGATTCGTTATTCCTCTTCGATAAAGGTAATCGATATCATGAAAATTTTGCATGTAACGACGAGACTGCTAACACCTGTGCAGAGACTGACCCCGCCACCTGCCGGCCACCACCCCGCTCACAAACTGTCATTAATGGTCCTCTGATAAAAGGAACCTTTCAACAGCCAACTAAGGAAAGGTAGTGACAGTGAGTCATCAATGACAGTTCAGCTTTTCGTTCCTTCAAAGCCCTGGATGGACCATGTCTTTTGAGGCATCGATAGCATTAAACAAAACACGAAAATTCGTCACTATACGTTGTATGCCGGCACACAACACTCGCGTGCAGCGGAGTATTCACCGTGTTCCATTACGAAGGTGACTCGTGCCCCCAGGGAAAGGCTGTTCCCCTCCTGACAAGGCTCCCCTCCTGGAGAGCATCGCCCCCGATCCATCACCCCCCTCCTGCCCCTCGAGGAGGAATTCCTCGCTCCCTATAAATATAGAAGATTGACGTCACGTGCTGGACAGTTCATTCTGGTGCGGCATTTTGCAATTTCTCTCCATATTGTAAAGAAACGAAACGCAAGAAAACTTCATTTTCTACACGATATATGTCATTATAAATAGACGAGACGCTTATGGTGATACAATACTATATTTTGAAATAATGACGGGATATAAATTTTAATTTTGAAAAAGCCTTGAGGGAGAATTTACACAGCACAGTTACAGTTTCTTCCCTATGGCGGATGATAGCACTCGGAGGCAACGTCCTGATGCACATACAGATGTTTTGAAAGTGACGAATTACTAAGGCAAGCACCCTGCCTCTCAGCAGACACGCAAACCGGCATTGCATCAGCTGGTTGGTCCGGCATTAGTCGGAGGAAGGGTTCGGAAATCATTACAATCAGGAGCTGTTTGCAGCCGAGTAATTACAGTCATTTTCTCAACAAATTCCACCATGCTAATTGAAATATAGGTTGGCTTATCGGGGCTGCAGAGGGCGTTGTGACGCCCCCTCCGCTCCGGCACCCACCACACTTCCTCTCTCACATGTAGGAACGTGTGGGAAAAACATGCACAGGTCAGCGCCAGCAAATAGAGGAGCTAACAGTGCCCTTCATTTGTCTTACGTCTCGTACTCCCTCCTCGCCCTCACCATGGCATGTTTTAACTTCCCGTCAAGTGGAAGAAGAATGTAGGCAAAACACTTGCAAAGGAGAGCAAATAGTTTAATACAATATCCAAATTTTCAATTAATATATGAGTTTTGACGTATTTGTACTTTTCAAATAATCCTGGCACAAAAAATAATAAATAACAGAATGAAAGACGTGAAGAATATTAAACTAACAAAGCCGAGTCCAGGTCACTCTCTCAAGACATAAGGAAATGAATAACACTTATTTCGAAAACCTTGTGTCCGCCACAGGGAACAGCCATAACGAAGGACAGCTCAATTAGTGTACCAAGTCAAGTGTGGTTCCTCCCTCATCGTGGCCCTAACCCAAGAGGGCCGCGCGGGGGCAGGAAGGCAAGTTAGGGTAAAGAAGGTAAGGAAAGAAAAATGGTCGAGGAGTAAGCCCAACCAATCACAAAGTGCCTTCCCGTCGTGGCCACCCTCCCTATTTTCCTCCCTTTACCTGCTTCCCCTCCCCCTGCTTCCCT
>NC_066547.1:6311959-6404459 GCF_024679095.1 Eriocheir sinensis
ATATATATATATATATATATATATATATATATATATATATATATATATATATATATATATATATATATATATATATATATATATATATATATATATATATATATATATATATATATATATATATATATATATATATATATATATATATATATATATATATATATATATATATATATATATATATATATACATATATATATATATATATATATATATATATATATATATATATATATATATATATATATATATATATATATATATATATATATATATGTTTGTATGAGGTTTGTGACAAAGAAAATCTGAATTATACCAAAGCTACTGGAAGTGAAAAAAACGCAAACGTGTCTCGTTTCTTGCAATATGGTCAGTTCATATGAAATGTTTATTATCTCCAGGTAATATTTAATAATGAGATTTAATACAGCGAGCAAACTTAACAAAACATGGATAGAATCTCTTCCCTTTCATAGCAGATTGAAACGAAGGGTCGTTAGTATTACTACAGAGTTCGGTAGTTCTTGCAGTGATCATGTTTAGGGCGAGGAGCATCGAGAGTATCGCTTTTACACTGGACAAGGGCAGCGAGGAGTGACCGGCCGCCTTGAGGACACCCACAAGCCGCTACTGTGTCGTGCGCGGCGCCGGCAATGAAGTATTACTTCGTCTGATTATCCGCGCATAAAGCACGTCTGATTTATTCCCTAATATATCACGAAGCGCAAATTTACGTTGGATTATAATGGTGGACGTGACACCCTCTGCGTATTTATCTTTGCTCTACAATTAATATATAATGAGAACTGGTCCTCGCGAGCGCCTGAAGGACCACCCGAGGAAAACATTGCGTGGACCGAGGAGTAATTTAGTGAAGTTCTTGGTACATAGCGGGTGGTGAGAACGTAAGCAACTATGATGAATCAGTGTTGCTCTTCAGCATAACACACAAAAAAGGTGTTTATTAAAACCCAACACCGGGCTCAAATCAGCCACGATGAAGGTTTTACTCGCTTCGCCATTCCTGAGCTGAGAAGTAGAAGCAATTCTTTATGTATACACCGGGTTTTGAGCCTTCCTTCCCTGGCTATTAAGAAATTTGTCATATTTGTGACAACAAAGGCATCTCACTGGCGTGCCATCCATCACCATCAGTCTTAACGCCCTACAATTTTAGGAACGAAAGCAACGGGTAATAAATTCCATCAAGGTGTAGTTAGATAATCATGAATACGCATTAAGCTACATACAAATTAAGTTATTCCATCGCGTTGGTATCCATGAAAAGGGAAAAATATGTACCGAAAGGAGCGGTGGGAGTGTCAGGTGCAGGCGACGCGGCAGGTGAGTAGCGCGAGCAGGTGACAATGGCAGGATCTGTGCTCGACGGACGCCGCACTTCGCTGCCTCCAGGACAAAGCCTTCATTCCATACTCCACTGAGAAACGGTTTTTCTTTTTCCTCTGACATTCATTGAAATCAGGGTTCCGACAGACATTGCTCCACAGAATGTTGCGACACGTCTCTAAAGGTGACCTTCAATACAGCCAGGTCATTGCATAGCATGACCTCATTAAACCGAGATAACTTCTAAACAGTCTGAGGAATACTAATATCAACTAAATATTTTGTATGATGCTTACTCTCTGTACTAAGCATAAACCTAAAATAACAATAACAAAACGCAAAGATATGGCACCAGGAGAGATAATGTAGCAGCGTCACATCCCTAACATGAATCAGTTGATGAATGTCATAATTTCCGATGCAACAGAATGGAAAATATTCTCTTGAATAATTAAGCGCAAAGATGCAATATATAATCGCCTAATGAAAAGCAGTGTTGATAATCAGGCGTCAATACATAACTCAATTCAGTTAAGCAAATTCGAAAGACACAAACAGGATATAAAATAGTAGAGGTGTCGAGGCAAAACAAGAAACTATTTTATGTGACGGTGAATATAACAGAAATGGCGATGGAGGAGGGGTGATGCCAAGTGTGGGGAGCAAAAAGAGTGATTGTGTGGCAGTTAAGGTGTTCGGAAAGGCTCAGAGTGAGTGTGCAAAGAGTGGATGTGGGTGTGGGTATGGCTAGGTGGGCAGGGGAGGCGGGAGGGCGAGAGAGACAGTTGATCTGCTCTAATGCGTCTCTTCTCTTGCAGCCCGATATACACACAAGTCATTCCTCTGTGTCCTGTTGGCAGTGGCTCAGCATGACATACCTACCTTCACCACTCCCCACCATTCCTACCACCACCTTCAACCCCTTACTCGCCATCTCCAGCCCAATCCCTCGCCCACTCCCTCACAGTCCATCGTCATCCCTCTACTGCCCCTCACCTTTTCATCGCCCTCTTTCACCCTGTCATCCAACACTTGCCTCTTGCCTTTAGCTCGTATCTTCTACACCCCCCACCTCCCCGCCTTCCTGTCCCTTCACACCTCCCTCAGGCACCACTCGCCCCCCAAAAAAGGTATTCATCGCTGTTCCTCGCCCCCCTTATCCTCCACTCTGCGCCGTGTATTTATAGTTGAAGAGTTAAATATTCACTAGTTGTTTTACATGTTGAAGGAGCCACTGAGTATAGTTAGAATGGTAATGTAAGAGGAGGCAGGGAAACCGGCTTCAGCGTAAAGCTTTTTTTCCATATGTTGTCCTCATAAAACTGCTGTGATTTTTGAGTCTCGATATAAAAAAAGAATTGAAATGACATGCAAATGAGTCATAATGAAGTGATGTAAAGTTAAAACTGCTGATTCACTTGGAGGACGGAAAACCGAACAGTTACACGGGAAAACCAGTGAGTCGAGTCTTTGTTTGGGCGGTAAGGGGGATCACACTCGCGCGGAGAGACAAGGGAAGGTTGGCTCACGTAGCCAAGATAAAAAGGACAGAGGAGGAGACAAGAAGACACACCAGAATGACAACCATTTACCCACGGCAGTGAGGACGATCAGCGTCCGATGACCAGGCACCGAAAGCACACAGCTACAAGCCTCCAGAGACGGACTGAGAGGAGTCCCTCCATCCAGAGTATCTGAGGCGTAAGGTACACAATACTGTCTTACAGAAAACAACCTCAAAACTCACCTGGTCTTTGCCGCCCCGGGACGTGCTACATGCAAACTGACAATCAGCGTTGGGAGGCCTACTTACCGGATGTCCACGGGCACGAGTTCCGAGCTGTGGATTGAATGCAAGTAATCATGGCTCGGGTTAAGATGCCTGGGAAAGCCACCCTATGAACACACAATGGCAAAATGAAGGTCTTTTAGGGGTTAACATTTAAATGCGAAACAAACAACAGTGCAACCGCACTTCAATGCCTGATTAATATGAGATTAATATGAAGTTACTTGTAACTAGGAACAAAGCATATGTTTGACAAACTGAAATCATGCTATTAGTGACACACATAAAGCATCTTAATTAAAGCTATAAAATTCATAACATGACACACACTCAAGAAAAAAAAACGATGAAGCAATAAAACAATGGTTCATTAGCACAGATTAAAAGTAAGCTTACTCCAATCAGCTGTGGAAAGAGACATCTGGCGCACGAGAAGGCTTAACTCTGACCAGCAAGCAAAATAGGCCGGCTAGAGCAGCTCGGCCTCAAGGCGGCACACTCAAGCAGAGGTGAAGCAAGGGTGCAACATAGAGGAAGAGTCAGGGCACAGTTAGCAGCACCCGGAGGAGAGGGAGGCTTGACAGTGCAGGGAGGCAAAGTCTGTGGGAGTTTTGAAATGTGTAGAAATGTGGGAGTTTTGAAATGTGCAGAAATGTGAAGTGTGTTGGAAGAGGAAAAGAATAGAACAGACAAGACACACACACATCAGCCGCCACACATCACCACAAGGAGCAGAAGCATCAGAGGCGTGAAAGAAAAGGAGTCCCAGCCGCCGCGCCTTGTCGCTGTAGAATGAAGAGCAGCTCAGTGTAGCCAACCCATAATGGAACCCTCGTCACGCGGGCCGAGGCGTGATCTGATGGGCACTAACGACCTGCAAGCTGCTCCTGACGGACACACCTCGAGTCTGCCTCTCTGGGCCTCGTCGGTGCCCTCGTCACACCTGCAGCACCTTGTCAGTGACCGGTGACGAAGTGGTTACATGTATACCAAACGCAACTACGGACAGCATGCTATTTTGCAGAAGAATATTCAGTTACAAGATTATTGTATACAGATAAGCAATTTTTATTTCCATTAGATTACTTTAAAAAATCTTTTGGCTATAGAAATGCCATTAGGTTCTAAAACGAGTCGTAAAATATCTTAATACTTGAGGATTTTAGTTTCTTTGCTCACATTCGGAAATATTTTAAGGCGAGGTGAGGACAAGAGGAGCATCTGAAAAAGAGGAATAGTTTGGGCTGATGGAGGGGCAGCAGAAGACAGAAGTACTACAGAGGAGAGAGGGAGTAGGAAGGTGAGCGGGAGTCTTGGAGTATCGGTTTGCCTGCAAGAGCGACGCGAGAAGGGAGACCTGGGGGGAGTGGGACGAGGGGGAAGGGGGAGGGCGGGGTCTGCGCAGTCGTGGGCGTCAAGACCCAAATAGATCACCAGCCAGGATGCTACGTCGGGGAGGCTGGGAAGGGGACGGGGGGGTTGGGGGATGCAGAGGAGAGAGAGGAGGCGGAGGACGCGGTTTTTATCAACAAGGAACCGCCACCACCACCATTGCCACCACCATCACCACCACCACCACCCTGTTGCTCTTGTTGCTCTCTGTTGGGAGCTGTCAGAGACCAGTCTAGACGTGCCTGAAGGGAGGAGAAAGGAAAATGTGTTTCTTGTGTGTTAAGGTCGAGTCTTCAAGATGCTCACGGAACGTATTACAAAACTGAATGGGGCTCGGGTATGCAAGACACATAAAAGTCCATTTTCTCCCGGGACCGCAGGGGGCGACGCCGTCCTTTTGTTAACTTGACTAGGGACGTGAGGAAATTGTAGAGGACAGAAGTGTAGGGTGACAATACGGACCCAAAGAAGTGTTACAGAAACTACCTGAAACACACCAATGCGTCAGGCAACACAGAGCAGGTACAAAAGGATAAAACAACAATTACACGACGAACAGCACGGCTAAAAAATATGTATTATAAAGGCGGAAGAAACGCGCGTCGGAGGCTGGCTGAGACGCTCCCGTGTCAAGCCTTTGTGATCGGCAGGCGCGGCGGGGCACACAAGGGCAAGAACTTCCGCACCAATGGTGGGACTTCAACACGAGGACATGGAAAAGACAGGCCACATCACCTTCACTCTCAGATTCGCAACTGCTTGAGGTGTCCTTGGACGCCATGGCGAGGGAAGGCGGCGACGAGG
Organism: Eriocheir sinensis; assembly: GCF_024679095.1. NCBI lineage: Eukaryota > Metazoa > Arthropoda > Malacostraca > Decapoda > Varunidae > Eriocheir > Eriocheir sinensis. The sequence goes on from NC_066547.1 coordinate 6,317,292, forward strand.
CGGCGACCAAAGGAAGGTTATCCACAAAGACCACGAGCACCAGCACCGAGTCTGGGGAGGGCAGGGAGACTCGCCATCCCGGCAGAGAGCAACCACGTGTCTCTCGGGCGCTCTCCACATCAGCCCGGGCTGGCGGTGGAGTTGGGAGGGAAATCAATGACCGAGTTGCTAGATGAAGCTCCAGGCGCCTCGCGGAACCTGTGCAAAGCTTCCATTATGGCGGCCTCTGGTGCTGCTTCTGAGTGAGTGGCTGCTCCTCCGCCAGCACCGGACGTGGGCGTCTATAGTACCATGGCGAGGCACCTTTGCACACCGGGGTTTACTGCGCTCGACTTCGAATCATCACAGAGAGAATGTAACCGTAGGAAAGGAAGGTTGGGCACCCGACTACTACTGCTGTGGTTACTGCTGCTGCCGCCCCCGCCGCCGCTGCTTGAGGCGGGCGAGGGAGAGAACGACGACGCACTCACGCAGGAGGGTAGGAGGAGGAGGAGGCGGCGGCTTCGTTAGACTTAAAACACCGCAGAAGAGAAAAATCACGCGCGCGCGCGCCGTTGAGAGAGAGAGAGAGAGAGAGAGAGAGAGAGAGAGAGAGAGAGAGAGAGAGAGAGAGACCATGAGTACAAGATAAAGCATATGCTGTCCACCTCCTCGTCAGGGTGATGACTGAGCGGCCTCGTGTTTATGAGCCGCCGGAGTTATGACAACTCCACAACTTTACGGTGTGGACAAGACTGAAATATCGCACCTGATCGTTGACCCGTCAGGATGCACACCCTTGAACCGGCACGACCATTGCTGAGGTACGCTACACGCCTGCCCCCGCGGCCTGGGTCACGGGGGAGGTCGTAGAAGCCCTCGACCTGACCTTCTGAGACCTGGCTTATCTGCTAAGACGAGGACAAGTCACACAAGCAGACGAGCGAGTAATGAACACATACATAACTCTGCTGGTGAGGTACAGGTTCCCTTCACGTATGCTTCTCTGTCTTCACAGCAGAGAATGGAAGTCAGCAACCTCCAATGAGAGTAATTATCCGCCTGGCAGTGCACAAGGGCGTCAGGGATCATGGGAGCGTGGCAGGACACGGTTCAGGGGCTTCAGGGTCGCGACAGTTTATCAAGTGTGAAGTGAAAATATTTTATGGTTCTCGCGTCTGCCACTGTTTCGCAAGGCTCGTCCCCCCTCCTCCTCCTTCTTCTTTTTCTTTTCTTCGTGGATTACCTTCCTGCTTTTATATCATTTTTTAGTCTTGGTTTGAAGGTAAAACAAAGGGAAAGCGGTCGTGAGTCAAAAATGTAACTAAAAGCAGTATGACACGTGGATGGCGAGTGTAAAGCTATGCAGAATCCCTTTGTTTCGAGTTTTTACACATTTTGCAGTTTTCTGTTGTCCAAACGCAGGGTGAGTAAAATGTGAAAAATATATGTTTCTTGTTTAGTAAGAAAACCTCGAAAGGACACCGTACCCGCCTCTACAAGAAGTCATGCTAACATTACACTGTTCAGAGGCTGCTGGAGGAGCTGCCTCGGCCTGGAGCACACAAGGGTTCACAGCCTGGGATACGAGTTGCTTCGACCTCCCGTTCCCTCCCCCCAAAAGCCCCCACCTTCCCCCGCGCCCCCTCGCCGTCTGGCACCCCGGCCCCTCCTCCCTGCCGTGTGATGTTTCCGACGGGCGGCGTGTCAGGCCCGCAGAGTTTATCACACAGTGTTGCTCGCAGCTGGGCCGCCACGCTCCCACCGCCTTCCGTGCGCGCCCAGGCAGGGGAGACTGAATGTATTTATCTTTATGTATTTCACGGCACAGGAGTAGACTTTTGCAAATGTTCTCAGTATCAAAGTAAAACGTTAATCATATATATATATATAGAGAGAGAGAGAGAGAGAGAGAGAGAGAGAGAGAGAGAGAGAGAGAGAGAGAGAGAGAGAGAGAGAGAGAGAGAGAGAGAGAGAGAGAGAGAGAGAGAGAGAGAGAGAGAGAGAGAGAGAGAGAGAGAGAGAGAGAGAGAGAGAGAGAAATTTATGTCCTACCTTGGCATTGAGAATATTCTGTTAAAAGGCACTCCCATGCACGGAAATACATAGCCTAAAGCCACATACAATTTCAATTCTTTGTTTTAATCCAAATCTACATATTTACGCATAATTACAGCACACAAATACGCAACCTTGAAAGCAGGACAATAAACACACACACACACATACACACACACACACACACACACACATCACTGCAGCTGTGTGTGCCTATAAAAACTCTGATGCGTATAAACTTGTGTAATTAGGGTCTTATCATTTATCAGCATTTGCCACTCAAACGAACCCGGCGGACCAATGAAGGCTTTAGCGTCACCTTCAGTCCGACGGTCCGGCACCCAGGTGACAGCACGCCCGCCACACCTGCTCACCCACACACGCCACCCGCACCCTCGCCGCGGCCAACAGACAGGACAACTTTAAGCGTAAGGCAGCAATCCACACATTCGGACGCGGCCTGTTGTAGGAGGCAGGGGAAGAGGGGACGGAGGGGAGAGCAGTAGACGTGAGGGGGGACGGAGGAGTAAGGGGGGTCCTATCCGTCGGGAGGGGTAGGAGGAGGGGAGCGAGGCAAGGCAGACGGAGGAGCAGGAGGAGGAGGAGGAGGGGGAGGGGTTGAATGTCCGTGATAACCCCGTTTTCTTTCACTTAAAGCTCCGTGATGAGAAGGGAGACGAGAGGGTTATGGTGGCGGCCGTCGCTTGTGCTGTTCCTCACCCCTTGAGTCATGCCGCTGCTGCCCTGCCTCTCTGTGTCTCGAGCCTCGTCTTGTCTAGAAATGTTCCGCGACAACGATGTAAGTGTACTGTATCTCGCCCTTGACTTTGGGTGAAGGACAAGGAGGGAAGTAAGTAGGGAAGTAAAGATGAAAGGAAGCAAGAGGTAAGGAAGAAAAAAGAATGTGAGGAATGCGAAGGAAGGATCAATGTGGCCTATATCATTCTCGTTGGCATCCTACTGTCATCCTTCCTTTGTCTGTCTCCACAACGCCCTGAATCCATCCTTGTCCCTCCTCTTAAAGTAATTAGCCACAACTGTTTATATTTTTTCCCCTCGTTAAAAGCTCTTTATTCTTTTATCGCTGCGTCACGTGTCCATCCCTCTCTTTGTGTTCCTCGCTTTAATGATATGCAATCAAACCTTGGCCTCATTTGCATTTACTGTAACGAAGGCCAGGTATTGTTGTCTCACCTGGCCGGACACCTGCCAATAAACATTCCTGCCAAACAGAGTCCATTGTTCCTCTTCCTCCTTTTGTCTGCACGCGCCTCGTGATAAAGATGTTAACTCGCCCCTCGGAGCGCGCCGGATTCCTAATGACAGGTAATTTGAGGCCACCGCTGCACAGGTATCGCCCCGCCGGTGTGCTATCAGTGACAGTCTCTGCGTCCAGGTTTACTTATCTCGGGAAGTCCACGCGGGGGAGATCTTATCGCGCCCCGCTGAGTGTGTCCACGCCCTCCCAGCACTTCCTCTCGTTCCCGCATCCGCTCACGCCACCACCCAGCCCCTCTAACGACTTCATCACACAAAAGAAAACGAATGTGTTGCTTTGAATAGCGTGAATGAAAAGCACGTGACTCTATTAAACGATTACATATTTCTAAAAAGAGTAGATAGGCCTAGAAAGCTATAAACAAGTCCCAATAACTTCTTCACTATAGAAGACTACTAGCAATATTATCTATGTTACTTTAGGTACTGGGCGACGATGGGGATATGCAAGAGTGGAGGAAAAGGAATAATAGTAGTAGTAGTAGTAGTAGTAGTAGTAGTAGTAGTAGTAGTAGTAGTAGTAGTAGTAGTAGTAGTAGTAGTAGGAGGAGGAGGAGGAGGAGGAGGAGGAATAGGAGGAGGAGGAGAAAGGCCTCATCGCCCGTCACACTGTCGCTCGGTGGCTATTCATCATATCGCGAGCCAGACTTTACAGGCCTGGTTACGTATACTTTATTATCTACCGTGTGTGTGTGTGTGTGTGTGTGTGTGTGTGTGTGTGTGTGTGTGTGTGTGTGTGTGTGTGTGTATTTTTCCTCCTGTTAACTAACTCCTCCCTTCCTTTCTTTCTTTCCCCCTCTCCTTTCCCCTCACTCCGTTCCCTCCTTCCTTCCTCGCTCCCTCCCCCTCCCTCGCTCCTCCCGCTCATCTCCTTGACAACGGCGGCTAATCCCTCTGAGAAGTTCAATATATCATGCAAACACACCTGCGATCCTCCCTCAGCCGCCCCCCCCCCCACACGCCCCCTTCCAGGCCTCGGGATAGCGCCAGAGAGGGGGGCTAATGAGCAAAAGTTTCTTGGGGTCAATTGAACTCACTTATGGACGGGAATTTCGACTTTGAGGGCGCGTTTTATTGCACTAACTGACCCCTTACAGCACATTTTCGCCGCGTTGGGCTGGGAATTTCCATCCAGGTCTAGTTTGAAGGAGTTGAGACGCTGTGTTTGAGGTCTTAGTGTCTCCGGGTGCGTCTTCAAAGGGATTACGCCCCCTGCCTCTGCTTCTGTGGCCCCGTGAGGTGGATGAGTGTCGCAGTGGGTCGGTCAGCCAGTCACTTGCAAGGCGTGTGTGGGGAGGAAACGGAAGGTGTGCCAGTATGGTAAACAAGACGAGTACCACCTGTCCACACTTATTATTTCGACCACTTTTTATATGTTCTCAACCAGGGCTGCAGCTGCTTTACTGTTTATCTTTCAGTATTGTTTTCCTTCACCGTCTTGATGATGTGAAGTACTTTCTGGTTGAAGACTTTGAGGACAGACACGCGTGAAAATCAAGTTAATAGTTTGATGATAACGATGACATGTGATGAAAGATTTGCTAAAAGTCGATTCTTCCGTCAACTCTTACTTAATATCTTTTGTACAGCAGCGGACGGAAAACCTTCTTTGATTTTCAGCCTATTACAATCACAACGCGCGAGTACACACACACACTCACACACTCACACACCACACACACACACACACACACACACAACGCCCCCCTCCCTCCTCCCCCCCACACGAGTCCCTAAACTAACCATCTACCACGTTTCACTGCACAATGAACGCCATTAGACGTTTCCTGTGCCAGTTGGTCCCCTGCAGGTCACGAGGGAGAGGGAGAGGGAGAGGGGAAGGGGGGTAGGAGAGGGGGGAGGGGCTGGCCTTCACGAACCACCCAGAAAAAATAAATAGATAACCCCCCCCCCCCCCTTGAAAGTATCCTCCTTAATGATTACCTGACGCAGCTACACGTTAATTTCAGGTATCGATCAACGGGGTCTTAAGTCGGGTGGAGTGACAGGTGGCTTGTTGGTTTACGGCCTCCTCCATATTCCCGTTTACCTGTCTTCCCTTCCCGTCCCGCCCCTCTTCCTCTTCCGCTCCCCCTAATTTTCTGTGGTCGAGGTTAAGCCCGCTGCTCCCCCTATTCCCACATTAATCTTCCACGGCACAGGTAACGAAGAGCCACCGGCCGCCCGCCTACCTTTTCCTCGCCGTCCCTCCTCCCCCTCCTCCTCCTCCTCCTCCCCCTTACAAATCGATAACACACAGAATAAATGGACTAGAGTATCATTAGCTATTTCACTCACCTCTTTAGCCGGTTAAATAAAGTGGAAAGTAAATAGTAAGTGATAATGATAATCCCCCTCCATCTCTCTCCTTTTATCCTCCTCCTCTCCCTCACCTTTCTCTTCCACCCGCTACGCAAAGAAAAAAAAAATGAATAATGAGATGAATTACCGCCCTTTGCACCTGCTCTTGTCCAGACGTCGCTTGAATAGGGAGGAGAAAAGAAGAACTGCCCTCCCCGCCCCATCCCTCTCCGTCTCTGCCCAAAGCTTACACAACACTGCACGGGGAGGGGGGAAAAAATGGCAGTTTTATACGTGTGTGGCAGACGCTGCAGGTGGGAAGAGGGGAGGCAGGGGAGGCAAGACGGCAGGTGACATATTGTTTCATTACGAGGAGCCGCGGGGAGTAAGAAAAAGAGGGGTGAGGAAGGGGAGGACGGAGATGGGGAAACGAGGGGAGAAGACTGGAGGGGAGATCCACCCTTTCCTCTATCAATGTGGATAATTATCATATTGAGGGGCCGGTGAGGGGGTGGCCGGTCCTTACGTCACTACCTCGGCAAAACACGGAAGGTAAAACAACGTGAGTGAGGAAGTTCCACGTGTTGCTCAAAGGTCGCGTCATTAGTGAAAGTTGCGAATCATGGCGTGTCGGTGACTAAGAGTTTATTAGAGGCGACGGAGGGTAGGTTACGGAGGAGGAAGAAGAGGAGAATACATGATAGGTGGGGATGATGGTTGTGGGGAAAGGAGACGAGGATTAAAGATGAGTTAAAAAGGAGATTAGTTTTACCGAGCACCCACTTACCACCGAGAAAAAGCATAAAAAAAGCAAGTGAAATAATTATACGAAGTGAAAATTACAAAAAAAGAATACTGAATGGGAGATGAGAAAAGAGAGGAAGGAGAGGAAAATGGGAAAGGGGGATAGATAAGTGAAGGGAGTAAGTGAAGAGTGTGTTAGGGAGGAGAACGTGAGGAATGAGAGGAATGGTAAAGGATGGCCGAGGGAGAGGAAGGTGAAGGGAGGGAATAGAGGAGGACGGGAGACAGGAGAGAAATGGGAGGCTTATAGAGTAAAAGAGATAGGTTACGTAAAGAGAGAGAGGTAAAAGACGCATGAGACGACGAGTAAATGAAAAGAAAAACGGGAACATCGAAGTAAAAAAAAAAAAGGCATAAGGTAGATGATAGGAGGAGAGGGAGAAGAGGGCATGAAAGAGAAAAGGAAAGGGTGAGGCAGGAGACGGCAATGTGGGGGAGGAATGGGGAGCAGAAAGGGAAGACGGGGAGAGGGAGGGGAGGGGAAGGAAGAGTGGGGGAGTGGCTCATGAATCCTGTCATTCAGTCAGAGTTGTGGCACTTATTATGGCACTGCTGGCACCGGTGGGGAGGTGAGTATGAGTGACGGTGGCTGGTTGGGCGCAGCTGGGGAGGGGGAGGGGGAAGGGAGTAGCAGGAGGAGAAGGTGGGGCTGGGTGGAGGGGGAGGGAAGGATAAGGCGTGGGGGAGGAGAGGTGCTAGAAAGAAGGATGAGAGAGTTGAGTTAGTCCGGCGGGTAGCAACCATGATTACCTAACTATGTGATTTTTTACTTTAATCTGAGGAAGAGAAATTTCTTATGCACTCGAAGACCTTGAATGACAGAAACTTCTTATGCGTTTTGTTTTTCTAGAGTAAAGGAAGAAGCTCAAGGGCAAAAAAAAAATAGCGAAAAAAAGCCGGCAAGAAAAAAAAACTTGGATGATACAAACTTTTTTATGCTTTTGAAGTGTTTGGATGATAGAATGAAAAGAAGAAAAAGCTTGGATGATAGAAACTTTTTTATGCTTTTGAAGTGCTTGGATGATAGAAAGAAAAGAAGAAAAAGCTTGGATGATAGAAACTTTTTTATGCTTTTGAAGTGCTTGGATGATAGAAAGAAAAGAAGAAAAAGCTTGGATGATACAAACTTTTTTATGCTTTTAAAGTGCTTGGATGATAGAAAGAAAAGAAGAAAAAGCTTGGATGATACAAACTTTTTTATGCTTTTGAAGTGCTTGGATGATAGAAAGAAAAGAAGAAAAAGCTTGGATGATACAAACTTTTTTATGCTTTTGAAGTGCTTGGATGATAGAAAGAAAAGAAGAAAAAGCTTGGATGATACAAACTTTTTTATGCTTTTGAAGTGCTTGGATGATAGAAAGAAAAGAAGAAAAAGCTTGGATGATACAAACTTTTTATATAGTAAGGAGCCTGGATGGCGGTAGACGAACCAAGGCAATACAACGCAAAAAAACAAACAAATAAAAACGCTTCATTACGTACAAAGAACTCCAACACATCAAACATCGATCAAATGATAAACAAAGACTATTAACGCACGATAACATAATACAGACAAACTCATTTAGAACAGTTATAGCGAAAGAGGTGCAATTAAAACGCTTCCGTCCACTCCCTAAACGGCCAACGCTGATAGCAACCCTAGGCGGCACTCCATCCATCAAGGTCACGACACGGGCCGAGTAGCGCCGAACGTGCGGGGTCGTCGGCAGGAGGGTGGTGGTGGTGGTGGTGGTCGCGTGTAAGGAACCTTCAAGGATAATTACCGTGATCGTGCGAATGTCAGGAGTGATAATAGTGGCTGCGTGTCCCCTCCTCCTCCCCCTCCTCCTCTCTTTCCTCCTCCTCCTTCTTATTCTCCTCATGTGTTTGTCCTCTCCCCTCCTCTTCCTCCTCCTTCGATTCTTCCTCCTCTTTTTCCTTCTCTACTTCCTCTTCCTACTCCTTCTCACCCTACTCCTCTCTTTCCTCCTCCTCCTTTTTATTCTCCTCCTGTTTCTGTCATTTCCCCACCTCCTACTCTTCCCTCTATTCTTCCTCTTCCTTTTCCTTCTCTACTTCCTCCTACTACTACTACTTCTGTTCTTCCTCCTCCTCCTCTTCCTTCCCTTTCTACACTTCCTTTTGAATCCCACTGCTGAAGAAGAAAAGAAATGCCTGAAGGACGTAGAGGAGAGAATATAGCAAATGAATTCCTTTTTCTTCCTTCTCCTCCTCCCCTTTTTGACTTGCTACTGAAAAAAAAAAGAACAGACTGAAGGTCATGGAAGACGGGACAAACTAAAGAAACTGCGATCGGGGTCAGAGGAAAGACATTATACGTGACTCGCCTTCACCTCACGCTATGCAACAATTTGACGCAGAGGAGGAAGCCACGTGGACAAGGTGGAGGAGAGGCTGAACGATGAACTTGAAAACAGAACTAACTCTTCAAAAACTTCCTCTTTTTTGATCTTTTTATCTACAAATTTAAGTAGGAATGTTCATGTTTTCAAGGCTAGTATTCTATTGAGACCTGTTGTCATTCCGTATAATGAATGAGATAGATTTATACATTTGTACAAGGAAGGAAGAAAGAGAGGGACAGCAGAGCAAGAGAGGGAGAAGCAAAATCCATCTGGCCAAAGACAAACGTGCTGGGAGGGACAGGTGAGCCGTTTAGAGCCAGCGTGAGCCATGTAGAGCCAAAGGTGTGCTGTGTGAAGTGCCAGGTATAGAGCCAACCCACACAGGTAAAGCCATTAAACAACATGCCAAGCGTAAATAAGACCTGCCATCACAACAATCATAAAAAGTATCAGTTTAATAGAAAAACTTGTGACAGCACCAGCTACAACCATCACCAGTATAATCACTAGCACCAACACCAAACACTACCGTCACCACTGACTAGCTGGATGGCTGGATGGCATGCCTGGCTGAACACAAAGCCACTCACCTCTCGCCTACTGTGCTAAGGACACAATGTTGTTAGCTTTGAGCAAATTCCATCTAGTCATTTTCATACCAAAAGATCACACCTAGCAAATTATAACCCCAATAAGACTTCAGTACTCATACTTCTGTCTCAATTAACAGTAACCTCAGGAACTTGCTCTTTTATGATAATGTAAATGTCTGAGTGTGGTAAAGGGATAAAGTGAAAGTTGCTCAAAGCCTGACAATAGATTGTGGCCATAAACTACTTCTGCTTAATAATGTACAACCCAAAATAGCTCGTGGCTCTCAGCTCTACTCACCGGTGACGTCCAGGAGGTTGTGACCCCTCCGGGTGCCTACATTACTTTCCTGTGCATGCATATCTCGAGTGTACAGTACCTGCGGACAAAGAGAAAACAAGGTTAGTGAACAATCAGGTATAGTGAGGGAACCCAAGTGCCTGCCTTACTATTCAGCCTGTCAACCAAAGATATATTGCGTGCGTCAGGCGACTTCAAACAGAGAGGAAATTCCTATGCAAATGTGAATATATTTATCGATCCCACACGCACACGCACACACACACACACACACACACACACACACACACACACACACACACACACACACACACACACACATATTCCACGTATTTCCTGGATGGTCATAAAACAATGTATCAAACAACTCCTTTAACTCCATGGTCAGAAGAATGGCAATCGTTCCCCTAATTAATTCTATAGACACATTATAAGAGCTCAGTTATCAAGTGGTGGAGATTTAGTGAAACAAGAAAATACACAATACATCATTCTCGCACCTGTATCACAAACCATCGCAGCACAACAGCGAAGTGAACGTTGTATTCCAAGTTGAGGAGTACGTGAGGCCGCCCGTCCCGTGCCGCCCTGCTCTATACCGCCCGCTGCCACCTCTAGGCCTTAATAATGTCGTCTTATTGCCGCCCTTTAAGAGAGCAATAACAGGCGAGGGCGGCGGCGGTGAGGAGGTGATAGACAGTCTCGCGGCACGGAGGTCACGCTACCCCTCCCACCTTGCTCCCCTTACAGGTATACAAGACAGTTACACACACACACACACACACACACACACACACACACACACACACACACACATTCTCCTCCCCCCCCTCTTTCCCTCACATCGCCATGCACGATATACAAATACACTTCCTGGTTCACTTTCTATCCTCCCACATTTACACCCACACAATATATTTACATTCGGCTTCAGGGTTGGAAGAAAAGACCACTGCACTGTGCCTTCAGGCCTACTTCCATGCCTCATACTGGCCTTGCTTGGTTCATTGTTGAAAATCTCATGTACCTCAACGAACGTGTCCATAAACTCTAACATGCAGTAGTCGAAATATACGTCCTTTGCGATGTATTTTCACCTGTAATTCCAGAAACACGCCTCAGCACGTCACAAGACAAAGCTGAGGGAGCGATTTATACCTCAATAAACCAGACGAACACTCCTGGAGCCTATAAAGCACACAGAACACCGTGCAGGGCGTGATGGCAGTGACAGGTCCACACTTATCACCTTACGGACACATCAACCGAGGATCAATAATATGTCGATCCAGGTGTTCTTAGTTGTGAATGGTGAGAGCCAAATAAAGGTGATAACAAATAGGCCCAGGATCCTTAAATCTTCGTCAACAAGTATCATGTTTTTTACTGATTAAATGAAACAAGCGAAGTAATATGCTGTATTAGAAGTGCCTATACAAAGTGGCTCCTCGGCATACCATCATTTCTGTAGATTTAAAAAGTCAACGTTTCAGGGACCATTCATAGATTGTAAGAATTAAAGGACCACATATTTAGTGATGATATGGGAGCACGTGAAATCTGAGGCACTATCAACACTAAGTTTACCCTTGATCACACTTATAACGCTTAATAGTCGTAGGCAAATTAACATTGGGCCACAGTTATCCCGCTTTTTTTAGCATGATATATGTGACTCCTCTAAGGCGTGGAGCAAACTCGTACCAGCTGACCCTTGCCGGGTGTCAATCATGGGGAGGAGGGACGACCATTACTCACTCCTCTCCCCCGCTCATTGTCATCGGTAATAACCGTAGCGAGCATTAGCAGCGCAGTGTTTCCCCGTCCTGCTAACGAAGACGGACGGCTCGGAGTGGTCAGTAGGTGGTGGCGTGCCTCTGGGCGGGGCTCTGAGGCCGGTTTCGTTTGGATGCTTAATTATTGTAATCGTGTCTGAAGAGCTGCTTTATCCTTCGCACAAAGAGATTCCTGTGAGCGTTTTGTTGGATTTTAATGCGGAGATTATGACACGCTTGCATCTGGGAGGGAAGGGTAAATGCGCCACAGTGGTCCTGACGTAAAAACTGGCGTGGTGGAGAGTAATGTGAGCGTCTGCGTCGTTTTATTTCATGTTCGTGCGTCTCCTTTCTTTTAATTTACATCTTTCTTCCCTCAATTCAGTTCTTGTATATGAAGCAACTCGGTTAAACTTACATCACATGGACTTTTTTCATTCTTTTCCCGAACATCCTCATATGGCTACTCATTCCCTTACCCTCACCGCCACCTTCCTGCATTATCTCATCTCCCTCATCAGCCTCCTGCCATCATCCTCGTTGTTACCTCCCTCGCGCTCATCACTGTCCAATAACCCTTATCCTACCCTTCTCTCCCTTCTTCCCCCTTCTCCTCCGCCTCCGTCAGTAGCCTCCAGCCAACCCATCACCATCATACTCCTTCGACTCCGCCCTTCCCCACTATCGACCATTTCCCGTTCACGCCTCCCCGTGCTCCGGCAGACCCTCTTTAATTAATCGTCCACTGGCCATGTCTAAGACCTTGACTGGAGACTCGCCAAATGGGGCCACTTTAAGTATGGTGTTAAAAATATGAGGGAGGATTCGAGGCTTAATACTGTAACAACGTGTCGGGTGAGTTACGTTTATGATGGCAGCGTTTATATTGTGTTATGTGTGGTAATAACATAACACAAATAACACTAATACTTATACTAGTGCTACTACAAATAATAATAGTATTAGAAAATCTTCAGTCCGCGATAGAATCTTTCATAAAAACTCCATTCATTTCCTCTTTCCATTCAACTTATTTACATCCTTTACACGGTTCAAAGTACGCGAAATTGCTTGCCAGAAGACGCTCCATAAATCTTTATTCACATGCATTCCCCTCTCCCTGCACCTCCTCACCCTTCCCCACTCAACAATAAACACAATGAGAATGTTATAGAAAGAAAACATAATAGCATCGCCTTAATATTACGTCCGCAACCCAATATTCCTTCCTCCGATCAATCACACACACAAACACTGCCACAAAACCTCAACCTCCGGCGATTTATTGATGCTCTTTGTCGTGGCGCGGAGCAGGTGGAGTTTTCAATATTGATTCGAGACGCGACAATAAACTCCACACTTCTCTATTTTTTTTTTTTCTGTACACATCTACGAAAACTCCCCCCATGTTGATGAATAGTGGAAAGCCCGTGTTGTTGTATATTACGTGCATACTCGACAGCCTTGGTTCGGTTCCCCAATCAGAGACATCAAACTGGGACACAAAACAGTAACGCCGTCAGTGGAGTATTTATGGTATGGCCCCGCGCCCCGCCTCCTCCCTCCGCCACCTAATGTTCACACTAGTTACCGCAGAAGTGACTCGACCGCGGGGACTCGAGTATTTGACGTTTGCCATTAGGGTGTTGAGAGTTGCCTCGCCTCCTCCCCTTCGTCTTCTATTTATCTTCATCCTCGTCTGCTCCTGAGTTATGGTACCTCGTTGTTGTTGTTTTTTTTCTTTCTGGCCCATTTTCTTTGTTTGTCGACAGTTAATTTTCTTCACCCACTGAATTCTTGGGTTACATGATGTTCCTTGTCAAAAATTTTCGTTATTTTATTTTAATTATACTGAAACAATCGATAAACTAAATTAAGAGGTTTTCTATCATTATATGTAAGAAAAACTACATAAAGGATCCTGCCCCTCTTTACAGTAAACATTTCTACTCCATTTTATCTTCTTTCTCCTCTTCTAACTTTACTCATCTTCCTGTATGTTTCCCCTTTCGTCTGCTGTTATCCATTTCCCGTACATTTTTACTTTTATAATTCTTGTTTTACACCAAATATTCCCCTTATCAAACACCTTCCTCCCTTCATTTGAGTCCGTCCTCCGTTTTAACCCATTATGCAACCTCTGCACCTGTCCTTAACACAAAATATCTTCCCTTTACTCAAACACCCAACAACTTTTCCTTTCACTTGCCCGTTGTCACCCCCCTCCCCTCCTCCCTCCCCACCAAGCACCGTGTCCTACCACCCGTCAATAGGGAAAGTGTGTCTGCACCGCTTTATCAGGTGTCCCAGACGGCCAGGTGTTGCAGCTTTACACCCGTCAGGTTAATTGGGTGCACGAAATGTATTACATACGCCGATAAGTGTTTCCTGGCAACACTATATTTATCTCACCATTGGGCGTCAACACTTGATGTATTATTAGCTATTAGCGCCTATAATTGTATCTATCAAGCAGAGAGAAAATTTGAGTGTGATAATAGTGAAATGACGCATACATAATCCAAAAAGTATGTAAAGCCGTCCACCAAACACTCGTTCCCGGCTTCCAGTAAAAGCTAAATAAAAAATAGTTACTTGCATATAAAACCGTAAGAATAAACCGGCCCAGGAAAACCGTAAAGGCTGACGGAAGTAAAAATAGAGTGAGCAAGACCCGCGCCGCCCTCGCCCAGCGCTCCCTTCGTGGCCGCTAACGCCGCCTCAAATCAGCCCTTAAGAGCCTGTAAAGCCACCGCAAAAACGCCGCCGAGACGCTCAACAGGTCGGCGAGGAAGTGCATCCCTGCCCGGCGCGGCACTCCGTTACATCATGCAGGTCCGGCCAAGCCCAGCGCAGGAGAACATAAACATGATTCTAACGCGTGTGTTACGGGCCGGCAAGTACCTATAACGTCCACATAAAGTTGAAAATCACCACCGCAGAGGGGCCGTTCCCACGCCTCTTTACTAGCCATAATGACCCGCAAGTGCTCGTAACCCAAGTCCCATGGTCGGCTTGGGCGCTCGACTATAGGAGGGAGGAAGGATTTGACTTGTCGCCCCAACTCTCTCTCTCTCTCTCTCTCTCTCTCTCTCTCTCTCTCTCTCTCTCCTACTGTCCCACGTGTCACTCTTTTCTTAATTGAAATATTCGGCGTGTTTGTGGTGCTAATAAGAGTTCCCACGAATATCACCACGTTGGCTTTTAAGAATGTTTGGGTTCATGAGAGGTGGAGGGAGGGAGGAAAGGAGAAAGGGAAGTTTGAAGGAAGGAATAACGAATGGAAAATGAATGAATGTAACGGGATAACTATAATATTCTACTTTTTTCTTAGTTATGAGTAAGTTTTATTCAGTTACCTATTTTTTTCTCTTCATCCCCACGTGCTCGCCTCCTTAGCAGCTGATTATCTCCCTTTGTCCTAAGAGAGCATTCCTTCCTCCGTCTCTCCACTGCTCATTCCCTTCCTCCCTGCAGCCCAGAGATAAGCAAAACCAACAAAAGAGAGAAATCATAACTCACTCTCTCCAGGCACCGACGACATGCCTCCTCCTCCTCCTCCTCCTCCTTCTTCTATTTCTCCGTTTTCTCTTCTTCCTTCCACATCTCCTTCGCTTACGCCTCGTTGTCTTCTTCACTTATTTTCCCCTTTTTTTTTTGTCTCCTTGTCTTCTTCAATTATTTTTCCTGATTTTTTCTTTTCTCATTTTTACATCCTTTTATATCGTTTTACAGTCACCATTTTTATATGCCTTCCTCTTCATTCTTCTTCCTCTTACTTTCATACCTGCTTCCCTTTTCTATTTCTCTTCGTCCTGCTCCCTCACTTCCTGCCTTCTTTTTGTCTGACACACAGCTTCTCCGTTACCATTACCGACATTTAGAAACCATCCGTGTTATTTCCCCTTACTCCTCCTCCTCCTCTTCTTTTTCCTTCTTCCCGGGGAGTCATGTTTGTGTAACCCTAATACCGATAAGTCACTGTGTTTAGTCTCCTTCGAAATCAAACTAAGGAAGCCCCCATGGAGTAAACAAAGTGATCGTTGTCCAAGAAGAAAAAAATGTATGAAGGTAAATATCCGCCTTTGATTTATTTGAAATGCAATTCTAGCTAAACACCATCAGCTTCCTCTTTCCTAACACATACTGAACAGGGATTTAGACGAAGTGTTTTGACAGGGACCGATAAGCACTTTCTTTCTTATAATGTCTGACGTGTCTTGTATCTGTAGAGGCAGCAGCAGAGGGTTGCAAGGGTAAGAACACGGTAAGGGCGCGGGCGTGAGCGGGGTCGGCCGGTGTCAGGTGGAGGAGGGAGAAGGGTGAGGCTGCAGGTAGCCAAGCAGTTAATTGTTGTACAGAGGGCGCTGGGCGGGTGTTTATGGCCTCACGTTAAGTGGTTCAGCGGGCGCGGGTAAACGGGCCTGATGTATACCCTTCAGGCGCTGGCTGGTTGTAAAACTGTAAACTGTTTACCTGTGTGGAGGAAGGTAGGCCCCAAACAGACGCAAGAGGCGGGATGTGACCACTCCGCTCTGTCATGAAACCCGTCGAAAGCGGACCTCACTCCCATCTATCACCCTGTATATCCATTTATCTGGTTATCTACACACCTTTTCATACTTGCATCCATCTATATAAGAGTGCAAGGTGTGTTGACGTAATTTCCACCAACAATCACGATAGAGAGTCATTTTTTACGAGCTGACCAAATATTGCTCGGTCACGGGAGGGGAATGTGAGGGGGTGGTTGTGGCGGTGACAGGCGAGAGTTACGGTAGACGCGTCACGAACGATATTTCAGCGTCACGTAACGGTCACGTCCCGCCTTCACTGATCCTCTGTTATACGTACTTAGTTTTCGTCACAGTAGTAGTAGTAGTAGTAGTAGTAGTAGTAGTAGTAGTAGTAGTAGTAGTAGTAGTAGTAGTAGTAGTAGTAGTAGTAGTAGTAGTAGTAGTAGTAGTAGTAGTAAAAGTAGTAGCAGTAGTAGTTGTTGCATAGTACTGGTAATAGTAACCTCCCCCCCCCCTCCCGAGTGTCCAGGTGGCACGCCGAGCTCAGGTGTCAATCAGGTGAAGGTCGCCACACCCAGCTGTACTACTTTGTCACATAAGCGAGGAGGAGGAGGAAGAGGAGGAGGAGGAGGAGGAAGTGTATGAGACCGCCGCCCGTGCACAGAACGAGGCGGGAGGCATTATGACACCTCTAAACACCAGTTACTGCGGCACATGGTCTTTACGTATCCGCGATAAATCACACGCATTGAGAACCTTGACGCTTTTTGCCTGACATATGGGCGAGGCGCGGCGGCGGCGGTAAATCATCGGCCAGTACTCGCGGGCGATCATCGGGGCGGCTCAAAGGGCGGGTAGGGGCGTGCTGAGGGCGGCTGTGTGCTCACCCACTCATGCATTCACACACACACACACACACACACACACACACACACACACACACACACACACCTACTCAGAAGTGCGTACGTGCAGAAAGTTATGAGCTGCGGACAGAAAATTGATAAGTGATGCAGGTGTGTGTGTGTGTGTGTGTATATATACAATCGCGTGCAAACCATGTGTGCATAAAGCGAGCAGCACATGTACACAAAATCAATCACCACGCAAATTACCGCCAGCTCCAAGTGGCACTATTCAGCACGCCAACAACCACCAACGAGCGCAAATTAATCAAACCGAGAAGGAAAAACCGGCAACGAAAGGTAAACTAAAGTAAAATCTTTAACCATTAACACGAAGTAAGACCTAAGACAGATAGAGGACCAATAATCTCTTAACAACGGCCCTCGACACGACACGACGAGAGGCCTAAGCACCCCTTCCAGGATCCTGTCTCATCTAATCCCATTTAGTGCCTACGAAGGACCATTTGGAGCGGCGACAAAAAAAGGAAGATTAAGAGGAAGAGGATGGGTCCCTCCCTATAATGCTTCGTTCGGTGAAATGGCCAACAGAGGAGAGAAGGAGATAAAAAAGTGTGAATACCAATGAAGAGAGTCACTTAGTCGTTGGCAGAGGAACAAAACCATTACGAGAAACCCAAAATGAAAAGGAGCCAAATATAATAAAGTGAAGAGGAGTATAGAAGTAAACCAATGGCCAACAGAATAGAGAAAGAAAAAATAGAAAGTGTGAACAGCAATGAAGCCAATCACTTAGTCGTTGGCAAAGGAACAAAACCTCTACGAAAAACCCAAAATGAAGAGAAATCCAATATAATAAAGTCACGATAAGTATTTAAGTAAAGCTATGACTAAGATAGGGGAGAAAAAAAGTGTGATTATCAATGAAGAGAGTCACTTAGTCGTTGGCAGACGAACAAAACCTCTACGAAAAACCCAAAATGAAGAGAAATCCAATATAATAAAGTGAAGATAAGTATTTAAGTAAACCTATGGCCAGCAGGAGAGAGAGAAAAAAGAAAGTGTGAATACCAATAAAAATCACTTAGTCGTTGGCAAAGGAACAAAACCATCACGAGAAACAACGACAAGAAAAAAAATCCAATATAATAAAGGCAAGATAAGTATATAAGTACACCAAAGAAAAGACAAAGCAAAAAGAATGTATAGAATAAGGTAAAATCTTTGACCAGGGGAAAAAGAGTACACAAAATAGCAACAAATGCGGAAAAGAAGACAAGGAACGACATGGAAGATCACACCGACGCACAAACTTCACCTATAAAAGTCATATAAAAGTATCTGCGGGAAGGGGCGAGAAGGGGCTTGGAGTAGCGGGGGAAGAGAGGGGAGGAAGGAGGGAAGGAGGGAAGGAGAGAGGGAGGAGAGAAGAGAGAGGAGGGAGGGAAGGACGAGGGAGGGAGGGAAGAAAAGAGACCATTTTTGAGGTCCTTTTCCTTATCGTTGGGCAGGGAAGAGGGTTCGAATGGGTAACTGAATCCCACCCTTCCTGCACGAGAGGAAAGAAGGGAAAAACAGGGTCAAAGAAAGTTTTTAAAGGGATGTGAAGGACCTTACAGGCCACTGCCGTATGTGTGTGAGAGGGAGGAATGGGTCGTGTGCGTGTGTGTGTGTGTGTGTGTGTGTCTGTGTTTGCGTAGTACAAGTCTCATTAGAACACTATTTAACTTTCATTTGTATCCCTCACACCGAACTCCCTCCTCGCCTCTTCACTTTTCTATCTCCTTCCGATTAGTTCTCATTTCCTTTATTGGTCTCATTCACCATTCACCTCCTCAATCCCTTTAACACTCCATTCTCCTTCTTCATCCTCCCCTTCCTAAGCACTATAACCTCCCCCATCCACTTCCTCCTCCTCCTCCTCCTCCTCCTCTACCTCCCCTCCCTCCGCGCCTTCCTTCCCCCTCTCGTTACCAAACAATTATTAAGTAGCTCCATGCAAGACGGCCATCATTACACAGCTTAGGTGGCCGTCGGGTAATTTACCAGGATGAGGTAATAGCCAGCATTAAGCCGAGGTAAGTACTACCCCCCGCCGGGCTAACGATGACAACAAACACGGCTGCTCAACATTACGAGTGCTTACCCTGGGGTCGGCGGGCACTTCTTGGCGGCGGCGAAGTAAAGGGGCGAGGAAGTGTAAGTTGGCGTAATACCTTTTGTGCTCTTAGGATTGAAATATTTATGGTGACTTGGATAACGTAGTGTAAATTAGTTTTATTAAAGAGGAGAAAGCGAGAGAGAGAGAGAGAGAGAGAGAGAGAGAGAGAGAGAGAGAGAGAGAGAGAGAGAGAGAGAGAGAGAGAGAGAGAGAGTATATGTACACAGAGAGGGATTATTGATATCTCATTGGATTCGCTTAACATTCATACTGTTGTGCCTCTTTTATCTTGGTGTTTACGTCTGAGTCGACAGGTTAATCGTGTGCCAAGCCAACGTTGTTACACGGAACGTTTCTTCTTTATTTGGTTAATGGCCGCCAGGTGTACTCAGGTGTTAATGAATGTATCAATAACGCATGAGGGGGCGGTGTAGGCGAGCCGTTACGGGGGATACAAGTGGGTCGTAAAGCAATTTCCCTGAGCTATTGATATAAGTTTTTTCTACGTTGTGTGTGTGTGAGAGAGGGTAGGGGGTATTTCCGCATTTACGTAGGGAGGTAGGCAAATAGAAAGGTAGGCAGGTAGGAAGGTAGGAAAACGGACAGGTAGACAGATCATTGAGTAGTTGAACAGGTAGGAATGGGGAGACAGGTAAGGTAGATGGGCACAGGTGGGCAGGAAAGCAGGTGACCCCGGTAGTGTACATCAAACATCACATATTAAACGTCAAATCAATGGCATGAACGTTATCCACTATCAAACACGAAGTAATGTCCTTTTCTTTCGTCCTCCTCTCTACGTTAGCACGGCAGCGCCACACCAGAAGTCCTTACACATCCTGTCCCGCCCCGCTCACGAGAGGCGCGTGGGTGGAGACAAGGCGTGAGGGACGGGCCTGACGTGCACCTCATACTAACGCGTAAGTCTCTCCTCGACCGCGATACCATTGTCATTACCGTCATGAAAAATGCGGGAAGTAGTCAATTCGAAGCTCAAAAGGTAGGTATTTTTACACGTTCATCTGACTAATGGTAATTTTTTTTTACAGTATGCGAAGAATCTGCTGGTGAAAGTTATGATGGTAAAACATGAAAACTATATTTCTTTCCGCGATACTTGATAGGGAGAAAAACTCGAGTCACCTGGTCATTAAATGTGTTACACTTCAACCAGGTATATTAAATGGGAATTAAAAGTAAATTTTCACCACGTTATCAAGATAAAAATGTATAGTAATATTTCAAAATCTTCCACAAAAAAAAGACGTAAGTGAAATATCAAATAGCAGCTGATCAAGTGGAAACTCAAGGCAAACTTATAAATGATACAAATAATCAGATAATTGAATGTAACAGAGATTAACCTACGATAAGACGACACAGACATAGATAGACAGACACACGCACACACAAACTGTCCCACAGAAACACACAAACACAGACATACAGGGAGGCAGACAGAAACACACGCACAGCCAGACAGAGAAACCCAGACAGACAGACAGACAGACAGGAGCCGTCCAGCCCCTCGTGCACCATCCATCGCCTCCTGGTGACGCGCCGTCCACCCCCTTGATTCCTTCTTATCGACCCACGCCCGATCAAATCCGACAAGAAATAGGAGGGTCTGCGGCCTGAAACTTTGGTGAATTATCGTTGGATCCCGTACTGGCGCCCCCTATCCTCCCCCTCCTCCCTCCCCCATCCCCTCGCCTCCCTACACCCTCCCTCCGTCCCTCTCGTCCAAGGCTTGTGTTGATGGATTTTTTTAGCCGGAGTGAAACTGGTTCCTTTGCGTGTCCTCCTTCTCATCCTCCTCGTTCACCTGATTCTCATTCTATTCCTTCGCCTACTTCACCTGTGCCTACTCCTCCTTTCCCTTTCCTTCACCTCTTCCTGCTTCTATTTGACTTCTTATTTAACTTTCATTTTCTTCCTTCTCAACCTCCTTCACCTACCCCACACCCTACCATTCTTTTTACCTTTCCTCTTTCTCCCTTTCTTCCTCCTTTCCTCCTCCTCCTCCTCCTCTTCGCACCTCTCACTACACCTGGCCCGTCCTGTGCTGCTCTATATGCGTGTTCCGTGAATTCTAAAACCACGACGCGTATAGATTAAGATCTTTTACCGCTGCTGATACAAGTGACTGACAAGCATACCGCCACGCAGCATACATCATACTCCTTTTTTCTGCCAACATTTATGCGCACGAACACACATAGATTAAGCTATCATACCATTTTCATTTACTCTACTCCATTTATTTTTTTTATTCTGGTGGTGATGTGAAAAGAGTGTAGGATATTTGGTTTGGGAGGGATATGGATGGTTTTAGCTGTGTTTCTTTGGGGTTTTATAAATAGTTCTTTTTTTTCTTCTATCGTGGGAGCGTGTCATTTGGAAATCATCGCGTGTGGGTGTGAATCTCGATCTCGTGTGCTCGGCGATAACTCTCCGGACGCCCCGCCTCTCTTGACGAACAGCCAGCCTCCCTCCCCGCCCGTCCATCTCCTGCTCTTGTTACGCCGCCGTCTTCTATTCATCGTTTTTTCCCCTTCTCCTCAGTCTTGCCGTCTACCTCTTTTTCGTCTCATAACTACTTCTTCGTCGTCTTCTTCAATTTCTTCTTCCTCTTCCTATTCTTTTTTTTTTTTTAATCGATATAATCATCTCCTTTTTCCTCCTCTTCATCTGACTTTCCCTCCTCCTCCTCCTTCTCCACCTTCACTTTCATTAGCACCAACCTTCTCTGTCTGATCATCACAGTCTAAAAACTTATTGCTTCTATACTCTCTTCCCAAGCCAACAAATAATGAAAGAAACTAAAGAAAACAATGATATATTCTACTGACCCAGGACTGGCAGCGCATTCCAAGATGATAATACAATAAAAAAAAAGCAAACATAGATATCTAACTCACAAACAGGAACGGTGACGGAATAGTATCGGAGCCAAGCGGAACGCCGTCTAGTTCACCTCACTCTCCACTTACTGACGACGAGAAGTGTGTATCAGGCGGCAAGGTGGGTGGAGGAGGGGAATGGGGAAAGTGGGAGAGCGGGGGAGTTGGTGTTGACAAGTGTTATGACCTCAGCACACGGCGGGAGATAAACTGCTCTGTAATTTTATCGATCACGACCCATGGGAGGTAGTGGTGGTGGTGGTGGTGGTGGTGGTGGTGGTCATGTGTGTTGGGGAGTAAGGGGGGGGTAAGGAGGGGAGGAGTGGCTGTGTGTGTGTGTCTGCGTGTGTGTGTAAGTGTGTGTTACTGATCGATGGAGAATGATTGGATATTAACCGCTGAGTGTGCACCATAATCTCTATAAACATAAATCACCGTCTTGTCACACGAACTGATTGAAAAGATAATTCATAATGACTTTATTTGAGTTCAGAGTAAAGAAAAGTTGCAACACTTTCCCAAGACCAAATACTGACAACTTCGCTTTGCTATCACAAACTCAAACGACAACAAGATGTATTAACGCATATAAGAAAACAGTACTAATAAGCAATTCTGCACACAAAAAAATCCGTTCCCCTTTTCACCTTTCCATATATATAACGTAGGATGTGACACCGTTCATTTACCGGAACTTTTTATCGTCCAGGTAGTAGACACCCTCGGCCGATAATCTGTCACCAGCAGCGATAACCCATTGTGCGGGGCGCCGATCTATCTACGCGGTGACAGTCTATCGCTGGAGGGTGGCTGGTGAAGGGGGGGAAGGTGAGGGGATGGAGAGGAGGAAAACGGGAGAGAGAGGGAGGGAGGGAAGAAGTAACAAATCTCAACCTATGTCCCTCCTCCTACTCCTACTTCCCTTCCTTCTCCTGCTCCTCCTAATCCTCCTACTCTTCCTCCTCCTCCTCCCTGGTTCTAAGTTCGGGTGACGCAACGCAACAACTGCAAAACAATCCCCTGAAGAAGAGAGATTCCACTTGTGAAGGAGAGAAAAAAAAGGGAAAAGTTTCGTGTTTCTCTAAAAGTGAACCACCTGAGAGAGAAAATATTACTCCAATTAAAAGTTGAGCTGTTGTGTGCTGGCAGTGGTAATTGTGCCCCCTCTCGCTCTTTTTTTTTCTTCTTTTTTTGCAGTCTGGAAGAAGGAATGGAAGAGTGGGTGAGTGGGTGAGGGAGGAGAAACGCAGAGAGAGAGGATGGAGAGATAGAACGAGGGATATAGTGTGAGGGTGAGTGAGAGATAGCGGAAGGGAATTGGGAGGGTGTGAGTGAGGGCGAGGAAAAAGAAGTACGTGTGATTGATAACGAAAAAAAAAGAAGAAAAAGAAGTGAATGTACTCGCACAGCCTAAAAACCTATGGAAGGGAAGAGTAGAAAATTGAAAAGGAAAAAATAATGAAGATAGAACCAGAATTAAGGGAAGGAAAAAAAATTACCCGAAGAATGGAAGATGA
Source organism: Eriocheir sinensis (assembly GCF_024679095.1). Taxonomy (NCBI): domain Eukaryota; kingdom Metazoa; phylum Arthropoda; class Malacostraca; order Decapoda; family Varunidae; genus Eriocheir; species Eriocheir sinensis. The sequence goes on from NC_066547.1 coordinate 6,340,690, forward strand.
CCAACTAGAGAAAAAAAACTAACAGGTAAGAAAAATAAAGATTAACCTCAAAAATCGTTAAAATTCATCCCTAAAAAAACTAAACAGGAGTAAAAAAATAAAAAAGACCTCAAAATTCACTTAAATTCCTGGGACAATAAACAGCAAAACATAAGCAACACGAATATGAAAAAATTAACAAAAATAAGCTCAAAAGGACACACACACACACACACACACACACACACACACACACACCAAGTATCCAGATGACAGACGGACGGACGGACGAGGAAAACAGAAGAAAGGAGGAAACGCTAAGGACCGAATAAGCGATCACGTAACGGACGAGGAGACGAGGGAACCAACTCGACGGGCGGGTTAAGTTCTTGTTAATGGAGCAATTTTGGAGTAAATCATCAGGTGAGAGAAGTAAATAACAGTACAAGAGAGGCGAAGGAGAGATCAAGAGACAGGATGATGGCGAAGAGGCTATAAAAGGCAGGGGAGAGCGAGGGGAAGCAAGGTTAAGTGAGGGTAAACGAGGGAAGGTGCAAAGAGAGGGGAGGAAGAGGGGAGGCGAGACAAGAGGGGCCGTGACAGATAGAGAGGCGAGCACAAGGAGAGAGAGGAAGATAGAGACATTGTCCACGTATCACCGTCATTATCCGTCAGGTGGGAGTCTCGCGCCCTCCTCACTCTTGTCTCTATCATTATCCGTCTAGCAGCGTTTCCCTTTCTCTTGGTAATTTGTTTTGAAGTTAAGATATCTGCCAGAGGGATTAAGCTGCCTCATCAACTCTTTCGATCAAGGTACGAGAATTTCCTCATACGCAAATCAAGTCTCTATCATTATGTCTATCAAACTTTCCTTCCTCCTGGTAATTTGTTTTGAAGTTAAGATATCTTACAAAGGGATTAAGCTGCCTCATCAACTCTTTCAATCAAGGTACGAGAACTTCATAATACGCAAATCAAGTCTCTATCATTATGTCTATAAAGTTTTCCCTCTTCCTGGTAATTTGTTTTGAAGTTAAGATATCTTACAAAGGGATTAAGCTGCCTCATCAACTCTTTCGATCAAGGTACGAGAACTTCCTCATACGCAAAACAAGTCTCTATCCTGGTAATTTGTTTGAAGTTAAAATATATGCCAAAACGATTAAAGGTCGCATTCTTAAACATATATCAGTCCCTCAGTGCGTCTGTTTGAAGAGCCTCTCGTGGTGGAAGTTGCTGGGGGACATTCTCAAGGACTGTTTTGTGATGCGAGTGATAGTTTTACACGGCCTCTCAACCTTGAACGGGAAAAGTCACCCATGAAAATCCGGTTAGTCTTCTCTGTGGCCTTGGGAAATAGAAATAAAGAGAAGTCGGTACGTTTAATAATATGGACCTAAGACGCTTCATCAACTTAAGGTACTAGAACTTCCTCATATGCTAAACAAGGTGAACGGTTCTGTACATCCACAACCACACAGACAGGTAGCTATGGGTGCGTTACGTAATAGATACAACCAAAGGGACACAGAGGCAAGTGAATACGCATTAATTGACAGGTATACAAACGCACGACGCAAAAACATATTCATCTCCACCTCCACCATCAATCATGCACGCCCTAATAGCAGCCTGGCAATTACGTAGACAATTAACGAAAGCCCAATGCCTTTTCATCCCGGTACACGAGTCAATTAACTATTTACAAAGGCAGCCCAGACGGAATGGCAAGCAGGAGGACTAAGTGGTCGGGCTGGTCCACTTTTAAGTCAGCATCGGACGTCCCACTTTACTACACTTGTTTTCCTGCTCTCTGTCTCTGTCAAAGCCTTCTGGGTGAATGCCTGTGGTTAGTCACTTTTCCATATGTTTGCCTGTATGTGTGTATGTCTTTAGGTGCGTCTGTGTAGTTGTCTTGAGTATTCTGTTCATTGTTGTTTGTCTGTTTCCTTGTCTGTTTATGATATTCTGACTTTTTCTAACTTTTATCTCTTTGTCTATCGGTCTCACTATAAATCTATCTATGTCTGCTTTCTCCCCTCTCTACGCACCTATACTTTCTTTGTCACAATATTGCTAGTATGGGTAATAATAATAGCAATAGTAGTAATAGTAATGATGATAAATGCGACCTATTTACACGATACTACAACTATATTATTTATGTTAGTAAGGTGAGATTAGTGGTGGTGGTGGTGGTGGTGGTGGTGTATGTGTAGCTGGTATGACTGTGTGTGTGTGTGTGTGTGTGTGTGTGTGTGTGTGTGTGTGTGTGTGTGTGTTTGTGTGTGTGTGTCTATATGTATTTATCCTTTGTCCGAGTGAGGGTGATGTATAGGTTGCTAGGTATCATCCATCAATATGATCATTACTCTCTCTCTCTCTCTCTCTCTCTCTCTCTCTCTCTCTCTCTATCTATGTCTCTCACACTTTATCTCTCTCTTTCTCTTTTTCTCTGCCCATTTCTGGCATAAACGTACAATCACTGAACATAATTGGCATGGAGAAACCTGTATCCCACACCTGTCCCATAATTATAATGCCTACGACCATCAGACCTCCTCCCCCACGTCTATATTAATGCTGCCTTCACTTTTCGCCGCCAAGTGAGTATTGTTTCAGGTTCCTACAAAAGCACGAGGGAGTGAGTACCTAAACAACGGCCATAAACACAGGTGAGGCAGGTGAGGTCACGGGCGACACATGAGGTGACTGGCGACCTTTAGGAGGCACATTTACACGCACCTGTACCTGAGCACACCTGAGGAATGATTATTTATTAACTCTCTCTCTGTCTCTCTATATATTTATCTTTCTATCTATCTTTTCCTTTCCCTCTCTTCCAAGTGCCGTTTTTTTCCACTACTTTCTCTCCCGTTATGACTCAATATTGAATCCGCATCACCTGTTAGCGGCTCGACAATTAATACAAGGTGCACGTCAGGCTATAAATCACGCCTTGGTCACCGCCACTAGTCAGCACCTGAGAGAGGGGGAGAGGGAGAAGAGGAGGTGGGAGACTGGAGAGAAGGGAAGAGAAGGAACGAGGAGAGGCTGACATGGGGAGAAGGGGAGAAAGTCAAGGGAGAGCTAGGAAAGGAAGACTAAAGAAAGAGGATTGGAAAGAAAGAGAAGAGCCAGACAAGCCAGACAAGGCGAGGAAGGGGGAGAAGGAGACTAAGGAGAGAGAAATGGGAAAGAATAGAGAGGAAAGAAGAGAGAGTCATCGATAAAAGAGTGTGAAGAGGAGGAGGAAAAAAGACTTAGGGGGAGGGTATAAGCAATAGTCATGGATGAGTTGAGGGGAGCAGCAGTGGGGAGGAGGGGGAGGAGAAGCAGGTAGGGAGGAGGGAGAAGAGGGGTCATTGCCGCTGTGTGAAAGGAAAAGGAAAGTGGTTTCTCGTCTGCTTTATAGGTCATTATATTAGTACTATTATTATCATTATTATTATTATTGTTGATGTTGCTCTTGTTGATGTTTTGTTGTTGTTTTAGCTGGTGAACTGTATGAAAGCTGAAGGTGTTATTTTAGAGTAGCTTAGATATACTTATTCTGCAACTGTAATATATTTGTAGCTTCCTTACTTACTTTGAAAACATATTACTTTCTTGCTCACTTTGTTTGATTTACTTGCTGCTACTTACAAATACTTTCTTACTTTCAAAACACGAATTTAATGAAGCATATAATTGAGTGCAACATATAAAGTAAGAACTAACAAAAAACTATTCCTCCCAATGATGACAAATATTTACGACAAACAGAGATAAAAGTAACAACCCCGCTGGAGGTGTTTGTCGATACATCATCTTTTTTTTTTTTTTTAGTTTTTGCACCAGTATTACTTTCACACCAGGGAGACATCGACGCAAAACGACCCATTTATTGAACCAGCTATGGACACTGCCTTGTTACACCTTTTATATATTCAGCTGATGTGTTGTCTGGCATCCCATTTATACTACTCCCCCATTAGTTATGTTTGTCTTTTACCCCATTTTTTTCATTTTTGTATACATACGCGTACAAATCATTACACCACCCCTATCCTCTCTAACTCTTCTCCTCTACCTTCTGTCTGTGTCCCCCTTACTATCTTTCACTAATCCACAAACGATCTTTCCTCCATTCTTGAGCATCGATCCCTCAAAGCCGAGACACGTGAGGGAGTGTGACCAGAAGAACCACCATGAGCTATATAGTTACTCCTCCCATCACCCTCACGACGAGCTACATGGTTACCCCTTCCCTCCCATTCTCCCTCGCGAGCTGGTTACTCTTTCCCTCCCCTCACCCTCAACCTCACGCGCTCTGCTTGTCACGCCCACCAACCGAGCTGTCCCACCTGAGTCCATTTAGCAGGTTAGGCGGTAATGAGCGTGTACTTATCCCCATCCATCACCTGGTAATTGTGAGTCACGGGAAGGAGGAGCTGGGTGATGGGTGGCGGGGACGTGGTGTGACGATGAGTAATAAAGAAGTGGAAAGGTGATTCTCAAGTGTGAAGGCGTGATTACTGACCCACTATTACACGAAGGCAAATTGGGGGAAACTCAGGTAAGTGGAGAAATGCTGAAATCCGTGAAAATTGAGAAAAGTAGAACGTAAAACGAGATTCTATTTTATTTTATCTTTTTAATGTAACTGAACATTTGGAAAAGCCACGCATATCCCCGTTGAGAGAAAAGACGTCAATTACTTTATTTTGTGGGGAGAAATATAGATAGATAGATAGGTAGATGGAGAGAGAGAGAGAGAGAGAGAACCCATGCATGCACTCTCACGCTGGCTCTCCTTACGTCCAGTCTCATACGTATATAATGAGCAAGACCAACCTACACTCTCCAAGGACAATGACATTATACTGTGATGAATAGCGCAGGTCCTCCTCCTCCTCCTCCTCCTCCTCCTTAGTTTCCAGGTCGCAGTAATTCACCGGCATAGGCCTCGTCCTCCTCCCTCCCTTCCTCCCTTACTCGTCCTCTCTCCCCCCTCCTCCTCCTCCTCCTCCTCCTCCTCCTCCCTTGCTCCCTCTTTCTCCTTGTCTCTTCCTTCACATTCCCCTCTTTTCCCGTTTTCTCTTTTCAAGGTCTCGTTCCCACTCTCTTTAAGCCCTTGAATACGTTTTCTTCGTTGCTAATAATTTCCCATTTTTAGTTAGCGTTTGTTTTTTCTCCCTCTCTTACATATAATATTTTTTTTACAGTTTTCTTCATTGTTCTTCAGCTGCATTTCCATTCCAACTTTTTCTTGATACGTTTTCTTTTAGGAGTGACCTCTTTATTTCAGCCGAACTGAGAGGTGTTCTCCATGTATGCCAACATTTAATATTCTATCACTTGCTAACGAATCAATCATCAATATGAAATGTGGAAACTCTTCTTGCTTATCCCTTTGATCCTTTAACCCTTAAGCATTTACTAAGTGTCATATTCCTCACCTTAATAGCGTAAAATTACACAGACTGCAAGAAAAACAAATAATCTGCCATACAATTCCATTTCCATTAAAACTTTCTACACCTTCCTTTTTCATCCCTTTAGCTACATTAAACCACAAAACAAGTTGTCTCCACTTACACCCCTTCCTTCTACCTTGCCCATTCACCCTCATCCTCTCCTATCAACACACTACCTCCACCTTCCACTTGGTCATTCCTTCCTAAAGTATCTGTTCACCACTGCCCTTCCTCAACCACCCTCCACCCACATCCAGTCTGCAACAACACCACGTCAGTACACCGGCTTCTGAAGGGGAAAATATAATGACACGGCTGACGAATGGGAGGGAGGCGGCCATCACTATCGTCTCTGCCAGGAGGAGGAGGAGGAGGAGAAGGAAGTGGAGGAGAGAATAATGTGAAGGAAAGATAAAAAGGCTGGGAGAGGCCTGGTACTGTGTAAGGGAGGAGGTGGATTGTTGGTAAATGTGAAGGGAATGTGATGAACGATTGGGTGAGTGAAACTTGAGTAATTACTTGATTACTAGCTGTTTCTTCACTCTGTTTCTGGTAAATTGTAGGAAAAGAAGTAAAAAAAAGGCCAATCTATGAAACAATGCATTATGCCTCGATAGGAAAGGAGATCCGTGCGAGAAGAAACAAAACAGGAAGGTACTAATATTAACTCGAAAAAAAAATTGCAAAGAAACTATACAAGACCATCAACAACACCACAGAACAAGAGCGAAAGAACAACAACGAAGTGTGGAAGGAGGAAGTGCTGAAAAGGGGAAGTAAAGAAAGAAGAAAAAAACTTAAAAATAAGAAAGTGAAAGAGAAGTGAGAGAGGTGGCGGAGAATTTCTGGGCTTCAAGAAGAGGAAGAATGATGGAGGAGAGCGTGTCAGCCGGGACGATGAGGGATTGCAGAGTTTTGGAAAATGTTGAATCTTTCCTCCTCCTCCTCCTCCTCCTCCTCCACTACCACCCCGTCCTCCTCCTCCTCCTCCTCCACTACCACCCCACCCTCCTCATCCTCCTCCACTACCACCCCGTCCTCCTCCTCCTTCTCCACTACCACTCCGTCCTCCTACTCCTCCTGTCTCACCACTACCATCTCCTAATCCTCCTCCTCCTCCTCCGCTACCACTCCGTCCTCCTACTCCTCCTGCCTCACCACTACCATCTCCTCCTCCTTCACCCTTACTACTGCCACCTTCTCCTCCTCCTCCTCCTCCTCCTCCATTCGCACGCTCCACTCTCACTCTCTCCCTCTCCCTCTCTTTCTCTCTTTCTCTCCGGCTCTCTTTTTGTCCCGTCCGCCCCACGCTCTCTTTCCCGTCTTCTCTTTACTTTCCTTTTTCCTCCTCACCGCCTCCTCCTGGATTCTTTTTCCTCCTCCTCCCTCGCTTCCTTCCCCGCAGTCTCCGTCTTCTCTTTCCAATTTTCACATGTTTTTTTTATTTTTTTATTTGTGGTTTTGTTTGTCCTCGACTGTGTTTGTGTTTGTTTGTGTGTCTGTCTTTCTGTTCTTATGTGGTATGTTTGTTTGTTTGTGTTGATTCATCTCCTTCTCCTTCTCTCTCTCTCTCTCTCTCTCTCTCTCTCTCTCTCTCTCTCTCTCTCTCTCTCTCTCTCTCTCTCTCTCTCTCACCCTGTTTTTTGCCCTGTATCCCCCAAAAAGTAAGTTACGAGCATATAATGTAATAAATTTTTGAAAAGAAGAAGGTAAAAGTTTGAGACGTTTGATAAAAAAGGGTAAGACAAGGAAAACTAAAAGAAAGATAAGAAGGGAGTAGGGATGGAGAAGTTGAGGAAGATAAACCAAAGTATGTAAATGCATGGTAAGACAACAGAAAATAACCGTGGAGTATTATTTTGTATGCTAAGAAAACTAAACAAATGGAATAGGAAAAAAATACATAAACATACTGGACACATGTAATAAGAAAGAAAATGAAGAAAACCCAAAATATCCCACAACATGCAAGAAGAAGGTAGAGACAGAGAGAGGGATGATCGGAACGGAGAAGAAACTGGGGAAATTAGGAATTGGGAATAGTAGGAAGCGAATGAGGAGTACAAAAGAAAGAGAAATGGACAGAATAAGGAGAGGAAGCAGGACAGATGCAGAGAAACCAGAGAAAGAAGAAAAAGAGGTGGGAGGGACATAGAGGGATGAAACCAGGGGAGGGAAAGGAGGAGATACTGAGAGAAGGGAAAAAAGAATATCATGGGAAAATACGAAGAAGCAGAGGAAAGGAAGGAGAGAGGAGAAGAAGAGAGAGGGATGGGGAGGAAGAGGAGGAGCCAAGGAACGAGAGAGGAAGGAAAGGAGAAGATAGTGAGAATTAAAGAGGAATAACATGAGAAAGCAGAAGCAGGAGGGAGGAAGGAAGAAGAGAAACGGAGAGGGATGGCGAGGAGGAGGATGAGGAGGAACCAAGGAACGAGGGAGGAGGAGTAGGAAAAGAGACACTGCATTTTTCTCTCCCCAGCGTTCATATGCCCAACAAATGCCACGTAGTAAATTTAATCCAGAATTATACTGGTCCTGCATGACAAATACGGATGCGCTCGGGGGAGAAGACAGACCTAACCCGGGGGACGAACTGAAGGCGCATTTTCCCTCGCGTGAGAGCTCGTATCTTCACCCCTACGAGTGTTTGTCACGTGGTACTGTAATATACCACAGGGGGGGCGGGGGAGAGGGAGGTAGGAACGGGAAGAGGAGGCAAGGGGAGGGAGAGGGAGAGACAGGACGAAGAGGAGGAGGATGGGGAAGGAGGGAGAGGAACATGAGGAAGAGGAGGAGTTGGAAGAGGATGGAAAAGGAGAGAGGAGGAAGAGGAGGAGGAGGAGGGGAGGAAAGGAAGGTGGAGAGGAGATTGGGGAGGGGAAGTAACTGCATGGAGGAGATGGGAGGGGAGGGAAGGGGACGGGGGAATGGAAATAAGAGGAAGTAAGGGGGTGGAAATAGGAGAGGAAATCATGGGGGAGGGACCAAAGAGAGGAGAAAATGAGAGAGGAGAGCAATAGGAAGGGAAAGAAGGAAGAACGGGCGGTAATGGGGGATGAAAATGACCCAGTAAGTGCAGAGAGAGACAAGGACAATAGAATGAATATATATGAAAAAAAATTAGTGTTGCATTGTACGAAGAAAAGAAAGTATGCTAGTTAGTAGGTGTGTATAAATAGACGGTAGAGATGTAGGTAAAAAAGGTTATGTCAGTGAGAGCAAAAAATAAAAATGAGACGGTAAGAAATGAATAAATAGAGTGATGCGATATTAATCATTTACGAAGCAGGAAAAAGAAAAACGAGCAATGAGACAATAAAAGAGAATAGATTTACGACAAGATAATATATGAATGAATGGTCGGAGCTGAGACCCTCGGAGCCACTAAATCAAACAGAAGGACTCACCATAAAAAGAAACACATAAAAGAACAGGGAAGAAGAAAAGAAACAAGACACAATAACGGAGAAAAAAAGAATAGTTTGTAAAAATGATAATAGGAGAGAAATGAGAAACGGGGAGGAGGGGGGGTGGAGGGAGATTTTTTTTTCTCTCCCTCTCTCCCTCCTTCTCTATTTCTCTTCCTCTCTCTGACACACGGAGGAAAACTAAGTAAGCTTCACGCGCTGTAATTAAGCAATGAGAGAGGGAGAGAAAGAGAGAGAGGGAGAAGGGGGAGAGAAAAAAAAGAGGCCTAGTGTATATATCGTGACATCCATACATTATCTCCCTTAATAACATTTAGAACTATGCCAGCTACAAATGACCCCCTCCTCTACCCCCCTTTCCCCCCCTCCGCCCCCCCTTGCCCATTATCCCTGTCCAGGCATACGGAATACACATAAAAGTCATAATGTGCAAGTCCAAAAATGAATAACCTTCCTTCGCTAGGCCTAATTCCCCCTAAGTAGATTCGTATATTTCATCATTATATCCTCGGGACGCATAATACAAAGGGGTGCAGGGAAGTCACTCGGAAAAGGTGAGGTTGACGGATGTGAGGTGTGGTGGGGAGGGAAAAAATGTGTATGTGCAATCCCTTATGAGCGTGGGTGAAGGGGGGTTGTGTGGGTGTGGATGGGGGATGAGGGGGCAGTGGGGGGGGTTGTGTGTCTGTCTGTGTGTGTGGGGGGTGGGGGGGGGGGGTTATGAATGAGGAAGTGAAGTAAAAGAGCAAGGAAGAACAAGTAGGAAGGTATTATCATATCAAAATATAAAAAAAAAAAAAGGTAGGAGGAGAGGGAAGAGGAGGGGGGTTGAAGGAGGAGGCAGAGGAGGTTTGAGGAGATATAAACAAGACAACTAATGAAACCTAATGAAACTAATGACTGGATAATCACAACAGGAAACCAATAAAAAAGAAAAAAAACGATGAAAAGAAAACAAAAGCCTTATCAAAACAAAGCACATTACTAATCACTCAAATATAAGAAAGACAAACACAAAATAAACACTATCCAAAAGACAAACATATACAACAACTACATAAAAAAAAAACAGGTGTAAGATCCTCTAATTAAAATACGACGTCAGTAAAACGTTAAAATAAAATAGTGACCGCGAAGCCTTTTACGTTAGGCGGCCATTAAAGTAGAAGTGTCAATAGGGTCTCGCGGCTCCACGTGAAATATTGCGGCTACAAACGAATCCTTCTTTAAAACGCTTAACATCCAGACACATAATGAAGCTTAAATATGTGTGTGTGTGTGTGTGTGTGCAGCGGTGTGGAGATAAATTGCATGTTTGAAGTGTACAATATGTTTTTCTTCTTTCATTTTTTTGTTAACTTTCTTTTTCCCTTTTTCTGTTTGAATGTCTGTTTGTGATGAGGAATGATATGTTTTTGTTTTTTTACGTTTTTGTTCCCTCTTTCTTTTTTTGGCTGTATGTCTGTTTGTGATGAGGAACGATATGTTTTTTTTTCTTTATTTTGTTCCTTCTTTCTCTCTTTTTCTGTTTGTCTGTCTGTCTGTATTGAGGGAAGTATAATTTTTTCACTCTTTTCTTCTGTCTGTCTGTCTGTCTTTCTCTTTCCATCTTTCCTTCACACCACGTCACACCTCCTTCCCTTCCTTCCTTCCTTCCTTCCTTCCTTCCTTCCTTCCTTCCTTCCATCCATCTTCTTAACTCCATTCTTTCCTTCCTTCCGTCCGTCCGTCCGTCCTTCGTGTAAACAAGAACTTTATTCAATCCGCATAACCATAAATTGTACTCTAGTCACCCACCCCTTATTTCCCTCCCTTTCCTCTCTCTCTCTCTCTCTCTCACTCTCTCACTTCCCACCATATTTCTTTCACTTACCCATCTCTCTCGCTCGCACCCTCTTCCATCTTCCAAGGCTTTCCCTGCTCCGTCTTCTCCCCTCTTACCTCCGTCATAACACAGCATTTATTGATTCTCGGTGCTGCTAAGGAGGGCAAGAAAGCCATCGGAAGGGCGCAAGATGGGGAGGTGATAGCTGTTATGATAGGACAGAAGAGTGAGGAGAGGGTGTGAGGGAAAGAAGACAGACGTGCGAAGGGGAGGAGAGAGAGGAAGAGAGAGAGAGAGTGAGCGAGCGCGAGAGAGAGACTGGAAAGAGAATACTGGAAAGAGAAAATAAAGAAAACGTGGATGGAATACGTTAATGTGTAAAGAGCAAAAGGAAAGAAACAAAACACAGAAGAAAAAAAATGGAAAGAAGGAGAAGGAGGAGCAGTAGGAGGAGGGAGAGGGGGACATGGAGGGGGGTGAGGGGAGGGGGGGGGAGCCTGTATATCATCCTAGCCATAAAGTGACACTAAGAAAAGCTCGTATTTACATTTTACTTCCATTGGAGTTTTCGATAAAAGGCGTCTTCTCTTCGACTCCCCCGAGAGAGTGAGTGGAAGCAGCTAAGCCGAGAGATCTTACGGGGATTAGTGGCCGTGGTGGAGGAGGAAGAGGAGGAGGTGGAGTGGGAGAAGTAGTAGTAGTAGTAGTGGTAGTGGAGAGAGACACAGATAGAGCAGTGGTGGTTGTGGTGGTGGTGGTACAGACAGTTGGAATAGTACTTTCTTACCCATTATTCACTACGAGCTTATGACGTCATGGTACAGAGAAGAGATAGAGAGATAGAGAGTGAGAGAGCGAGAGATGAGGAGTATATGTATGAGTCTGACTGTCCTTCTCTCCCTCTTTCTGCACCGGATGATCCTCTGAGTAGTGTCTCCCTTTTCCCCTCCCTTCTTCCTTCCTCCTGAGTAGAACTTCCCTCCCCCCCTCCTTCCTTCCTTCTCTCCCTCCTCTCCTCTCCCCTTCCCTCCCAGCACTGTCTCTGTCTCCCTCTCTTGCCCGCTGTGACAACGTACTTCATTTCCTCTTCCTTTCTCTTCCTTCCTTGGTGATTCCTTTACGTTTACTATTGCTTGTTTCTCTCTCTCTCTCTCTCTCTCTCTCTCTCTCTCTCTCTCTCTCTCTCTCTCTCTCTCTCTCTCTCTCTCTCTCTCTCTCTCTCTCTCTCTCTCTCTCTCTCTCTCTCTCCTTTCATGCACGTCCTGAACTCAATATTTGCCTGACTCACCATTTTTTTCTTCTTCCCCGTGCACTCCTTTACGGGTCACGGACACACACACACACACACACACACACACACACACACACACACACATACTTGGACAGACACACCTACACATCCACATTCCTTTCCTTCCGTTCTCCTTTCCTGAGCCAGCCACACACATATACACACATACACACACAAACACACACACGGTCTTTCCTTCTTGTTTTACATAACACGAAATGACTCACGGGAATGGAAGGCGCCCAGACACAGACTAATGACCCCAAAGCGTGCCCGCCATCGCCAAGTAAACAGAGAATGAGTGAGGCATAACCAAGAGAGAAAAGTGAAGAGAAAGGGGAAGAGAGAAAGATGAAGAAGGGTCGGGCGAAGGACGGGGCGAGGAGGAGCAAAAAGAAATGTTTACCACCGCGGGCACAATGAAGTGTGACCAATAAACGGCAGCAGGAGCTATAGTGTTCCTCCCTCCTACGTATACGGCAGGTGACAATACCGCTTAATATTCACCTCACACCTGGCAATTACGGCGGAGACCAGACATCTATATAGACCCGGGCGAGGCATAATTCGGTACCGTAAGTCTTTGGGGTTGGGTTTTGACCGACTGGAGAGCGAGGTAGCGCGGTAACTCTTTCAAGCGTGTCCTCGTCCCAATTAGGCGTCAAACCCCTACCAGGCAAACCGGATCTGACCACGACAACCCCACAGCGAAGGTCCCACGAGCCGCCTGTGTCCCCGTCCCTGAGCCCTTGCCTGTCTCATTTTGGGATGCAACCGAGACGCGAGCCATGCAAGAAACTGACGGCCGCCCTGTGTTTAGGAGTGACGGAACGAATGTAATAGACTTGACAGGGGCGAGGAATGACTGACTGACTGAGTGGGGCGAGGTGGGGAGGTAGCAGGTACGGATGGAGGGGGATGGGATGGGGAGGGAGAGCACAGAGGGTAGGTAGGAGAGGCAGCATCCATGGCTATATTTCCTGCAGCTGTTCAGGATGCGCCGCACGCCACGCCTACCCGCTGGATACAACGTGGTGTACACATGTAATATTCATGATAACACGTACAGTGATGCGTCTCCTTCTTTTCCTTCTTCCTCTTCTCTTCCATGGCGTCCTCTTCATACATTGCTCTTTATGAATTCTGACACCCTAGCCGAATCGACTTTCAATACGTCATTTCTCTTCCCCTTACTTTTGGACGTCAGTCTTTCAGTCATTTTAGCATTACGTGAATCATAATTGTGTTTCTTTTCAAATCAATAGCGTCCTCCTCATTTTTTGTTTGTTTTCCATTTCTTCTTGCCTCCTCTTCTCCTTCCTGTTCCCCCTCCCATTCCCCCAGCCCCCGTCACGGCCTTCCCTTGATATCACGGTGTAATGAGCGCAATTATGAATTCCCACCGAGTTCCGTAAAGACTAATAAATCAATGGTTTTGCGTGAAGGCGGACGGGCCGTAGCTCACCGGGTGCCACTCTTACCCCGGCCTGACCCAACTAATTAGAGCAACACCCTCGCCCCCCAGTTGATGCCCTCCCCCCCCCGCACCACACACCGGGGAGAGGAGGAAGAGGGAGGTGTGCGTTGGGAGTAGTGAGTGACAGGACGAATAAAGAATGAGAGTCCGTGAAAGGAGAAAAAAATTACATTACTTTTTTTTTCCTCCTCATTTGGTGCTTTGGGTCATATGTTCAAAGGGACGAGAGGCTTTTGATCACGGTGAGGCGCCTGACAAACGATCACTTCATCACCTTAACATCCTTAATTACCATAAAATTATTTATTACTATATTAATGCGATGCAACTCAATCTGGGAGCGTAATATACCGACTACACTTATCATTTCGAGCAGGCACGCTAAAACAAAAGTTGTACCACCATCATTACCATCACCATCTAAAGAAAGAGACAGAAGGTAAACATGTCACGAACCCACTACACACTATATTGCAGCCAGACGAGATCACGGGAAACAGTACCGAGTTAACATTCATCTTAACCTAACATTTGCCATTACCAGTATTTCAAATTCTTACGGTACTGCGACTAGACGCTTTTATACACTGAGTATCATTCATCTTATCATAGTTGCCATTCTCACTAATTAAAGTACTCGTGCGATGCTTCTCTACCGCCAGAACTAAGCAAACGAGTGACAATGCCTCCGTGACGACCAGTAACTCCCTCTCGCGGCAGCTGCGGCCGCCCTCTATGCAACTCATTCACAGTCATTTCTCCGTACATAAGGGAATGCATGATACGAGACATTACGAATCCCCTACATGTCTTGCACTACGAGTTACGGCAAACGTCAGTACGAGATGGGTAGCACAAGAGGGACTATTGGAGATACACGATGCACTATCTACTGTGTCACCGTCCTGCGATCTCACCTTGCGACAGAGCTAGAGAGGAGGAGGAAAAAGGGGAACAAATAAGTATGTGTGTTAATCTTAGGGTGATGTTATGCCTTATTCTTCCTATCGCAATGGCTTCCACACCACTGATAATAATAATGATGATCAACTTAAATATTAGCACTTTACACATAACAACTGAGAATCGTTTGTTTTCTCTTAAAGGGAAGTAATAGTTGTTGTTGTTTTCTTATTATGTTTGGTATTACATGCAGTCAACATAGAAGTACTTAAAAGAATGATTCCTAAGAGTTAACATAATGAAACATGCAACTTATCCCGGGTTAGGTATGCTGGTGAAAATAATTATAGAAAAACATGATAAATTACAAAATATCTTCAACTATACAGAAAAAAAAATCGAAATTTGTTATGATGAAAAAGCAACTCAAAGGATGTACATACAATAGACAGTAAACAGAAAGAAAGAAAAGAAGTATAATTTAAAGACAAAAAATAGCAAATAAATCTATTATGACGAAAAAAACATCTCACACAGGCGGAAGTAGAAACAAGCAAATAAAAAAAGGAAAAAGAGAAAAAAAATCTATTATGACGAAAAAGCAACTTACAAAAAAAGGCGCAAACAAGGAAAACGAGAGAAAAATTACATAGTTTAAGAGACAAAAAAATGGACACAAAAACAATAAATAAGCACAAAAGAAGTTCGTGTCTGAGGAAGTGAGGTGTGGTGGAGCGGTTGTGGAGGTGGAGGAGGTAATGAGCAGTGGGGGACCTTGTGGTGAGTGTGGGTGGAAGGGGAAGTGGAGGGGACAGGGGTGTTGTGGGTGGATGAGGCAAAGGGGGAAGGGGTGTTATTGTGGTGGTGGTGTGGGGGGTGGGGGAGGGCGAATAGGTGGGTGTTTAAAGTCCATCTGGAAGCGGGGAGGAGCTTTTAACACGACCACCATTAGCTGCTGCCTCCTCACGGTTTGTTGTGGCGGGCCATGGAGGGAGGGCAGGAAGGAAGGAAGGAAGGAAGGAAGGAAGGAAGGAAGGAAGGAAGGAAGGAAGGAAAGGAAAAAGAAAAAGAAAGAAAGAAAAATAAGAAAGAGAAAAATAAAGAACGAAAGAATGAAAGAAAGGAAGGTAGGAAGGAACGAGAAGGAAAGGAAGGAAGGAAGGAAGGAAAGAAGGAAAGGAAGGAAGGAAGAAAAAAGAAAGAAAAGAAAAAAGAAAGAGAAAAAAGAAAAAACGAAAGAATGAAAGAGAGGAAGGTAGGAAGGAACGAGAAGGAAAGGAAGGAAGGAAGGAAGGAACGAGAAGGAAAGGAAGGAAGGAAGGAAGGAAGGAAGAAGCACAAAACAAAAGAAACAAAGTGAAAAGAAATCACCAGCCTTTCTCAAACATACACACACAAAAAAAAGTTGAAAAAAGGTAAAAACACACGAAATCTTTAATAACAGAATCACTCAATCACTTCAAACTTTTTCCACTCGATCAACCTCAAGTCAAGACCAAAACATCGTCAAAAGACTGACCACAAACACTAAATAAAACATCCATGACCTTGACGCTGAGACCAAAGACTGAGGAGGGGAAGAGAGAGCACCTGAGGGACGCCACCTTGCTTATGACTATATATACACCGTCCCCCCCCCCCCATGCCCACCCCCACCCACCCCAGCCCTGCCCACACCCTGCCTCCTCCTCCGTCCCCTTGGAAGGAGTCAATATGCATAAATATGTAAATGAGGGAGTGAGAGGAGGCAAATTACAAGCCGAGATAGATTATGCGTGTGTATTCTTTAGGCCTTGAGAGGACATAAGAGGAAAAGGAGCCATTGGAACACCCCTTATTAATTGTTAGTCAGTCAAGAATAAGGTGATTTTCATGTTTTGGTTTAATTCTTCGCGTTTTTCGTGGTGTTTTTAATCTCTTGTATGGTGAGATCTGGCAAGTATATTCCCCGTACAGTTAAGTATGTAAAGTAAGTCATTTTGAAGGGGGTGGTTGAGAGCATATTTTTTTAGTTTGTTACGTGACTTGTTTGCCCCCATACATAACGGCTCCGGGGTGGCCTTCATATACCTTAACGATCACCCCCGCCGCTGAGTAAGTAATATTCTCCTTAAATGAAAACGTTAAGAGATCACGGAGTTCAACCATCTGCAGGAGTCTAGTAGGAGTGTCTAAAGGGGAATGACCTCCACCAGCCACACACACAGGTACTTAGCCTATGGGCACACGGGGCTGTCTGTACCTGTGCCGGAGACTACACAGGTAACGCCAGGTAGCGCCAGAGAGGCTTATCCACACATCACTTCGAAGTCGCTACTCTGGCCTCCTCCTCCTCCCTCTCCCTCCTCAAACTTCCCTGGAACATGCTTGGCCCACCTGTCTTCCTGTTTCTCGGCCTCCCCTCCCTTTGTCTAATGCTCCCCTTCCCTGTGTTACTCCCTACCTACCTCTCCCCTTTTTCCTCGCTTCACTGGCTCCCTACTCCCTCAATCACATCATCTTCCCTTACCCCTAGCACCTGCCTATAGTTTTTCCTACACCACATCCTCTCCCTCCCTCTCAAAGCCCTAACCCCTTCCCCGTAGTTCCCTGCTAGTCTCCCTAATGTCTGTGAACTCATTCTTTGTGTCTCCTACTTGACAATGCTAAATTATTCACCATGGCCAAACTATGCCCACAAGATTATACAATTACACATAAATGGAAGATA
The DNA here is from genome assembly GCF_024679095.1 of Eriocheir sinensis. Lineage (NCBI taxonomy): Eukaryota > Metazoa > Arthropoda > Malacostraca > Decapoda > Varunidae > Eriocheir > Eriocheir sinensis. Next base: position 6,357,762 of record NC_066547.1, read on the forward strand.
TGCTGGAAGTGTACGAGTGTAGCATTCCACGAGATAGAGATAGAGAGAGTCGTGTTGTGCTTGCGAGAGGAACAAGGTGGAGGGAAGAGGAGGAGAAACGTAAGTGGAATCTATTTTTTCCTTCCGTCGTTAGATTTTGTGGAGTCATCGCACAAGCCAAGCAAGTCACTGGGTTCAAGGAAGTCAGGAGAGAGTGAGCGAGAGGGATAGAGTGAGAGGAGGAACAAAAGAGGAAGAGAGGGAGGGATGGGAAAAGAGTAAAAGAGGGAGTAGTTGAGAAGATGAAAGGGAGGAGCACCACAGATGGAGTGAGGGAAGGAATTACAAAAGGGGAGAGAGAGGGAGGAGAAAACGAGTAAAAGATGGAGTGGTTGAGAAGAGAGAAGGGGGTGCAGGGAGGAAAATTAACATATCAGCCTCTTCCGTGACTTCCCTGTAATCTTGTATACGGCAACGAGCGTAAGAGATATAATAGACACTTTGATTTGTTGCCTACGTTCTATGGGGGTGTAATTGGCCGCCAAACCCTAATTATAGGCAATTACTACAAAGTGAAGCATCCTCGACTCACGCTACACCTCTAGGCCTTGGCAGCCCCTCCACCCTCCACTCCTGCCGCCCTGCCCTGCCTGCACAACGCTCCCCCCTCCACCACACCGCAGCCAATCCCGTTCTTCCCTGCGTCCCCATGACCAATCACTTTCCTCTCCACCCTGAGCGTCTTTCAAGGATAAACTGTCACCAGAATAAGGTAAAAAAGAGCACGGATGAATCATGCCGGAGTGCACGACGCGTCACTAATTTACGCATGGTCCATAACTTTGTCTCACGGTCGTAGTCAGGGAATGACATCTTGAATTATAGTCATAAGAAGGTAACCAATCCCAGCCAGGGTAGTAATTTAGTTATTAGGGCGACGGCCAATAAGGAGCAGCGAAGAGTAACACCACAAGTGACGTCATGGTGCCACGCGTGTCGTCACGCACACACCTGCCCACGGGTCCTAATTGAGTATAAATAATAACGATGCCGAGATATGCGTAATGTCCTGAGCCACTCCAGCCAGTCCGGCCATGACACGTAGCAAAGGAAATGTTGATAATTCGGGGAATGCCTATACAGGGCTGGGCAAACATATACCAGACGAAGACTACTTAGAGAAACATGAGTACTAAGTCGAGTTACATAAGTCAGTATTTTTTTGTGTGTTTCTGAAGGACGAAGAAGTACCAAAGTGTGGACATTTTCATACATACAAGGAAGTAGTAGAGTATGGATAATCTCATACATAAGCGCTTTATCTATATTCAAGTTTTACACATTCATCGTATCGTTCCCGTACGCACCTCGCTCCTTTCCGCGTCCTCACAGAATGGTAGTAATTTCAGGCGTTGCAACAGCGAGCGTCGCCTGGGAATCTCGGATGACAACTCGCTTATCACTGTTTTTTTGTCGCCGGTCCTGATGCAAAAATGATGATGCAATTTGACGGTAATCGAATTTACCTTCCTGTCTTTCTCACGGCGACACGGTAACAGGATGGGAGAAACGCCCCCGATATATATTCTCGTGTGTAAGGATGCGTATAGGAGTCACATGTGTAAGGAAGCGTACGAAGAAGACCGTACAGATTGCAGCAAGAAAACCAAAATAAAAAACGTTGGCCTCAAACAAAAAACAATCACCCCTTAAATCATATTAGGAAAGAAAACGGAGCAAGAAAAAGAGCAGGGAAGAAAGATTAAAAACAAATTGAACAAGAAAAATAAAAGATAATTAAGTAAGCAAGAAAAAAATAAAGAAATGAGAGAGAGAGAGAGAGAGAGAGAGAGAGAGAGAGAGAGATGCAAGACGCCGCTTCTCTTATGATTAATTGCCTAAAAAGAACGATTGTAACTCATCGCCTTAATGTCTATTTGCTTTCTTACTTTCTTCAAGGCTCGCTGCTTTTTCTTAATAGCCCTCTCTGTCTGTCTGCCTGTCTTAACGTCTGCCCGTGTGTCAGGTCGTTTGTCTGTGTCTGTCTGCCTGTCCGTCTCCCACAACTCCCGCGGACACATCATCCATCTATGTATATATTTCGCAGGCCATCTATGTGTCTCAGTATCTCTGTCTCCTTGTATCTTTCTTGATCACCGTTTTGCCCCCCGTCTTATAAGTCGTTACGTCTCCGCTGTAGCAAATTATCCTTTCATTAGGGCAAAGATTTATTGGTGTATGTGTGTGTGGGAGGGAGGGGGGGAATAAGTGTGTCGAGTAGGGGGGGGGGGGGGGGGCGCCTGAGTGAATGCGATAAGATGGTATACACAAGCGTCATTAACAGAGGGAATTATATTGAATATGGGAAAATGTTTGCACACTTGAGAGGGGATCCGAACACTTATGGGGGGATATAAGAACTCTGCTACAACAATAAAATGGGAAAAGAAGAAAAAGGCAGGTCTTCCGAGTCCGTGAACTCTTCCAAATACCTAATACCAATTAATTTATCTAATATTATAAAGCGGACCGAAAAAAAGTGACCAAGTAATATGAAAATGGAAACAAACTCGAGGAAGAAAACGCATAAAACACCATTGAAAATATAGCAAAACAGCACTATGGTAAGTTGAAGATAAAAGAAAACTCTACTATGCATTCTTTTCTGTTGCGAATGATAAATGTAAGCAAACACGTAATACCTATTTTCTACCCCCACCCCCCTCCAAACTTGCTGCTTGTAATAATTAGCATACACAAAACGTTTTCGGGATTTCAATTACAATTTTCTAATTAATCCAACGAGGACGCGTAAAATAAAACCCTCTGATCTATACGGGTACTTGGGTGTGACACCAATTCTCGAAACTAATACAAAAAGCTAACATAAATGGAAGGGGGTTCAGTGTGTCTGGGGGGAGGCAGAGGGGAGACGAGAAGGAACGATATGGCTTTGGAAGGGGAGACAGAGAAGGGAGGGAGGCAGGGAGGGAGGAAGGAGCAAAATGACTGTGAGGAGGAGAATGGGATAGAGAAAGAAGGAACAAATGGATTTCTGGGTAAGCGAAAGAGAGACGGAAAATAGCGATGGAGAAGTGGAGAGGGTGAAGGAGGAAAAATTAAACAATGGAGAGGAAAGAAAGTGAAAGGGAAGTACCTAGCAATGGAGAAAGGGAGAGAAGGAGAGAAAAGAAGAGAAAGGAGGATGGAGAAAGAGGAGAGAGTGGGAGAAGGAAAATAGCGATGGAGAAGTGGAGAAGCAAGAGGGAGAGAGGCAGAAGTAAAGGAAAGGCCAGAGGGGAAGAAGGGAGGATGGAACAATGAGGAGAGTGTGAAAAGGAAAATAGCGATGGAGAAGTGGAGGAAAAGAGGGAGAGAGGCAGAAGTAGAGGAAAGGCCAGAGGGGAAGAAGGGAGGCAGGAGCAATGAGCCGCCCCATCAGAAGCCGTCATAAGCCCGGCGCATCTTTCACCCCCTCGCCAGTATCTCAGGATGTATGGAGCCGCTAATCTCGCCCCGGTACTCTGTCTTGCCTCCCGTCGCTCGAGGGCCGCGGCGTCTATATCACCTCCCCGTGGCTTCCTGGCTAGACACACCCACCCACCCACTCGTGTTTGCCCATAGAACCTTCGCAGATTATCGGTATTCCATCTCCCTCCTCCTCGTAAGAGAGAAAGAAGAGTAGAATGGCGGGTGGAAATGGTGGAGTGTCGTTAGTATAAGGTGGAAGTGTGGATATCATGCACTAAAGACACAACGGACACCGGTATTGGTTTTCCTTCCTCCTCCTCGTCCTCCTCCTCCTCCTCGAAAAAGACCTGTTGCGTGCAGTTCCCTGCCTGCCTGCCTGCCTGCTTTGCTATCTGCCTGCCTTCTACTCTCTCTCCGTTCTTCTTGTGCAACACCCTTGTTTCCTATCCTCGCCAAAATTGATCTTCCAGTTCTTCAAAGATTGTAAGAGTTATGGAGTTGATGGGATGTTAAAACAGGCCAGTATTTCAAGATTTGGTACCGGTATTGCAAGTAAGTAAACAATGTCCAGCAAATATACTGAAGAAGAAACAATACCTCGAGTGACGTGCGCTTCCGGGGCTTCAAACAACAATCAAGGATCCTATCATGAATAAAAGAAACAAATGGCAGACAAACCATCAAGCACCACTCGTTTTCTTCCTTCCTTCCTTCCTCCACGGCCCGTATACCCCTTAGCCATATTTCTATCTTCCTCTAACAGCGTCTCTGGACCTCAATTCTCAAAACGGGATCACAGACCACGACATAATTCATCAACGCAACATATATCACGTCAGGACCTTTTCCCATCTTCCCCGCCCTGTCTCTCTCTCTCCCTCGCTCTTCCTTTTTCTCTCTCTCCCTCCTCCTTCCCCTTCCTCCAGCCTATGGTTATGGGAAAGGTCGGGCTTAACGACAGGAAGAGGAATAAGTTAATAACTATGAAAACTGTTTCTTGAGCAGTTAAACAGACTTCTAAACCTATGGGTGTAAGTAGTGGATCAATGATGGCTATGAAAGACTGGTGGTGGACTCTGAAGACCTAACATTATAAAAACATAAGCTCACAGTTTTGACATGCGATTAGTTTTTGTGGTTTTAGCTTGTCAGGAACGTGAGGTATGATAAATAAAAATGATACACGTAGCCCGCGAGTAATGGCTCCACTGAAAGCAACGTATCAAAAAACAGTTGGGAAAACACTGAAACTGGCGATAATCATTGTATTAAGCCTACTGGCGATACATAATGGCGGTCACAACAGCGCAGCCTAGCACCGCAAGTGGTAGTGGAAGAAAAACACGGCGTCAAACGTGGGAACTTAGCCATACCTCAAAAGCCATTCTGTTGGCATGTACAAGAAACACAGCGAAGGCGTTGATATATGTTACAATGAATCGGTGAGCAACATTTGATTTACTTTAATTTTGCAGCAAAATTCTGTTTTATTAGACGCATATACTTTGTTGAACAGGAAGGCAATAAAATAAAAATAAAAAAGAGCAAAGATAGAAAATCAAACTCGTGCCGCAACCCGCCAGCATGGTGAGGAACCGTGACTAAAGGTTCTGCAGACCCACTTACCTCTTGACCTTAATCAGTGTGAAATAGCAAAACTAAGACAAAAAAAAGGTGTAAATCCATCTCCCCCCGCGCCACGCACGCCAGCCTCCGCCACAACTGGATCAATGCTCGCCGCGCCACGTACATCACCACGGACGGCCCGTTCGTGCATCAATATCTTTCCGCCTTTAATCACGGCACGCTTAAATGTCTGAATGGCGAGCCCGAAGGAGGAGAAAAGTGATGGATGACTTAATTCATTATCACAATAACAATTACAGGGTGATGGATGACGCGGATGACGCAGAGGGACGCGGCGGCCCACACCAGACTCGGCTGACCCTGCCTGACCTGCTGACCTGCTCGGGGGCCAGGAGGTCAGGGAGGACCATTTATATGTATATGCAGGGATGAGCCCTTACACATGGATATATATTACTGGCCATGATTTATGAACCTGACAAATTAAACTCAACTGTGGCGGAGAGTCCCACTGCATATAGCGTGCCTCTGCCTGACTACCAACCCTCATTGCCTGGTTATGTAATAGAGTAATTCTGAGTAATGAATATGTACATGAAACTTAACTTTGATGTTTTATAATGACAAACTAAGGAGCTGTGTAACGCGGAAGAGCTCTCAACATAGAGGCTCTTTATACCATCTTTCCGAGGGCTCGTTCTCCCTCTCACGGATTTGCATGCTGTAGGCCCGGGCGTCCGCCGCTGCGACCCGGCTCCCAAGGGCTGATGCTATCTCTCGGGTCATTACTCACGAGCGACGGTGTTGGGGCGCTCAGATAACCACACCTCCTTTAATGAGTTCCTTAAGGACTCCATCAGCTTAGTGAACCACCAATTACCTATGGGATGGCGAGGGGAGACGCGACGCCCTCTTCCTGCTCTCTTGTTTCTCTCTCTCTGCTCTTTATCTTATTGTCTTCGCCTTTACGGTCACAGACAAGTGCACGCGAGTCTACGTCTGTTGAAGTATTGCACGTTTATCTCGAGGGTCGTATCTTGTCTTCTTCTTGTGTTATGGCGACAGGTTAAAAAATACATCGAGGCATTCATCATTCAAGGCCACTCCCCCTGCCCGCCCCTCCATTTCTGCCTCCCTCGCCCCATACCCGAGGCTTAATGATGCCCACTTACAGGTGTACGAGGAAGAAAAACAAAATAAAAAAGATAAATACGAACAACTTCCTAGGACCAAGAGGATACAAAACAATAACCACAGCAAAGAAAAGAAAACAACTCTTTGTAATTAAACTTGAGTATGTTCCCATCATGTTTATCTCCAATTTTCCTTCTTCCTTCCTTTCCTCCTTCCCCTCCTTCTCCCCTCCCTCGTTCTCATCCACTTCTTCCTCCTTGATACAGACAGAATTCAAGAGGACATGGATCGTCTACCCCCCCCCCCCCTCTGGTTGGTCGTCAAAAAGTCTTACTATCGTAATATCCAAACTACAAGAACTAGTTCACCGTAACCTCTACATTCGTCTTCTTTCTCCTCCTTGTCCTAATTTTCCTCCGCCTTCTCTTTTTTCCTTCCAATTCTTTCACTTCTTCCTTCCGTCTCTCCCTCCCTTGTCAGGCCACGCGCTCCTCCCAGCCCTGACTCTTTCCATGCCAAACTCTTTTTCGCTCTGCATCCTCCTCCTCCTCGCTCCCTGCCAACCTCTCTTCCTCTCCTTGCAGCCCTTCTCTCATACCGCGTCTTTAACCCCTCCTTCCTCCTTCCTTCCTTCCTGCCATCCTTCCTTTTAGCTTCTCATCCTCTTTTCTCCCTTTCGTCAGCTTCTTTTTTCATTTCTCCGTTCTTCCCTCACTCACTTGCTTGTCTGCAGTGATGTACGTTTTAAAATATCTGAGACAAAAGGTTTAATTCAATGTTTTCGTCACGCTATGTTATGTTAGAAAGGGACGCAATGAAGCAAACTTAATAATAATGTTGACAAAAAAGGAGAAAAAGCAATTATAAGAAACAAGAATGGGCACGGTGAAGAAGGAAATACCAAGAAAACGTCAAAAAAAAAAGCAACTGCAGCCACCACCACCATCACCACCTTAGCGCCCCGGCCCATCGATCTCACACCTAAGTTGCTCTTTCAGCCTCGTAAACGTTTCACTCGTCCTCCTCCGCGCCGGGAAAACGTTGCGCCGTACGGGGAGAGAAGAAAAACCTCATAGGGCGCCCCTCAGAAGAGACTTGGCTTTAGGAACCTCAACAGACTGACGAGGAGGAATGATTTATTAGCAAAGTGTTGATGATATACGAGCAGATACTCCCCTTCTTCTTCCTTTAGTCTCCCCTCCTCCTCGTCTCTTCCCTCAGCCTTCTCTATACGGCCTCTTCTCCCTCCTCCTCCTCTTCCTCCTCTCTCCCTCTACCTTCACACGCCCCCCCCCCCCATTACATTACCTTACTCCATTCTTCCCCCATACCTCCTTCTCTATAGCTAAGTTCTTTGTTGGAGAGCGAGAGCGAGGAGCTAGAGAAAGGGGGGGGGAGGGGGAGAGAGGGGATTCCAGGGAGCGCTTTACCGACAGGCGCTATTTTAGGTCATCACGGCCCCAATAAATCTCGTTGGATGTTTATTTACATAATTTAGGTGTATGGAGATGGAGGAAGATGAGTGCTCGTTACCTGGGCCTGTAGAGGAGTGGGTGTGAGTAGGCCTTGAGTGAGTCTTCGTGTGTGTGTGTTTGTGTGTGTGTGTGTGTGTGTGTGTGTGTGTGTGTGTGTGTGTGTGTGTGTGTGTGTGTGTGTGTGTGTGTGTGTGTGTGTGTGTGTACTTGTCTTCCGTGTTTCTCATTAGCGCACCTGTTCGAAAAGTGTACCTGGGCGTTGAGGTAAAGAGGTAAGATCGAGGAGGTGCTATAATCAAACGGTATATCAAACAAGGAAGGTGTTAAGAACTGGAAGACAGGGAAAGTGGAAAGAGCTGGAAGACAAGAAACGTGAAAGAAAAATAGCAGACAGAAAGAAAAAGAAAAGAGGCAAAAACATCCAGCTCGTTATATGAGTCGCCTTTTACACAGGTCACATTTTTTCATACGGTTCGGAGGCGCCACTAAGCATCTGTTACGTAAGAGAAAACCACCATCACCACAACCACCATCAACAACAACAACACCATCACAACCACAAGAGTCGCCTCGCTTGATCCAGGCTCTGATGGTGATGAATGTGGGAGGCGAGGAGATAAATTAAATACAGGTCGACCACGATTGTAATTATCACTAAGCGGCCACCAATCCCGACGCGCGGCCGCTAGTGGGAACCGAACAGGCGAGGCGGCGAGACTTCCCGACCATTAGCCACCGGAGACACTGAAGACTGGTAATAAGACAAATACGTCAGTGGTTTTCAAAGGCGAGAGTCCCCTTGGCAAAAATAAACGGCAGACGCTCTCACACACACACACACACACACACACACACACACACACACACATGTACGCAGCAGGAAGCCACCACCGCGGATGCCTTGATTAAAACATCATCAGCCGGCTGGGTCTTAAGTTCCTCTCAGGCGGAGGTAATCTTACCTTACAACTTGAGCGTTTATCACATAAATCAACGCCGTCACTGGCCCCACCCTTTTGTTCATATCACATGGCCACGCTCACTTTTATTGCGGCCTGGGCGGGTGCCTCCCCTGAGTTATGGCGCCTCACCTCTCGGATATCCCGGCGAAGGAGTCATTAACTGAAGGAGGGGAGTGCCGGCCTATAGGGAAGGCGCAGGGAACAGGGCTTGAGAATGGCTGCCTTCGGGTTAACGTTTGGGATGTTTGAGGTGGGTTTCATTGGGTTAGATTAGGTCTGGTTTGGGTTGGTCGAGTTTGGTTTGGTTTGGTTGGGTTAGGTTAGGTTAGGTTAAGTTAGGTTATGGTAAAGTAAGGTAGGTTTGGTTTGGTTAGGTTAGATTAGGTAAGGTGGCGTTGGATTAGTTTTCTTTATCTTTTTTATTAGGGATTTGGTATTAAACATTGAGATCGGTAGAACTCAGTTAAGTTTGTCTTGCTTTTCTAAGGTCTGGCATAAGTTATGTAAGGTTAATGTGGCAAGGAACCTCGATTATGATATGCACACGAGCTAATGGTTCCTCCCTCGAAGAAGATGAAGAAAATTAACGATGATTAACGGGCCAAGGCACACTCAAGGACACACGCTGCTATACGCGTCCTCATGATTTATGCTTCAGAAAATGGTGTACGCGGAGAGGGAGGAGGAAGGGGGAGGCTCGGTTTCGTAATAAAGAGTGTGTGTGTGTGTGTGTGTGTGTGTGTGTGTGTGTGTGTGTGTGTGTTATCATGTTACAGTATTGCGTGGCGTCACATTCACGCAACCTCATGCCGCATAATACTAAGAAAAGAAACGTGTCCCTTTATCGGTTTACGTGTTCGTCTTGTGTTGCGTGCGTGTGTACGTGTACGTGACGACACCGGCAAGGTCACGTCCCTATTTACCTTCACCCGTGGCGTATGAAGACGCGAGGGCGGGGGAGGTTAATGAGAAGAGCTGTCACGTCTTTGTGTGTGAGGCGCGCCCCGAGGAAGTGTGGTGAAAACTCATTTAGCGGCACCAAGTTGCAAACGGAGGCGACGAATTGCCGCGAGAGGAACTCCCTTCTCGCTGTCATTTTTGTAATTATCAAAATTAATGGCCACCAGCCCAGCAGCGCCTCACCCCAGCCCCGACACCGCGCCAGACAGGAGGGCGAGACAGGAAAACAGATGGTGAAGGAAATATAAGAAGAAACTGAAGTATAAAATAAATAGAAAAAGATGGAAAAAAATCCAAGCTAGATGGACATGAGCAACGGTAAACTACTATACTAATGCAAATAATAAATGTATGATGGAGAAATTTGATTGTTAATGAAATGAAAGTATATCTAAGACAGACAATGCTAACGTTAAACAATTACGTACAAGAAATGAACATACTGCAACCAAGACGTGAAAAAACGCTATTGTCTTATGTAGGTGTAGCACAGAAGTTAAATTTATAGGTTTGTCTGTGTCTGTATGTGTGTGTATGTATGTGTGTTTGTTTATGTGTTTGCGTGCGTGTGTTTTTTCTTTCGGCCACCAACCTCATCTTGCACTTGTACCACCTAGCTGTTTTTGCTACAATGTATCAATTTGCGTTTATTTTTTTATTTTTCTCCCTCTCGCTTCCTTAACTTTCCTCTGTCATCTGCTTGCATACATCACTGAGGCTCTTACTCCAAGCTATACTCAACTCCGTAAACACAACGACCTCAAATCTTCACCTACCGTCACTCAGTCTGATACGTGTTATTTTACTCCGCCAAGTACACATTCCTGTCAACATACGAGAGATAATTGGTAGTTTCCTTCGCTAGCTTATTTTCGCTACGCCGAGAAGAAAAAAAAAAATAATACAGCAAGTGAAATTTCTATTCTTGGCAGGGAGCTCTTACGTCAAAGCTGAATCAATACTTCCTAGCAAATTAACAAGAATGGAGAAGAAGAGAGAGAAAGTGAGCGAGAGAGAGAGAAGAAAAGTCCCCTCGACGTTGCTTATTATTCCATTACCTAGACCTCAGAAATTGGATCATTATTATTTTCTTTTTCCGAGAACTTCGCCGTCGGAAAACTGTTAGTCTGCGAACCCTCATCCTCATTGAGGCTTTTTTCTTTACCAACTTTTTACACCACCTCCGCTTCCCTCCACTCCTTTACACCGCCAGCACCTCCTCCTCCTCCTCCAACTCCTCTTCCCCTTCTCCTCCTCCTCCTCCTCTTTTCCAGGTGGCAGAAGAAACGTTGATTACCAGCAGGAATGACACCAGGCGGCGCAAAATTACCAAATATTAAAATGAAACTCGTGTTCATAAAAATAATGGCACGGCGGCTAATTAATCCCGGGACGGAGGGGAAGGAGAGGGAAGGAAGGAAGGAGACGGAGGGGAAGGAGAGGGAAGGAAGAAGACGGGGAGGGAAAGGAGGAGAGAAGGAGAAGCGAAGGGATTAGCTTGCTCCGTTGGGGGAGATGGAGGCTTAGCTGGAGGGAGGAAAGAGAGGGAGAGAGAAAGAGAGGGGAGAGGAACGGGAGGGATGAGCGGAGGAAGGATTTGAAAAGGGGTGAAAAGCGAGAGGCTGCCGGGGAGGAAAATGAAAGTGGGGAGGAGAACTGAAGAGCAGGAAGAACTAGAGGAAAGAAGAGACAGTGGACATGAGGTGACGTGAACTGAAGAGCGAGAAGAACTGGAGGAAAGAAGAGAAAGGAAACATGACAGTAAACATGACAGCAAACAAAAAAAAGATACAATTCATACAGGAAGACGATAATACAACACAAACACGACTTATTGATACTGATAAAAAAAATTGAGCTGCAAGAATAGTACTAACGAAGGGAAACAGAAAAAAAAGGAAACATAACACAGGAAGCAAAAGGAAACCCCGACAAAAAAAAAAGAGGCAGATTAAACTTTACAAGAACAGAAGCATAGAAGTAGCGAATGATAAAGGGGAGGAAAGAGAGAAACAGAGAGGAGGAGAGAGGAAACACGGGAGGAGGAGCAAACCTTATAAGAACAGGATCATAGAAGGAAAGAGTAATAAAGGAGAGGAAACAGAAAGAGAGAGAGAGAGAGGAAAAAAAATAAAGAGAAAGAAGAATGGCTTGACGGTAGGGAGTGAGAAAGGGAGGAGTGTGGCGGCCTATTGTTACTCCCTCCCATTTACATATTTCTCGCACACTTTCTTTCATCTCCCACAAATTATCGCGTCTCGGCAGCCTCCCACACACACCAGGCAGGAGAGGAGAGCAGCAGCGGCAGCCTCGCCCTAATTAAAAACAAATAAAAGAACGAAGGGAAAAAAAATCACCGTGTAAGCAGAAGCGAAACACACAGAGAGAGAGAGAGAGAAAAAAAAGGTGAGTGAAAAGAACGCGAAGAGGAGGAAAGTGTTTGATGTAATGTGAACGAAGAGGAGTGAAACGCGACCGTCCAGATGGAGAGGAGAGGGAGACGGGAGGAGGAGGAGGCTGGAGACGGTAGGTGGGAGATGAGGATGCTGGTGGTGACCCTGACCGAAGCATTACGAAACTGGTCATCACGAGTCGGCCTAAGGAGGAGATGAGAACGAAATGCTCTGATTGGCCCATTCCGATGACCTGTATTAGTTTCCATATCATTAGTGACGAGAGAGAGAGAGAGAGAGAGAGAGAGAGAGAGAGAGAGAGAATAAAAGAAAGAGAGGGAGAAGACACAAAGACACACAATCACACATACACACACAAACATACACACACAGAGTAAAACCGGGAAATAATTAGACCAGATAACCAGGGAGGACTAAGAGAGACATGAATCAGATAAAAGGAAGGGCCACGAGGCTTAATTGCTCCAAAGGGAATAATAACATCATAATGGCAAGCACTTACATAAAAAAAATGGGACGCGGGGATATTAGGCAGAATTGTTATGGCTAATTAGTAATTTTCCATCCCGTCACTTTTTAAATTCGGATCCGGACGAGTCAATTTGCAGCTCCTGTAATTGGCGATAGTTGCAATATTGGTCGTAGTTGATCTGTTAGTGGACGGGAGGGGGCGTGGGAGAAGTGGGTGGAGGATGGGTTGGAGTGAGGAAGTATGCAGTACGGTGGTGGGTTGGATGGGTTTGCTAAGTCGAAATATAGACAATAGAAACGAAAACTGAATCAATTCCTGAGGTCAAGCAAGAAATTAGTCTGTGCTGTGATTATTGTCTGAAAGGGTGGCTTGGTTGAGTTAGCAAAATCAAAACACACTCATTACAAGCACCAGATATGTGAATTCTTGTGGTTAACCAATAAATTAGTCCGTTGTGATTGCTTGTTAGAGAAGACTACTAAAGAAAACTGTGGAAATATTCTTTTATACACGTATCAATGAGAGGATAAGGTGTAGAGGTTTGTGGATGGGTGTGTAAGGAGTGGGAGGAGTCAGGAGAATCAGGAGGAAGGGAAGAGAGGACAGATAGAGTGGGAGGGAACCCCATCCTACAAATACTGTCTGGTGGGTGGCTGAGAGGGCTTCCGTTCAAGGGCGGCCATTGTCAAGGGAACGTAAGTGAGGTGGCTGAGTTACGTCGACAAATGGCAGGCTTTTTCATCTACCGTTCGCGACCGGAAACAGTAATTGTGACGTGCTAATGATAATGATGATGATGATAATTACACCGGCATGGAAGGTCAGTCACGCGAGGCTCAGAGCGAAAATGACTCTGCCACTTGTGAATTTACGAGGCAGGGACAGGTACTGCGTTTTGGTGAGCGTTTGGATGTCGATGCTCAATGTGTAATTAGCGATGCCCAGGTGCTAAGGATGCGCTGATGGTTACCTGGGAGTGATTAAAGGATGATAGAGATAAATAGATAGATAGATAAGTAGTAGATATATGGATAGATACACAGAGATAGAGATTTGGATTGGTTTAAAAAAAGTAGTATAACCAATAATGAAATAATATCGTGATCTATGTCTTGTTTTTTGCAATAGAATCCATACACAGCCACAAAAGGTCTGCCAGGATGCTTACTTACGGTACACACACACACACACACACACACACACACACACACACACACACACACACACACACACACACACACACACACACAAGCACACACACTGGGTCTGGTCGGGTTATTTACGGTATAAAAAATAATACAAACACAATAAAAAAGTACATCACCTCGTGGATTTATGAGGATCTGCATTTATCATTATTTTCCTGCGCTGATAAACTATTAATTATTATTCGAATAACAAAACGCGATTTATGTTGTGTTGCATTGACTGTTCCGGCGGAGTAAATGATCAAGTAATAATAGTAATAATAATAATAATAATAATAATAATAATAATAATAATAATAATAATAATAATAATAATAATAATAATAATAATAATAATAATAATAATAATAATAATAATAATAATAATAATAAACCACACTGCACCCAGCCATTACTTTACATTTCCATAGCAAGAGTGAGACATTTAACTAACACGACAACCTATTACTTTCTTTTACATAAACCCACAGTATGAGAGAGAGAGAGTAAAAGAGAAAGAGAGAGAGACAAGACATAAATAACTAACAACTCTTTCTCTCCTCCTCCCCCCCCATTCCCCACCAACACACAAAAAAGCATAAACATATACCTGAAGTCTCCTATATTTACCTCCCGGCTGAGGCGAATAAGGGCCGGCATGAAGCATTATGTAAATTAATGAGCATATACTGCAAATTGTTACTGTGGTTCTTATGCGCCCGTGGGGGACCATCGTGTTCGCCAGCGAGTACCCACATTGTTGTTATTGTTAGCGGGGAGTGTGGCGCGGCTATTCCTCTGCCTGATTTGGTGCGGGACAAGAATTTCACGCCTTCTTTACAAGTGTTATGGGCACCGCTGGTCAGTGGCGGACAAGAGCAAAGGACAGGAAGGAAAGAAGGAAGGAAGGGAGGAAGGGAAAGGAGGGAGGGTTGTGGATGCTGTAAGAGCTTTAGGGTGAATGGGGGATAGTGTGTTTGAGTGTGTGTTTGTGTGTTTGTGTGAGAGACAAACAGACACATAGACAAACATTTAGTAAGAGAGAGAAAGAAAACAACAAGGAAAGCAACATCAAAAACAAAACAACACACACAAACCCCAAAATAAACACAAAAACATCAAATAAGACATAAAACCCAAGACGCAACAACACTCCCCCCCTCACACACACCCTGACACCCATGAATAAGAAAGAGTGGGAAAATAAGAACCACAGCAGCGCGCATAAAGACCCCCTTCACCTCCGCCCTTCCGCGCGTCGAGGAGCCCAAAAGAGAGCCAACACACCACCCTCCACTAAGCCCACACAATCATCTTCCCCGACATAATTTCTCCCGACATTGCACCACCACCCTGTCCCGTCCCGCCCCGTTCTGGCTACCCTCCTACCCTCCTACTCCTCCTTGATACCATTTCTTCGTTTCTTTAGTCCTTCTTTCGTCCCCTTTCGTCTTCTCCTCTTTCTACTTTTCTTTATTTGTTCTTATTTTCATCCCACGTTTCCCTTCTTTCTTCTTCTCTACCTGTATTGTTTATATTATTTTCCTTACGTCCTTTTCTTCCTTAGTTACTCTTCCTTTTCCTCCTCTTCTATCCTTGCTTTCTTCCTACCTTCCTATCGCTATCATTTTCTTCCTTTCTTTCCTTCTTCACTTCATCAATCACTCCCCTTCTTATCCAATCTTTCTTTCTCCCATCCTTCTCTTCTTCACCCCTCCCCTTCCTTCTCCTCCTTCACCCATTTCCCTCTCTCTCCCTACCTTGTTACTATTATTTAACCATTTCCGTTTCCTCTTCACTCCATTCACCACTCCCCTTCTTACCCTATCCTTCCTTCTTACACCCTTCTCTTCTTCACTCCTCCCCTCCCTCCGTTCCGCCTCCCTACAGCCACGTCCACCACCGCCGCTGCTGCTTAAGATACACAAGAACCACACATGATGATAAATGTCTCTATTTTCTATCTATAAATCTACCACACGCCATGGCCCCGAGCCCTCGCCTGCCCCCTGCTTCACCTTAACGCTGTAATTGCTGAATAGACCGAGTGCTCCCTCCGTCTGCCTCTGCTGTTACATTCTGACTTCGATGTCCAAGAACTTACTGAAGGAATTGTTACTCTTGTCTTGCGGTACATCTCTTCCTAACTATTTCCTTCTTTCCTTAGTCACTTCATCCGTTACTTCCCCTTCACCCACCCTTCTCTTCTTCACCCCCTTCCTCCTCTTCCTCTCTCTTCTCCTACCTTCTCTCCGTTATTTAACCATTTCCTTCTTTTCTTATTCACTTCAACTATCTCTCCCCTTCTCATCCTATCTTCCTTTCCTCTATTCTTCTCTTTTTCACCCCCTCCTCCTCCTCCTTCTCCATCTCTCCCACCCCTTTCTCTCTCTTTTCCTACATTCCTGCTGTTATTTTTTTCCTTCTTCCCTGATTCACTTCATCCATTATTCCTTTTCTTAACCTATCTTCCTTTCTTCCATCCTTCTCTTCCTTTTCCTCCTCCCTTCCGTACTCATCCTTTAAACCCTCCATCCATCCCTCCGTTGATATTGACTCTCGTGAGTGTTTTGATAATTAATGTACGATGTTGTTTTCATATACTCAAAGTGAAAAGTTACAACACCTGATACTATTATAAGTCTTCAGTCACACACACACGCACACACACAAAAAAAAGAAAAAAAGAAACTCCATATCGTAAATTCTTCGGGCAAAAAAATAAAATGGTTAATGAACATGTTACGTCTGGCTCGGCAGGATAGATATATTATTTTTTTATTGAATCTTCTCAGCCCTTGACCTTCCCTCACGCCGCCTCACATTCATCAGCCTGTCCGTGGCCAAGGTTCCTTACGGCGCCTTTCATTATTATTCACTCATGTCGTCACGCCACCCCGGCCCTGGTGATGAGGCGCTGATGATGATGATGATGATGATGGTGATGATGATGGTGATGAAGATACAGTTAATGGCACAAAAACAACCAAAACCTACAACCATAACCACCTCCACCACAGCAACAACGACACTCATACAAATACTAATAATGATAATAGTAATAGCTGCAGTAATAATAATAATAGTAATAATCAACGCCACGGGTTTCGAACACGGACCAACCATAAATCATGAGGATAAAATCATCATAATAAAAAATAATAATAATGTCATTCTGCAACATTAAGTTCCATGCGTCAACAGAGGAGAGAAGAGGAGGAGGAGGAGGAGGAGGAGGAGGAGGAGGAGGAGAGAAAAAAAATGAAGTATGAGGAGAGAAGATAGCAAAGCAAAAATGGGAACAGCAATACAAACATAAGAAAAAGAAACTGGTGTCGTAGAGATGTAGGAGGAGGAGAAGGAGGAAGAGAAGGAAGAAGGAGGAAGAGGAAGAGAAGCAAGAAGGACATAAGAGAAGAAAAGAAGGAGGAATGTTTGAGCGAAGGAGGATAAATGAACAAAAAAAGGAAGAAAAGGAGGAGGAGGAGGAAGAGGGGATAGTGGAAGAGGAGGTAAAAGGGACACCAGAGAAGAAAGGGAGGAGAACTGTTTGAGTGGAAGAGGATGAATGGACAAAAAAGAGGAAGATAAAGAATATAAGGAGGAGGAGGAGGAGAAGAAGGAGGTAGCTAGCTTTCGTTTATTTGCTCCTTCTTCCAGCTGTACCGGAGTCAAGGGAAGCATGGGCCGCGCGGAGGCTCGGGGCAATAAATATTTAGGCTGGTGCTCTGCGGAGGAAGGCGGCGGAGGGACGAGCCCGAGACACCGAGAGAGGCTGCGAGGTGAGGCCAGGCGAGTCGTGTTTGGGCCGAGGTGAGTAAACAGGGACGGCGCGCAGGTAAACAAACAGACGGCTCAGGTGGATGCAGGAAAGGGAAAGCGGATGAAAAAAAGGAGAGCTACACATATCATGAAAAGAGACATGAGATTGATGCATTGGCTCCGAGAATTGCCGTATAGAGGAACAGAAAGAGAAATGGAGCAAAAATTAATACAAATAATCCAGTCAGAAAAGAAAATATAAGAAGAATAAGTAAGAGACAAGGGGAAAAATACAAGAAGAGCAGCACATATTCCAAAAAAAAAGAGAATTGATGTGCATAAGCAGGAAATAAATGGAGCAACTACTAACAAAATACAAATAGAATAAATAAGAAACAGAGAAAGAAAAGAAAAACAAGGAACTCTAGAGGAAGCCAAGCACCACCACCTACTAAAGAAAACAAGACAAAGGATAAAAGGGCAGCCTTGATGGTGTGTACGAGGGCGGGGAGAACCACAACAGGTGTTCGTGGGCTCAGGTAGGCATCCAGGAAACGAGAGAGAAAGCCAGACGAGTGCACCGATAGATATACAGTTGACTTTCTTCTTACACCAAAGGATGAAACTCAAGTGCAAAAAAATACAAGACAACAAAAAAGCCCTCTAGACGCTGCTCAGACGAAAGATAAGAAGAACGAGGGGCCAGAAAAGAGAGTAGAGAACAAGGACATGAGAAGTAGGTGGTAAGAGGAGGAAGAGGAAGAGGTGGTAAAGGATTGAAGAGGTGATGGCAATGCTTCCTAAGACCCGTTCACACTTGACAAAACAAAATAAACGAAACGAGCAAGATATACACGCCTCCAGAAAAAAATAATAATAACTCGTTGGACATAAACGCAAAATATATATAAACTCCTATACGAAAGTCTCTTCCTCCTCTTCTTCTTCTCCCGGAACCAAAGAGAATAATAGAGAGATGAACATTTTCCTCATGATAACCCACCTGACGAACGAGGTGTGAGGCGACCACAGGGTAAAAAAATAATAGCGCCTTAAAATGTGAACGGTAAATGAGGAAAAATATTGTGGTGGTGGAGGAGGAGGAGGAGGAGGAGGAGGAGGAGAAAACAAAAAAGGAGTGGAGAAAGAAGAGAAGAAAGACGACTAAGAGGAATCGAAGAGGACAAGAAAGAGAAGGATGTGTAAGAAGTTAATGAGAAAATGATAAATGATGAATAGAAGAGAGAGAAAAAAGTAAGAATAAGGGAAGGAGAAAAACGAGAAACTGGAAAAAAAGAAGAAAAAAAGGAAGGAGAAAAGTCAAAGTAAGCTACAAAGAAAATATACTAGAGGAGCAAAAGAATAAATTATTCAAAGAAGTAAAGAAAATAATGATTAAATAAAATGAATAGAGAAAAAAAGAAGTACATATATGAAGAGGAATAGATTTTAAGGAGGATAACGGAAAGAATGAGGAAGAGAAGGGAACAGAAAACGAGTGAATGTCTGTGTGTGTGTGTGTGTGTGTGTGTGTGTATGGCCGGAGGAAGTGGTGGTGGTGGCGGTGGTGGCGGTGAAGGGTGATGGGGTTATGGGAAGAAGGGGGGGGAGGAAGGGAGTGAAGGGAGCGATGGTTGCCGATAGCCCTTGTTGATGATGGCGGAGGAATAGCAAAGGGAGATGACTGAAGCAAGGGAGGGAGATAAAGACGTGACGGGGCTGTGGAGTGAAGGGGGTGGTGATGGTAATGATGCTGGAGATGGTAATTGTGGTGGTGGTGGTGATGGTGGTAGTGGCGGTAGGAGTGGTTGTGGTATCTGAGGAAGGGAGGTGAGTATGGTGGTGTCGATAGTGGTGATGGGGATGTGTTGGGTTGAAAAGTGGTTGCTGGGGTTGGTAATTGTGGTGGTGGTGGTGGTGATGGTGGTAGTAACGGTAGGAGTGGTTGTGGTATTTGAGGAAGGGAGGTGAGTATGGTGGTGTCGATAGTGGTGATGGTGATATGCTGGGATGAAAAGTGGTTCCTGTCAAATATTAAAGGGCAATAAGTTTAAATCCCCATATCGGCCACCTCTTTGGATTCTTTTTTTAGGAGTAGCGAGTGGCAGGCTTTTTTATTATTGTTTTCTTTTTTGTGCCCTTGAGCTGTTTCCTTTGTAGTAAAAAAAAAATCATTAGTCATACATAAGTTAGCCGAGGACAAAACTGATAACCCTACTTTTGTCTGATTTTTTTACGATCTTTATCAATTTTCCCTTCCTCCTCCTCTTTAATGCTCTCTTTTATCGACTCTCCTCCATCACCTAAAATTTTTCAGTCATCCTAATTTTCTCTCATTCTTCCTTTCCGCTCCCATATACCTGTAACCTTCCTCAAAACACCAGGAATAGCCGTGTGTGTGTGAGTGAGGGGAAGGGGGGGCAACATATCTACAGGTGAGCCTCTCAAGTCTCTGCTGCGTGAATATCTGTTAATTGCCTAATAAATCATAATTCTCGGGGGCAGGGGCGTCACTACCTACACAGGGCGAGGCTCACACGACACCGCCATGCACGCGTCTTCCCCTTACCCCGCGGATCAGATTCTCGACACTCCGCAATGTTTTTATGAGTAACCTGAGACTTTACATTTGTTTTCCTCAGCTTCAAAACATATAAATCTATTAACAGAAGGTAAAACTGCGAAGAGATGGAGGATAGTTTAAAGGTGAGTTCGTGTCTAGCCCAAAGAGTTGAGTTAGATGGATTACGTAAGATATCTCAGGTTTCCAACGTCTCATTTATATCTTTTATTTATTATATTTAAGAGACGAAACTGTTAAAACGTCATTTGCGAGCCAACGCCAACGAGTCACAATAATATATCACGTTGAAAAAAAATGAAGTAAATACCTCAATTTATTTGCTAATTATTCCATCAAAAACAATGAAAAAAATAATGCAAGCGAAGTTTTCACGTGCGCTAAACAATACGGATTACATAATCAATAACCAATTTTTTTTCTCTCTCTCTCTCTCTCTCTCTCTCTCTCTCTCTCTCTCTCTCTCTCTCTCTCTCTCTCTCTCTCTCTCTCTCTCAAAAAATGAAATTCACGGAAGCCTTGACGACCATGTATCAAATTTAGACTTATGTAAGGTTGAAGGGGAAAAGGGAGGAGGGTGGAGGGGAGGAAAGAGGGAAGCTGAGGAGGGTGAAAAAAGATACGGGAGGGAAGGACTACCCGGAGGAAGAAAGGCGAGAGGAAGTGAAGATGATTAAGAGATAGAGATAGACAGAGAGATGAAGATGCGTAACACGGCTGAAGGAAAGATTAAGACGGAGGAGAAGAAAAAAAGACTAAAGTTCACCATAGGAAAGATGTATAAAGAGGAGGATATAGAAAAAATACTAATGGGGAGGAGACATAGATATATAAGAAGAGATAAAGAGCATAGATAGACATACGTAACACGACTGAAAGAACGATTAATATGAAGAATAAAAAAAGACTTAAGCTCACAGAAGGAATGATATATAAAGAAGAGGAAATAAAAAAAAAGCTAATGGGGGTGCGGGGGGGGAGAGGGGGGGGATAAAGGGGGAAGAGACATAGATCAAAGAAGGGAACAGCCGTAGCCATGCTTGTTCGGGCGGCTGCTGGGGGCGTGCCGGCAAGGGCGAGATGAGGCACGGCAGTCGAGGCACAATGACCCTTATGACTCCTGGACTGGCGCCATTTAGCATGAAGGACATTAATCTGTCTTCACTCTACGAAAGAAAAAAAATATCACTTGCTTTTTTTTTCCTTTTCTTTCTCATCCGTTTTCTTCCTCCTGCTCCTTCTCTTCATTTGACCTCTCCGATTATATAACTCCTTCTATTTCCCTGTTTTTTTGTCTTCAATACGTGTTAGTCCCATTGACGTGTACTTTAAGGAGGTACTATTTATAAAACATCCCCTTTCTTTTCACTCATTCATCATTCATAGCCCCTCTCATGTAACTCTATACGTGGAATACATCAACAGAAAAAAATGCAAATAAGAGTAAGGGAAGATAAAGGAATGAGGAAGGAAGAGAGAGAGAGAGAAGGAGATAGGAAGAGAGGAAGGAAAATAACACGGGAAGTAGAATAAGAAACGGAAAAAAATACGGATGGGGAAAGATAAAGAAATGAGGTAGAGAGAAGTAGAGGCAGGAAAACAAGTAACGGGGAAAAATACGCCTGAAGGAAGACAGAGGAATGAGGGAAAGAGAAAAAGAGAGAAGAAAGAAAGAGAAGGAGGGAGAGAAGAGAAGAAATCGAGGCGGTAGAACAAATAACGGGCCTTCGTTCCCTCCCCCTCGACACGGCGCGGCCACGACTTAATACTACGACTTAAAAACAACCTCGACGACCTAGACGACGGACCAACAACCGTGGGGCGTGGCGCTGACGTGACGCCCGTACACCGGCTGCGGGACGGGAAGGTCAGTCCTCAGATATAGTGGTGATAAAAAGCCCATTTCGACTCCCCCTCCTACCCCCTCCCCTCTCCACAAGACATCTTATTATGGAAAAAAAGGAAAAATAAAGGATAAGTCTAATAAAAATGATCCTATGATGTAATGTTGTGGTGGTGGTGTTAGAGTGGGTCCTGGTTTTGTTTTAAATTACTATTATTATTTGTTAGTTTTCTTCATAATTACCATCATTAAGTATTTTATGAGTCTTTGAAACATCGACAAACAAAAGTGGTGGTGGTGTGGTGTCTTGCCTTATGAAACCCTACTTCGAATCCCTCTAAGCCCTATATTTCCTCTTTCACACGAGTACAACACTTTCATGCACCTCAAGCTTGTGTTTCTGGCACCATCACACCATCAACACACCTAAGAAACACACAGCTCCCCTTCCCATCACCTCCACCCACCACCATCACCACCGCTATCTCCACCACCACCACCACCGCCGCCGCCATCATTGCTACACCATCCACCACCTCCATTACTGTCCACACAAGCGCGCAGGTGTGACTCTGGGCGCGACACACCTGGCATTTACGTTCCACTCATTAAAATCAGGGCAGGTGCACCCTTCTCGCCACCTGGCACCCCCGTCCTCATTACCATTTCCCATAACAGATTATTGTTCACATGTATTTAGGTGTGAGTGTGAGTGTTCCATCATCGTAAAAAAAATATAAATGATAAACTAATAAACTAAGGATTAAACTCACACTACGCAATTTTTCTTCACCTGTCTCTTGCGGCCTCACCAAAAGCAACAATCCACATCTTCCCCCCAATAATAAAGGCAATAGAGACCGTCCTCAGAGACCTAGTTATGACCCGGATAAATAATGACCCTTGCCTCCTCCTCCTCCTCCTCCTCCTTCTCCCGCCGGACCCCCCACCCCACCCCTACATCCCCCAAGACCAGCGTCGTGACCCTTAGCCAACAGTGAAGGGGCGAAGGAAGGGGTCAGTCACGTCTTGAAGGGGAGACAATAAGATGCTGATCAGATAATGAGCCACCCGTTACTCTACCAAAGAACTCATAAATTAGGCAAAGACGGTGAAGAAAACAAGAATAAGGAAGCTCTTTATCCACCAACGAGAAAGTATTTATGTGACCTTGACCTATCAGACTCTAGTACTTTTGAGCTACTTTACGTATGGCTATAAATACCCCACGTTAGGAGTCACCCATTTAGATAAGTCTCCCACAAAACTAGACTCAATGCTTCACGAGCCGACGAAAACGAGAACATGAAACAGATCCGACAAGGCACAACAATCACGATCAAAGAGAGAAGGAAAGACGAACACCGATGAGAAAAAAAGGAGAGATAGAAAGAGTAAATGAGAGAAGACGAAGAGATGCAGAGGAAACGCAGACTTCAAGGGCAACAGTTTCGAGGGTTTCATAAAGAGGGAATGTGGGGGAGGGAGAGGTAAGAGGGGGTGGGGTTGGGGGGGTGGGGGGGCTCAGACGAAGACATGGATCACACCTTGGCCGAGATGAGAAGACTTCGGAGGGTGGGGGGCCGGCCGCTTGTCACCTAAAGAACTCTCAAGGATTTATGACTCAATATTTTCTGTTACAGGCCTCCTCGTAATGGGCGGCTGAGGTCTGAGGTGGGATCATAGGCCTAAAAACATCCACCTCACCCCCCCGGACTCGGCTCATTTCTTCCTTATCACTGTTGTCTTTCCCTACGAACTGATTGGGATTACTGGATGAGGACGAGGCGAGGGTGATTGGTAATGTTCAAAGGCAAAGACAAAAAAGCCTGCTAATCACTACTCCTAAAACTGTGAGTATGACTTAGTTGTTATCATTTTCTTCTACACTGGTAAATCTTGTCACGGGAAGGAGAGAAAGCGAGCCTCAAGGAGTGAAATATAACAAATGGAGGGGTCAGACGGTCGTAAGGAGGGAAAGGAAGGGGAGAGGAGGGGGAGGAGGAAGGAGAAAGAAGCACACGAAGGAGACAGACCCATTTATCACCTTTATTATGCCCTTCCCACTAGAGGCTATGCAGCGCGCCCCTCGCCACACGTAGTTATGACCTCCTAGCGATGACGAATTGTGACGTTGATCGCACGGCCTCCCGCGCCCTTATGATCCCGCGACAGGACCTTCGCGCCGCCGTGCATTGCGACCCCGACTCTGACCCCGGGATAAGGAGGGTCAAGAGCCACGAGGGCGCTGACGGCAGGGCTTTTGGGGCCGCGGCGAGATTTATGGTGCCTACATTAACACTGAAGGTCCTCGTCCTCACTATCACCTTTTTTGGTCAGGCTCTTCTATTTCGGCTTAAAGAAAGAGATACAAAGAGAAAATTCAACTCTGACATATCATGATTAACTAAAAAAGTGAGGGTTTCAAGGAGGGTCAAATCAGAAATGTATCTTATAATTTGAAGTATAATTACTCGAAGTTTAAAAAGTTGTCAGTATTTAAATGAGGTCTTCAACGTAAAGGACAAAATATAGATCATAGGAGAGGCATTCACCGCTACACGTGGAGACAGGTGAAAGAAAGCGAGAGAGAGGGAGAGTGAGAGTGAGGAAGTCATTTGGCATCGGCTGCTGGTCACTCCGCCAAGGAGGTCACTCTATGGGCGCCATAAAACTGTCGTGGACGCCGTCAGCATCACGCACCAACCTCCTTCTTGTGAACCCATTAATCAACGCGTGAATAGGACGTCTAAACACCTATTAAGAGCAAGTCAAATGTGGTGAACAAAAAAAAAAAGGTAAAGTTTATGACCACGACAAACTAATAAATAAAATAAAAACAGAGCACACACAAACAAACACACTACACTTCCATCACTCAAGGGAGAGGGACAAGCTGAATCAGTTCACGGAATAATAATAATAATAACACGTATCAACTCCTCCTGTGACCGACCGTAGGGAAAGAGGGAGACAAAACCACCCTAACAAAACCATAACCTCACCATAAACACTCCCTCTCCCCTCTCTCCTCTCCCCTCTCCCTTCCTTTAAGTGCTCCCAAGTCAACCTAACACGAGTACAACACACTAAACCCGACGTAGGGGCTCAGGTTAATATTCTCAGATGCCTTCACCTCTCACATCAACTATTTTCAAAGGCCAAAAAGGAGATCATTGAGGTCATCAGGAGTGTTAGTATTAGGTTCATGGTACAGAAGAAGGGCCAAACTACCACCAGGGTCATAAAACTTCCCGTGAAAATGCCCCAAACTCCTACGAAAGCCTTGTCAATTATGTGTACTTGAGCGCCTCTCTCTCACGTCACTTGGCTCATTAGTATAATCATCGGCACTCACACTCTGACTCTTTATTTACATCCGGGAAACCTAAACAAGCCATCCATTCCCCGCTTCCCTCTCCGTCTAAGTGTTTACGAGCTGTTGGGTAAAACTTGCTTAAATGTCTGCGAGCGCCATAAGACACGGCTTCCCCCCTTCGCCTAATATCTGTAGGTCTAAACAAGCTATTCGTTAGGGGTGACTCGGCGGCCGTGAGTTAGAGGGACGGAGAGAGTGACGGAGCGAGGGGGTGAGGGAGTAAATGTCACCCAGTTAGTCAAGAGAGCAAGAGGTGGATGTCTTAAATTTGTTGAGGAAAAAAAGATGTAAGAAAAGGAGAAATGGGGAAAAAAGAAAAACATTAACAAGACGGAATGAGGGAGTGAAGGAGTAAGCACCATCCAGTTAGCAAATTTGTTGAGAGATAAAAACAAGAGGAAAGAAGAGGAAAAAATGAGAAAAAGAAAGACATTAACAGAGAAAAGTAACGGAGGGAGGGAGTGAAAGAGTAAACGTCATCCAGTTAGTCAGACATGCAACGGAGAGAGAAAAAAAAGATGAATAAAAGAATGTCGAAAAAAAAAATAATGAGCGAAAGAGTAAACAAACAACATAGCAGTGGAGAGAGAGAAAAAGATGAAAGAAAAGCAGAAATGAGTAAAAAAGAAAGTCAAACAAAAATAAAAATAAAAGCAACGAGGGAAAAATAAACAAACAACGGCCAAATAACAACATAAGGGCATTAGCAGGAGCGGAGCCCATCTTCTGTCACGCCGCAAACTTGTTGTGATAAAGTATACCGAGTTTCTCTTTCCTCCCTCCTCTCCCTCCCTCCTACTCTTCCTCCTACTCCTCCTCCCCCCCTCAATTCATTATATAGCCCGGATTAGGCTTTGTTCTTAGGGATAACATGGTTTAATTAGAAGAAGAGTATTCTCACCACCTCGCCCAGGCCAACCCCGATGAAGGCACGTTATTTTTTTTTTTTTTTTACAGTAACTTAATTTCTTTATTCTCTTCTTGGCCACGAAAAGAAAGTTACATCAAACCACCTAAGGATATCGAGTATTATTTGTCAAGGAGTCATTTATACGTTTCCAAACCACGAATATTACAGAAAAAAAATATTAGAGAAAAGAAGTTAAAGTCATCATAATAAAGGAAACAGTAAAAATGACCACTTCTTCATTATTCGTTAAGGAGGCACTTATAAGTTCCCAAAGCAGGAATACGAAAGAAAAATACTAGTGAAAACAAATTAAAGTCATCGTATATAGGAAACGGTATAAATGCGCACCAGTTTTTTTTAGAGTTGAACCCGTAAAAAAAAGCAAAAACAGAAGTAGTATCGGATCTACCTCATTGATTACTAATACCCGACGTGGTGCGTGCGGCAGACGACTACAGCCTCACCCACCCTCGGCGTGCCCATAACTCAACACCTGCCGCTGCGAGAATCAGTTATCAATCTATTATGCAACAGGAAACGTCATTCTTTGGTAAGGAGTGCATGAGGGCGGGAGGGAAGAGGGAGGGAGGGAGGGAGGGCACAGGCGGCGGGATGGAGCGGAGAGGGAGGGAAGGAGGGTGGGAGACAGAGGAGGATGAGGACAAGGCCGGGGCGAAGGTAGGAGAGAGGAGAGAGAGAGGAGGGAAAAAAGGACTAAGGGAAGGGAAGGGTAGGGAGAGCGGTAAGGAAGGAAGGAAGGAGCGAGCCGCCGTATAACCTCTTTCCCTCTCTCTCTTCTCTCTCTCCCCCTGCCGCCCTCCCGCACGCCCCCGCCACTCGCCAGACACAACACACGCCCGCTCAGCCAGCCAAGCGTCCGCCTAGAATGCACGAGTCACCCAGAGCCCGCCCGCCCGCCGTCCCACCCTCACCCAAGCACGGCCGTGGCATGTCGGCTTTAAGTCCAAATTACCCAGAGAGGAGCAGTTCTTGGAGAGGAGAAGAAGGACGATCCCACGCACGAGCTGAAGATGACAAATGGCCGTCTCGTCTGAGGCTGTCCTGGTCCCCTTTTTTTGTTTGGTGTTGATCTTGATTAGTGTGTGTGGGTAGTTAGTGTGTGTTTCGGTGGTATATAGTGTCACTTTTCTATCTCTTATCCATATTTCCACCTGTCCTTTCCCTCCTCGTCCCCACCTGCTCCTCACTTCATCTCATTTCATATCATCAGAGCAAGTTGAATGATTTGTTTATGTAGTTAATGAGTGTTTGGATATCCTATTGTGTCCTCTTCGTGTTCCTATCCATATTCCCACCTGTGCTCTACCTCCTCTTCTCCATC
The DNA here is from genome assembly GCF_024679095.1 of Eriocheir sinensis. NCBI lineage: Eukaryota > Metazoa > Arthropoda > Malacostraca > Decapoda > Varunidae > Eriocheir > Eriocheir sinensis. Next base: position 6,385,220 of record NC_066547.1, read on the forward strand.
TGCTCCTCACCTTTCATCTCGTCTCATTTCATCTCATCAGGACAAGTTGAATGGGGGAAAGGAAGGGGTTAAGGGGTACGGTGAAGGGAAGGAAGGGTTTCTGCGGAGATAAACTTCCTCGCAGGTGGGAATGAGGCGCCCTCACCACAACACATTAAGGGGAAAAACTCATTTGCATCGTAAATTGTTGTGAAGTTCGTTAATTTTCTCTCGTCGCCTCAAGAGAGAGAAAAAAAAAGAACATATCAACATAAACAACGCTGCGGTATTTTTGGGAGAATCCTGAAGGACGTTTTGTTTTACGGTAACTTGTTTTTCTTTCTTCCTGCAGCTTCGTGTTACCTGTCCGTCTGTCGCTCACCTGTCAAACCGGTAGCACAGGTGAAGTTCTTAATCTTAATCTTCACCGGGAAACATCTTCATCGCTACGCACGCATCATCTTACTCAAACACTCACCGACACCTAACATACCGGACAGACTAGTAAACAGACATACACACACACACACACAGACAGAGACAGACGGATTGACGCAGTACGAGATAATGAAGTACAAACAGACATACAGAGAGAGAAAGACAGACGACAGACATACAACCAGACAGCCAATCAACCAAGAGACATCCGACCATACTACCCCCCAACACACACACACACACACACACACATACACACACACACACACACACACACACACACACACACACAGTCTACATGAAATCCGTAACAAGAGGCCACAAGCGAGTCCTAATCTCGGGATGACAATAAAAAATCCATTTGCACCCTAAGGAACGGAGGAGCCTCGGCCTTCCTTCCTCTTTGAATATTGCAGCACCACAAATAATGGCGCATTTTAAGTGAGGTGTTCCCCTACGTCCCCTCCCACAGGTCCTCTCCCTCACGCTCTACTCCCGCGGCAGCAAGACAAGAGGCCCAAGAAGAACTACTCAGGTGAATGGAGGAAGTGGGATAATAATGGCCATGGGGAGAATTGAGGAACGGAGTAGGAGAGAAGAAGAATAGGGAGAGAGAATCTACAAAACATGGAGGCAGGGTTTTTATGCTCCTTTCCTTGACTAAATGATGAACACCACGAGATATATGTTGGGAAAAGGAACAAGGGAATGAAAAAGGAAGAGAAAGGAGGGGAATCTTCAGTATGTACAGCGTTTTTTCTTTTTTTCTTATTCTTTTTCTTGACTAGATGATGAAAAAAAGAAAACCATGCTGTGTAAAGGGGAATCTTCAGTATGTACAGCTTTTTTTTCTTTTTCTTACTCTTTTTCTTGACTAAATGATGAAAACAAAGAAACCCATGTTGTGTAAAGGACGAAATAAACGTAATACGACAGAAAAAGTAAGTCTAAAGTAAGGAGTGTGCGTGAAGAACTAACTGTATACGATTATATTGAAGTAAAACTCGGCCACTTCTGTACCTTCTCCACGGTGATATAAATATTTCTCGACAGCTAAGTAACTTTTGGCATAAGTATGTGGTTCTTGGGGAGGGAAACTTTGTGCCGAGGGAATAGAAGATTTTTTTTTTCTTGCCTCTTTGTCAAAATAAAAATGTGCCACAGGGTCTCTCCATACACACAAAGGGTCTTCAGATTTTTGATGGACTATTAATTTTCACAAGTCGCTTGGCAGGGGGGACAAAATCTTTCATGAGAGGGAGGAGGGTTTGTGAAGGGGAGAAATATATAATGGAAACTTGTGAAATAGCTTGCGTATGAGAATATAACCGACATAACTAAAGAAACAGCAACATAAAAGTGAGTACCTCGTGATTAGTTCCTCTGGCCACCAACACCAATCAAACAAACATTAACAAAACAATCAAGACCAAAATCAATACAAATTATTAGGCAAAAGCTACCCCCCACTACAGCAAACAGGACGCCTCGACAAGCCGGCCTCACACGCAGCCAATAAATGATGAAGAATTAGGCCCATTTCGGGGAGGGGCCTGACCTCACCCAAATCCCCGCATAGGAAGAAAGATTTATGGCTCAAAATACAAACGCCGATGGCTCCGTCTCTCCAACAAACGATGGGGGGACACGAGGGACGGATGGGGGAAGAAGAGAAGGAGGAGGAGAAGGATAGAGGAGGCAGATGAAGGAAAGAAAATAGGAAGGAGAAGGAAAGAGGTAAAGTAAAGAAAGACATCTGGTTGACTCATTGAGGAAGTTAGGTAAAAGCAAGAACCTGTCCACATTTTGGCCGAGAATCAAGTTTAGTGGGATTGACTCAAGACATCCATTGTAGGCCTAGAAGAAAGAGAAGAAAAAGTGATCAATCAGCAGGACAGCTCCCTCCCCCGTGTCGGGAATGGCCTCGTCTAATGGTCGTGTCCCCTCCGGCAAGCGGCAGAGGGAGTGAGGGGGAGAGAAAGGAGCAGGAGGAGGAGCAGAGAAAGAGGATGAAGAGGGGAGAAGAGGGTGAGAAAGGGGAGTAGAGGGGAGCAAGGCAGAGACCCTTGGAGAGTGCGAGGGACCGGCAAATATTCTTCACCTCCCCTTCCCCCCTAACCCCATCTTTTTTTTTAGGGGGGGCTAAGTTGAAAGGGGGATTGAGGGGGAACTGACGTAATTAGTGTCCCTGTCGTCTTTCTTTCCGGGTGTTTTGATGCATCGCTTAATTTCCTTTTTTTTCTCTCTAACGTCTAAATCATCCCCTGCTTACGTCTCCATCTGATCCTTCTAATTATACTTTTTGGGACAACGATCACCCTTGAGACGCAACTCTAAGCCATCTACTAAAAAAAGAAAGATAAAAACTGCTAATGCAACAACCCTCAAGGAGATAATAAAGACGGAAAGTGTAAAAAAAAAGCCCCTAACAGACCTATTTTTCTTCTCTCTCTCGTAGCCCATTTCAACGTGAGTCCCAGCTTGTTCTTGTTCTACCGCCACCCCATCACCATTCCTCGGATTCTAGGACGTCAGCGTGCCAAAATGGGAGAGCCACAGCCGTAAATTAGGGCAGTGTATCTTAGGTAGGAGTGGCACGGCTTCCATGGCCCTGACCCCCGCGCCATGGCCCACTCCCAGGTCCCAGGGGCTGCCATATAAGGGGCTGCGATCAGGACATAAATCGGGGCATAAACAAGACGGTGAGTGTGTCATCGGAAGGTGAAGAGGTGACGCGGGGAGCGGTTTATAGGCACAAGAAGCCCTTGGAAGGTAAGCAAGGTAGAAGGAAGGAAGGAAGGAGGAGAGGGGGAGAGGAAAGGGGAAGGGAAAGTGTTGCCGTTTCAGAATGGTTATGTGAGGAGGAAGAGGAAGAGGAGGAGGTGGAGGAATGGTGTGATGGAGGAAGGCAGATTGGTAGTAACATCTGGAGGGGGTAAGAGAGAGAGAGAGAGAGAGAGAGAGAGAGAGAGAGAGAGAGAGAGATGAGAGATGAGAGATGAGCGTGTGTGTGTGTGTGTGTGTGTGTGTGTGTGTGTGTGTGTGTGTCACGGAAAGACAGACAAAGAGGTATTGAAGGCAGGTGAAGGAAACGAAGAAGAAACTTGTAGGTTGGCATGGCAAGGTCACCAAGATACTTAGACATGACAAGAACCTATTAATATTACGTAAAAAAGTTGGTCCCTAAACAAATACAGACAAATCATTTAGTGAACAGACTAAACTGAGATCTACGGTGAAAAGGAGAAGGAAAAGAGAAAAAGAGTTAGAGAGAGAGGGAGACTAAAATATATAGATAGATAGATAGAGAGATAAATGTTAAAACAATAGAAAAAGTACAGAGGAAAACCAAATTAGAACAAAGTCAACAATAAACTATACCAAACACAAGTACACACCAATACATTCCACTCCACCTTCAGAGAAATCTCTAAATGGCATGTTTATTTTAGCTACGGGGAAAGGGGGTCGTGGGGGGCCAGTTATCTATCAGTGACGAAATGTTTTTAGTGACAATTCCCTTACTACGAACTGTCAGTCAGCGATAATACTGAATTTGGTGTAAAAACTTATTCAAACTACTTCCATTTGAATGAACTCGAGAACTGATACCCATTACAAATTAAACAACAAAGGAACACACACACAAACACACACTTTCGTCCACAAATGCACAAACGTAAACGAGTACAAAAGACAAAAAATAAAACAGAAAAGCTAAAAAAGAAAACAATAAGCAGCCAACAACTAATGAAGAAACACACACACAAAAAAAAATTACACACACACATGCACAGAGAGATAAACGAAAGAGGAAATAATAGGTAGCCCACATCCAACGAGGGACACGCAAATTTAGCCGCAGCTCGTGATCGGTTCAACGCGGGTGTGCAAACCAATGAGCCAAATTAACGACGCTTGATTTTCCACCGGCCGTTGCACAGGTCAGCAAAACAAGCCGTGGTCACCGTGTTTACCTGCCGCACCTGACCGTTACCTGTTACGCTCCTTATTACGGGGGAGAGTGGCATGACGGGGCTCTCACACTTGTTACTTTTTTTGTTTTGTTTCGCCGGTAAGTGGATGATTTGCCTAACACTTTGCAAACACGCTGCAGGCTATATTTAGAAGCCGGACATGCAGTTATCATTATCATCAGTCATCGTCATTACAGCATACCGTCGAAGCAATGAAAGTGGATATTTTGGCAAGCATTATCTAAAGGGATGATTATGTAAGTTCCAGTGTCACGGAATATGCTGGTCTGATGTTTTGGAAGATGTTGTATAAGATTACTTTCACATACATTTTCATTCCATCATTTACAGACACACAAGAAAACGACTCCTTACTTCAACAAAAACTCTCCACTCACACACGTTATGAAATTTCCCCAAAAGACAGATCAGTGAAGGGAGAGAAAGATCCAATCATCTTCCGCGGGTATCATGGGTAGACACAAAGATTCGAACCTTACAATTTGAGATAAGAAGCGTGACAAGAGCTCTCCATGGAAGGTGTCAGGGCGCGTGGACTCACCCCATGATCCACCTCCACCACCACCTCCACCTCTACCCAACTAATTGCACAGTCCCTCTCATTCCTGCAGTCACACATTCCTTAGAAAATGCATCCAGTAATGAAATGTCTGAATCAATTGCTTCTACGTGCATTCCTCGCCTTTTTTTTTAATTCAAACCTATGCGGATTAAACTACAGGCATTTATCACATACCGAGGACAAAACTGAACTGACTGACAAGTATAAGAAATAAAAGAAAGTTGAATAAATAGACCTAGAGGAATAACTACACTGGATTTTTCACCATAGCAGAGGAATATAGAGACGGAAAAACAATCAAAAGAAGAGTGCACAGTGACATAACAGTTAAAGACGTAAAGTTTGCCAGACAGAAAAACCCTCAACACGAATGTCTCTGCCCGGGAGCATCCTAGAGAGGGACCTGACCTAACCACATTCTTGAACTAAAGCGAAAAATTCCTGTTTGGGGTTTCGTCAGTGGCCAGGAGACACCACCACCACTACCACCACCCAGGACGGTCTAGTGAGGGAAGGCAAGGGAGGGAGGCTATAGGAAAGGAGGGAAGGAAAGAGAGGATAGGGGTAGGGCTATGGAGGGAGGGAAGGGAGGGAGGGAGGGATGGGTGCGTTGACTGGCGAGGAGGCGAACAGATGGATCGAAAAAGACGGCTGGAAAGGTTAGCAGACACGAAGGGTAAACAAACCAAACGGGAAATAGGTAATACATGCCGATCAAGGGGAAACGAACACACACACACACACACACACACACACACACACACACACACACACATACAAGTTGAGACTTTTTTTTCGGGGGCTGTATGTATGTAATGATAGCTAGAAGGGAATGTGTGTGTATGTGTGTGTGTGTGTGTGTGTGTGTGTGTGTGTGTGAAAGGACAGCGGTTAAAGGGACGGCCTAAGGATGGTTATTTGGCAGATGAGGACCCTGGCGTGGTCTTGCCTTCTTCTGCCAGACACACAGAAACGGGATTCGAGCTTGGCCGGGTTGGAAGATGGAAGGAACCCAGGAGTTATTTCGCCGGGGAATGAATGTTACGTGTTTGTGTTGGTCATGAAGCATCTCCGCTGAAGGTATGACACGGGAACTCAACACACTCGGTGGATACGGGCCAAAACTTTTGTTGGAAACTGTTGCCACGCCGTGAAATCTATTCTCGTGTTCCCACCGACTCTATCTCAGGCAATGCAAAACTAAAAATAAACTTTACCGGCCGAGGAGCAAAGTTTTATCTGATTGTGAGATTTTGCACGGGGGCGGCTCTCAATTCACGATATCAGTAGTACTTTTGAGGAAATGGTTCACGAGGAGCAAAAGTCGGCCTCAAAGGTAAAATTCGTCCTTCAACATTCATTTTCATTCCCCCAGCTGTAGCGTGCGTTCGAAGGCGTAGCGCGGTCCTGCCTTGGGCTGGACACGTACCTTCGCCACACGCACGGGAGGGCCAGACAACACATGCATTCGTTTCCCTACACAACAGAATTCATGAAGTTGCGTTACCGGCGGCACAGGACACAAAGGGAGGCGAGCTGCATGCCAATGAAGGCGACGCTTTGATGGATGATGCTGCGGCTGAAAATCACATTGTACGGCGGGGCCACGCCGACCTGCCACGCCGAAACGTCAATATTTTCGGCTTTTGCTATATTTCCCCTTTTATCTCCGTCTGAACGTCTACCACGGGGAGGAGAGGAAGAAGAGGAGAAAGAGGAGGAGTGAGTGAAGAAGATGCATGCGAACACTACTTTCTACGACGCCTCACGGAACCTCTAAATAATATTACGTCCAAGTGAAGGGGGAAAGAAACTTCGGTGAGCGAAATTATATGCCGTGACCGCCGGGTGGTATGCTGTTTTGGTGTGTGTGTGTGTGTGTGTGTGAGTGTGTGTGTGTGTGTGTGTGTGTGTGTGTGTGTGTGTGTATCCTCGACTTTGAAGGAAGGGAAAAGGGTGGTAGAGAGGTATAGAGAGAGGGAGTACAAAATAGAAAAAAAAAGAGGCTCTATGTGTTCGCCCTGACTCCCGTTTCCTAGAGCGACAACATGTGTACGCAATTATCCGAAGAAGACATTCCTCGTCGCCTCGTCTGAAACATTCCACTCGTCTATACCGAACGACTAGGAGGAGGAGGAGGAGGAAGAGGCGGAAGAGGCAGTGAAGAAAAAAAGAAGGATGAGGTGTTCGGGATGTCGCAAAGAAACGAACGAGAGGAAACAGACGAAAATGACAGAGTTGAAAAAATACTGATATGACGAAGAGGAGGGAAAAAAATATGAGACTGGATAGGTTGGTGATATTGATGGTGACGGAGATAGCGGCGATGATGAGGATGGCGATAGTATGGTGGAGGTGGAGATAGTGGCAGTGGTGATAATGGTGGTGTGGTGGTGAGGAATAGAGACGTCCGGCCCGCCAAAGCCAAGAAACACTCACTTAAGGTTTAATCACTGTAATTTCCAGGCTGGGCCAAGCGCTCACTCCTCCTTCAGGGCGAGGTTTAGGAAGAGGAAGAGGAGGAGGAGGAGGAGGAAAGGAAAAACAAGTAGCCGTGCCTCGATCAACAGTGTCATGACCTTATCAGTTTGTTATCATCTATTCCTCTTTCCTTCTCGTTCCTACTCGTGTTTATCTGGAGGTATGCGTCTCACTCACACCACCCCGACCCTCACACCCTCATCATCATCTTCTCCCTTCTAATTTATGGCAACCTACACTTGGCTCATATTTTACGCGCGCACCTACGCCGCCGCCACTCTCTCGGGGTGTCCATCGCCAACACTCAGACACTGGCCGCACGTCTTGGTGGTGGCGGTCAGTCGGCGGCAGTGTCATCCGTCAAGGGTCCGCCCCTGTGTCCAGCATCCGCGCAAGGAAGGGGCGGACCAGGGCGGACGGACGGACACTGCTACTTACTCGCGGCACACCACTTACACACTTGTTTCGCTTGTTTTCATACTTCCTCTTTTTTTTACTTTACTTTTTTTCACTGCCGCACAGTTTATGATTTCGTGCATTCATTCATTTCTTATTTTTTTATGCTGTGTTTGTTTTTACTGCGTGTTTTCATATATTCACATTATTTTATTTTCTCCGTTTCTCTTCTCGTTTTTTTTTCACTCACACTGCACTAATTTATGTACTGTGCGGCTATTATATTTTTTTTCTCTCTTGCATATTTTATGGTTGTTCTTTGAGTTCAGTTATTTTTTATATGCCTCTTTACGTTATATGTACACTTGCAAGTGTTAGGATCACACACGTTCAACACATCACTTGCAGTTTTCACATTTTCCTTGAGACTTGTATTTTTTCCTTCTTTGAGTTGCTAATCACACAACACTAACTTGTCGTTGGAACGGAAATTGCACTTGACGTTTTTTACAAATGTTTAGTGCTTTTCATTATTTTAATTTTCTGAAGACTTTCATCACAGTACTTCTCACTTTTTTCGCAGTCACACGCAAACGTCACTTCTGTTCCACTCTGTGACCGTATTGCATAATATTATAGTTAGCTTAGGACACTGTCAATTTACTAGGCGAGGACACATGAAGCAAAATTATTCCTACACTTCTGTTTGCAATAAGTATGAGCCTTATTTTGTTCCTTGCGCTACTAATTGTTTTCTTACTTTTTTTCACCCCAAAATGAGAGAGTAAATTACCGCTGGCTTTCCTCTTTCCCAACACCTAATTTGGTCTTACTCTTCGGAGGGAGATTGAACGCGGTAGGGGCGCCGCGACCCCCGCAGCTAAATGTAGGTTTAACTAGCTTTTTTTCCCGAGTGGAAGCTTCATCCTGATTATCTCACTGTGTTACTGAAGATGGACACGCCGGGTAATTCATGTAAATGAGAACTAAGAGTGTTGGATGTTGTAGCAGACGAAACAGAAAACATTGCCGATTTTTTAACATAGTATTTTTCCCGATGTGGGGAAGTGTCAGGAAGAACATAAAGAATACAGAGAGAGGAGAGTGCAGCGAGACAGGTGTATGGGCGGGCCTGACACCGTGCGGGCTGCAACAGTTGTATAAACACCTGGCACCTGCCCCACAGGTGACAGTGCCCAGCCAACACTCTGCCGCCGCCGCCTCCCACACCCCGGTGTTAGGGTCGCGTGTCACGTACCTGCTATGGCCATCCAGGGGTAGAAGGTTGTGTTGGAGGGCGGCTGGTTCATCTGGTTGTTGGTCTGCTGCTGAGGCTGCTGCTGGGGAGGCTGGTGGGGCTGGGACACTGGGGTCATCCCACAGGTGTTCCATGCCCCCACGTGCGAAGATCGGTCCCGCGGTGAGGTGCTGGGGTCAGGTGGGTATCCCCGAGCAACCACAGGGTCGGGTGTGCAGGCGGGGCGCACCGTGGGGCCCCAGCCTCCCGACATGTCTTTGCTGATGCCATAGCCATTCTGGTCCTTGGCGCAATCCACCTTGAAAGGATTTGGCGTCATGTGGTCCTGGGGGGCGCCATACAACTTGCAGGAGGCTGCTGAAGCATCGTAGCCATCCTGACGTGGTGCTGGCTGGCCATAAGGACTCACGCTGAGGCCCAAAGGAAAGCGGTATGCCTGGTCCCCGCCGGAGCCGCCGCCGTAAAAACCACCCTGTTCGAAGTATGAGTTCATGGTTGTGGTTATGAAGGCAACACACTACAAGCACCTACTGACACACTCACTCCACCAACACCAAGCACCAACTGAAGGTCCAGTAGCACAACGTGATCACCACCAACACACCACAACGATTTTCAAATTGTAAATTTTACCCGCGCTACCACGCCATGTGCCGGATTAAATTTGCTCATAGCAGTCGCTATGTGTAAACATATGAAGGACGGCCCGGAAAGGCAGAAGCAGCCAATGAGGATGGGTTGCGTCACACGGCCGCACGACGACTGTGACTGAGACGGGAGTCCGCGGGAAGAACTAGCTCCGTAACAGTGACGTCACGACCGGCCGACTCGCACACACACGCGCGATTCTCGGTGGTGGCTGGCGGGCTGGCGCACACTGGCCGAATGGTGACGGTGAGCCCAGGTCCCCCGGCCACGCAACGGCGGCAGCCAGGCCCGGCGCACGTGGGGGCGGGCCCTGGCAGCCCGGGGGCGTGACGCTGGCAGGCCGCGCCCCCGGCCCTCCCTCCCTCCTTTTCCTCCACCTGCTGCTGCATGACGCCCGGCCTACACCACTCCCCGCATGACGCCGCCCCGCCCCACTCTTCCAAGCCAGGCCTACTCCCCTTCCGCCTCTTTCTCAGCCTACTTCCCCACCCGCAGGCCTACTCCACCACCACGCCTACTCTACAGAGGCTGCTTCTAACAGTCCCGCTGCACCGCGTCACGCGTGCAAAGCATTCTGGCAGGCCTATGCAACCACCACCCTCACTTCAGAGGATAGGCCTACTCAATGAGTTAAAACACGTATTCATGCACTAAGCACAGCCTACCGTCCGACCTCCCTCCCTATTATTACACTCATAATTCTCAACTCAAACTTCTTCAATCTAGAGGCCTCGTTTACCAGCATCCCTCTTCATCACCGGCCAAGCCCAAGGCCTACTGCTCCACCTCCTCCACCAGGCTTAGGCGCTCCGCCAGCCTTGCTCCCACAAAGCCCCACACCCCATCGGACCTTCTCCCGCGGATAACCGTAATGTGCCGCTCGGCATCCCACTATTCTCACTCCATTGGCAGGGTGTTTCAGCTGGCTTACGGGACTCCCCTGCCTTCCCCTGCCACGCCTACAGAGCCTGGTTTCTCGCATATGAATCAGGATTATGCGTCACCATATTCATTACCACTCACGGTTCAATACTGGTGTCATTTTACCTCCAAATGCCCCGCTACCGGGCTTGGAGGAAATGCAAGCACTGTAGGAGTGTGGACTGTCCTATGCGAAAGGAAGAATGTGTTGGGAGTCTAAGTATTTACGCCATAATATATACTGAATGCAAGGAAAACTAAATATAGTAAAAATTATAACTAAATAACTAAATTTCATCTACTCTTCCGGCATCTTTACATGACACCCTTTCCACTGTGTTACCGAGCTTATCTGAGTCCCAAGGCTAAACAAAAGCATAAAACATGGAGTTGACGAGACAAGAACACACAGATGAATGCGTTGCTACTACTTGGCTCACCTCTGCTTGGCACTCTTAACACCTATTTCCTGCGACTTTTACACACTCTTGAGGAGTATCACTTCTTCATTATAAGGTGATTAGGAGGACCAGGACCAGAAATATTTAACCCCTACGCGAGTTTATGGTAAAAGCAATTCTTCTCCCTCCCTCCCTCCCTCCCTCATCCAAGTTCCTATTCCCCTCCTCATAAGTTCCATATTACAGAGCATCTTTGTGCTACGAAATTTCCTTATACACTCATGATTAAGGTCACTTTTTCTGGCGCTTGTCTGGCAGTGTGAACGTGTGTGTGTGCGTGCGTGTGTGTGTGTGTGTGTGTGTGTGTGTGTGTGTGTGTGTGTGTGTGTGTGTGTGTGTGTGTGTGTGTGTGTGTGAGAGAGAGAGAGAGAGAGAGAGAGAGAGAGAGAGAGAGAGAGAGAGAGAGAGAGAGAGAGAGAGAGAGAGAGAGAGAGAGAGAGAGGCCGGGAGGGTGATATAAAGCGAGAGCGAGAAAAAGCGAGCAAGAGATAGAGAGCGAGATCAAGAGAGAGAGCGAGAAAGAGAGCAGGAGCGAGAGCGAGAACGAGAAAGAGAGCAAGAGCGAGAGCGAGAACGAGAAAGAGAGCAAGAGCGAGAGCGAGAACGAGAGAGAGAGAGAGAGAGAGAGAGAGAGAGAGAGAGAGAGAGAGAGAGAGAGAGAGAATCATTAGGGGGTGTTCTATGGTCTGTGTAATTCCCCCCACCCCCGTTTTCTCTCTCTCTCATATTTTAGCGAAGATGTGTTGATTATATTGAAATTATTTTGTGGCGCTTCTAAGTCTTCCTCATTTCCAAGCGAGAGAGAGAGAGAGAGAGAGAGAGAGAGAGAGAGAGAGAGAGAGAGAGAGAGAGAGAGAGAGAGAGAGAGAGAGAGTAAAGATCCACCCACTTGCAGTTCGAAACTCATTCCACCCACCACCTGAACATGCCAACCCTCCTTCCTCCTCCTCCTCCTCCTTCGCCTCCTCCCTCGCCCCCTTCTCCTCTCTCCTCCTCCTTCCTCTTCTCTGCCTCTTCCTTCTCCTCCTCTCTTTCTCGGCCAACCCTCTTCACGCCACGCACCTGGGCCACCCGTGTGTGTGTGTGTGTGTGTGTGTGTTAGGTAAAATCTCCATTAAAATCACTATTATCATTTTTTTTCATTATTAAACGTTCTTTATTATTATCGTTATTGATGGTATTATTATTAGTCTACTCGTATTACTGGTATCAATAATTATTAAGTACAGATGAATAAAATACTAGGACTAAGAACACCCTTTTTCAGTTCATTCTTACTTAAGACAAAATGCCCGCCACAAGATTTTCGTAAGATTCCTAGTCAATCAACTTCCCCTTAGGTGAAAATATACGCCTTCTACTTTTCCTGATCATCGCAAAAGGAGATAAAACAGCAAGTATTCAAGTGTTAGTAACCTCACACTTCATTTTCCCTACCAGATAACCTTTATATCTTCACGTAACATTTAGACAAGTTAAGAAGTCATAGAGAAGCTGCTTATGTTTTTTTATATTCTTCTTATAAATTTGTGTCTCATGCTCTAAGTGCCCCGTAAGCAATGTGCATGTAACTTAATGTGACAGGAAGACAAAAAGAATGCGTGTTATACAAATTCCCTCTGATGCAGGTATATTCCATCATGTGTTTGTTAAGAAATATGGCCTGAATTATTTTTACTGAAAGAAGGTAAAGTATGACCTTGCATGTGTGTGAAAAAGTGTCAAACAGTGAATTATCGGAGTCTAGGAAGCTTGTATTAATATCCGAAGTTTTATGAGTGTCCCGGCGGAGAGCGACAGGGCGTGTGGGAAGCTCGCAAGTCTGTCAATGATAGAGGAACTCTCCTCGCTTCACGGGCCTCAAAAACATATCTGGCCCATCTGTACCCACCTCCTGCCTTCCTCAGCCATCCACGGGGGCTTTAACCCTCTCCTATACCCACCAACCTTCCACACTCCCTCCATCCTCCACCTCCTCTCAGCTCCACTACGCCCACAGCCACTATCTCCACTATACCACCTCCTCGCCATCCACTCACCCCTCCTTCCTTCGATTGCCAAGACCCTCCCGGACCTTCTTTCTTTGTTTATGTAGTGCAGGAAGCTAGCTGATGAACCCTCTCCACCGGCGGTCACCACACCCTTCTCCGTCGACAGCATCATCGCCCACAATAACTCCCTTGAACACTCCAGCACAAAGGCAAGGCGAGAGAGAGGGCACATTGTTGAGTATATTGCTTCTGAAGGCGCTCGGGAAGATACGAAGGCAATATGTTTTCCCATCACATCGTTAAGAGAAGCAGTGACACGCGGGGAAATGGGAGGAAGAAGGAATAATCAACTGAGGATGTTTTGATCTCTCTCTTGAGGCTTTTATGCTTCTCTCTCTCACTCTCTTACTTTGCTTAACTTTCGTACCCCTCACCACATACTCCACCGGCTCATCCCCCTCTCTTCGACTGCTCTTATTCTCTTTCTTCCTCCCCTCCTTCCTTCCTATTCATTGCGTCCTCCGCCCCTTGTATGTGTTTGTTTAACCTTCAGCCTCTAACTCAATTAAAAGCTCGCCCCTCCTGATGGAGTGAGTGTTAAAGCCAGTCTTTTCGCCCGTAAAATGCATGGTAGTCTGCGTGGCCCCGGGACCTCAACCTCTCTCGCCTCTTATTACCAGTCAGCCTCAAGTGGTTCCTCCCCCATCCCCGTCCCCCTCTCCCTGCCCCTCCTCCTCCTCTTTTCCTCCCAGATGTCCACCGCTTCTCCTGGTCCGCTTCCCGTTTTCTTTGTCTCTTTTTTTACGCCGTCGAGAAAGTAATGGGACGGGGAACGTGAAATACCGGAAAAATAAAAGATGCCACGCAATCTATTTACTGTTACGGCATATTTATCTCGCGAGTGTGAATCATGTATGCAAGGGATGGTGAGGCACTCGAGGAAAAAGCGAGAGAGCAAAGAAAAACGGAGGCGAGATGCGACAGATAATCAAGAAAAGGAAAAATGGAGGAGGTAGAGACGTTAGAATATGGCTAAGACACTAATCAGGAAGAAACAGACGAGGACATGATGGCTTAGTGTTTCAACGGGTGGTAGGTTTGTCTAAAACTAACTATCCTTAAAACCTAATTATACTGAAAAGGAAAAAGATAAGAAACCGCAAAAAGGCTCCTTAACATGGCGGTGGCGCGCCTTAAGGTGACCGCATAAAGATAAGGGTCCAGTGAGGATGTGTTGGTGGTGACCCGCCGACCTTCAGCTTAGCACGTTACATAAACACGTCAATAATGGGAAATATGGACAGGTGAAGGGAAGGTGAGCCGCTCCCGCCACTGCTGCTTAGGGAAAAAGATTAAAAAGTGAGTTATTTGGCGTAAAAATGTAAGGAATGTAAAAAATATTAGTCTGGGTTAGAAAAATCTCGGGCCATCATCACCTGAAATTCAACATCATGTATAAATATTATTAGTTACAGGGTTCAAATAAATTCTACTCACACATTTCAATATATAATAAATAGTAAAATATGCGTATTGAAACATTAAGGCTAAGTAACCAACACATTAGAGGATAACAACATTGCATAAAATATCAAAATAATCAATATAATGGTCTGGCTAATACACAACACGTAGTTAAATATCGAACCTGTCTTGTTATTAGCCTGTTAATGACACGAGAGATAAGGAGCGTCGGCATGCAAGACACAACCATCAATACACGTCCACACGGCAGCATAACAAACAGACAGACGGGGGGAGGGGGGAGAGAGGGGTAACACGGATGCAAAACAACAACAGCAACATCGACACTCGCTTGTATTTCACCGCCAGAACGACACTCAGGGCCTCGTGAGAACATTCCTGGGGTCACACAGCTGCCCCGCCGCCCCTGGCCTACACACACACACACACGCACGCATTCACGACACATTCCAAGCACAAACACCAGCATCAGGCAGTCATCGGTCCGCCATTACCCGGCCACCATAACTCAGCGACTTCCCGCGCCAGGAAAATGGTCAATACTGGCTTAGGCCTACCATTTCCCAGGCAACTCCCATTTTCTCCAATATAGAGGTTAGAAAAGATGGCAGTTTGGAATCCCTTAAGGCGGAGGATAAACAGCGGTGATTGGTCAGGAGTCGTCCACACTTCCTGACAGGACCTTCAAGCCCCTCCCCTTTAAATTACGGCAGCCAATCGTCGGGACCATAGGCCGGGTCTGTACGGTTCCGCTCAACCACCTTTATGGAGTCGAGTTGGTCACGCCAAGACGATCATCAATCCATCTTCTCGCCGTTTATGAATGAAGCGCGGGAATGCTGCGTCCAGGGAACGGGAGTCATGCAGCCGCCCCGTAAGGCACCTTCCTCCCGGCGGCCATCGCTCACGCTGATTCATTAAGGTTGTGTTTTGTGAAGCCTCTCCATCTCTCTCCCGCCGGCAGGAAAAATTTATGGCCGTCGTCACGGGACAAGATATTAAATTAAACTCTACAACAATGGGCTGATATGCCTTCCTGTCCATTGTCTCGCGCGAGAGTAATGTTGGCGTGTGTTCCGCCGTGCTTTGAGCCCGGCCATCGCAAGTAGCGGCACGGAGACCTCATTTATAAATATCACGAGACGACTCGTCCTATGGCAGCACGCGGGAGGCGGCGGCGGCGAGAAGATGACGCGAGGCTGCTCGGCCCGTTGTGGCAGGAAGTGTTGTGGTGATGCCGCAAGGCAGTCTTCACTACGCCTGGGGGTTCATTAGCACTGCCCTGTGACGGACGCTTCACATGAAAGGAAAAATGATAACGAATGAGCTTCGTCTTGCGCGGAAAAAATACGTGTTTAATGACTGAGCAGCACTCGGGCAGGGCAACAAAATGAAGCTCATCTCCCGGCCCGCAACGAGTCAGCATCGCCCGGCTACGGATTACCTCGAGTTGCCTACATATATAATTACTCACACACACACACACACACACACACACACACACACACACACACACACTATATATATATATATATATATATATATATATATATATATATATAGATATATATATATATATATATATATATATATATGTATATATATATATATATATATATATATATATATATATATATATATATATATATATATATATATATATATATATATATATTTTACGCATACGAAAAATGAACTGGACAACAAAGTCCTTAGGCCTCCCCGCATCAAGATAAGCCAGAAATGCACAGTATACCGAACCTCGATCACTGAAGTTATTTTAAAAGCCCTACAATCTCAAGTAATGTAAATTCGAAATATTCACATACATTTGAAACGTTTCCACAAATTCATAAACAGTGATATCAAAACAAAATTGTTTCAATTTTAAGGTGTTCGTAGATCAACAAACAGAAAGGAGAAGCCAAGCTATGAAGAAAAAAAACATTCCTTAGCAGGATTTTTTTTTTTTCATCAACGGTATTATAACAATACAGATGATCACTTTGTCAATCTTCTCATCCCAGCCTGTCATCACCTTTCCCTCTTGTTCATTATCTTCGCAAAATACAAAAACAGTTCATACCACTCATTCCACCATTCCTTTCTCCTATCATCCCACTCCCATACGCCATCCATCCTAGCCGCTCCTCCTCCACCCACCCTCGCCCACGTCCTCTGTTTGCAACACTCTCTGAAACCTTCCTCAAACAACTCATGGCCAACACATCGCCCTCCCACCCACCCTCCCTCTCCCCTCCCCCAACGATGTGTATGTGTGTGTGTGTGTGTGTGTGTGTGTGTGTGTGTGTGTGTGTGTGTTTGAGAGAGAGAGAGAGAGAGAGAGAGAGAGAGAGAGAGAGAGAGAGAGAGAGAGAGAGAGAGAGAGAGAGAGAGAGAGAGAGAGAGAGAGAGAGAGCAGGACGCTTCTGGGCTCAGCAAAGGGGATCGATTGGCCACCGCGTTCGGGAGAGAAGCGAGAGAAAGAGATAAAGAGAAAGAGAGAGCAAGAGAGAGAGAGAGAGAGAGAGAGAGAGAGAGAGAGAGAGAGAGAGAGAGAGAGAGAGAGAGAAAGGGGGGAAAAGAGAGCAAGAGGATCAACTGGTTGCTACGCTCACTTCGAAGTGCCGAAAAGAGCGCCAGGCAGGCAAGCAGACACACAAGACCATCCCCGTGTGTGTGTGCGTGTGTGTGTGTGTGTGCGTGCGTGTGTGTGTTTGTGTGTGTGTGTGTGTGTGTGTGTGTGTGTGTGTGTGTGTGTGTGTGTGTGTGTGTGTGTGTGAAGTCTTTTGGTCCGTTGTGTTCACCTTTGTGTAAATTGTTCGATCCCCGACGACAACCACACGACCCCGACCACGACCTCGCAGCCACCTCCGCCGCCGCCGCCACCACCACCATCACCACCACCTCCGCCACCACCACTACCTCACAGTCAAGGCCCGCCACACACACACACACACACACACACACACACGTACACGACTCTTCCTCTTCTCTTTTTTTTTAACGAAACTTACTTCTTATCTTGTATATTTTTCACTTCTCCGTGTCTGTATTCTTAACTCACTTACAGGTCCAATGTTTATTCGCTTTGTCTATTTCCTTCTCTCTTTCTCCACTTTCTTTATCGGGAAGTTACTATCAATATCGGGGCTTATATTACTTCTAAAAGTGTTGTTCAGTTAATGTCTCACTCTCCTTCCCCTCTCTCCTCTTCCTCTTTCTCTTCCTCTACACTTACCTCTCCGTCCTGCCCTTCCCTTCCTCCCCAAGATTACTAGTTTAAAAAGGCCGGGATGTCAGGGCAAGGAAGAGAGAGAGGTCTTCGGGGAGAGAGGAAAGAAACGGAGTAACGAAGGCAGGCATGGAGCTTGAAATATTCGGATCAGGAACCTAACAGACGATAATAATAAATTGCAGAGA
Source organism: Eriocheir sinensis (assembly GCF_024679095.1). Lineage (NCBI taxonomy): Eukaryota > Metazoa > Arthropoda > Malacostraca > Decapoda > Varunidae > Eriocheir > Eriocheir sinensis. The sequence goes on from NC_066547.1 coordinate 6,403,261, forward strand.
GGAAAGAGGCGAGGTAACTTGACTCGAGGGAACACGATATTCACGAAAAAAGGAAATTATATTACACGAAAAGAATGTGGAAGGAGGTAGGAAGGAGTAATAGGAATGTGTGTGTATGTGTTTGTGTATATGTATGTGTGAGTGTATATGTGTGGGCGTGTGGGGGGAGGAGGTGTGCTGTGTTGTGCTGTGCTGTGTTGTGCGATGCTGTGTTGGTTTTATCGTGCCGGATACAGCAAAGTTACGGCCGCGCCAGATATTACTCCAGATGCTGAAATTCGTTTGTGTAATTATGGGCCTCGGGGACAAGCCATTATTTTATTGGGTATTTCCTTCGTGTTTGTGTGTGTTTAGAGGGCGCCGAGTTGTGGTGTCGGGCGAAGGTGGTCACCGTTTTACTTTTTTTTTTATATCTTTTTGTTTTGTTTTTTTATCATGGTCAGCGGGCATACCTAGACGGGCATCTGCGTGTGTGTGTGTGTGTGTGTGTGTGTGTGTGTGAAGGTATGTTACAGGGAGTGTGTAGAGTGGGTTACTGTTCGAAGAGTGGCCATGTGCGTGCATGTGTGTGTGCACCGTATCATATGTGAGCATCTGAATTCACTATACACATGTACGATCCATCAAGGTATGAACTTATGAGCTCGGTTAAGTGTGTGTATATCAAGCAACATGTATACGAATAAACCCTGAATGTGAAAGTTTACTGTTACAGAGAATTGTGTCTAAACTTAACCAGAATATACGTGTAGCAGCGATGGATAAGCCCGCCCTTACTTATCGCTTCTCGCCGCCGCCGCAGAGCAAGCAAGCATCACACCTTCGCACCTTGCCGCTCGCCACCTTAATCTCTTGGCAATATACGGCGGAACTTTTGTGTAGCATTTTTACCGACTCTTAAGCAAGTGGGGACACTGGGAGGCGCTGATCACACGGCCCGCACCACCCAGAGCCTCCCTTTGCACGGCGGGGCTGGCGGGGCGGCGGTGGCGGCGGCGGCCCTTTCTCCCTCATAAACACGCCGGGCAGGTGGTGTACGAGCCGTCACCGACTACCAAGTTAATGCCTTCTGAGGACTCCTAAGAAACACCCACGACTCATCCCCCTTTCACCAGCAACACGTATACATGTACACACCTACACGCACACATACACATACACACCTACTCCCCCCCCCTACACACACACATACATACATG
>NC_066547.1:6409459-6431959 GCF_024679095.1 Eriocheir sinensis
GACGGAAGAGGAAGAAGAAAAAGAGGAGGGGGAGGTTTGTGCGGCGTGAGTAGGCGGATAAGGAGGAGGCGAGGGTAAGAGGCAGTATAGTGGAGGGCTTGACGGAATATACGGTGTGTAAAAGTGGACATGAATAGCGATACACCTTGCGGAGGGGCGGTGACCGGACAGGGGGGGGGGGGGGGGAGGAGGAGCAGCAAGAGGCCAAAAAAAAAAAAATATGAAGGAATAAAAAAAAAAACTTTCACCGTTTCCCTCACATCGATTGACTGATAATAGTTTCATTTTAAAAAAAAGAGTTAAACCTGTACAGCGTATAAATTGGCTTTCATAAATGAGTACAGGAAGGAAATATTAGGTTATGTAGTATTTACGCCTTAATCTTCAGTCTTTCATGTATAATTATTAAAACAAAAAGTCAGTAGAAACAAGCTTAATAGAAGACGAGGGAGAGAGAGAGAAGAGGAATGAGGAATAAGGAGAGAAGAGGAGGATAGAGGAGGGGAGAGGAGAGGGGACACGAAGAAGACGAGAGGAAAGGAGAGGAGAGGAGAGAGGGGAGTAGAGAGGAGAGAGGAGAGGAGAGGAGAGGAGAGGAGAGGAGAGGAGAGGGCCACGAATAAGACGAGAGTAAAGGAAAGGAGAGGAGAGAGGAGAGGAGAGTAGAGAGGAAAGTAGAGAGGAGAGAGGAGAGGAGAGGAGTAGAGACGTGAGGAGGAGAGAGGAATTCTGCCTTGAAGCGCACGAGAAGGGGAGGGGAGGAGACGAGAGGGTTGCAAGACGCTGGAGTGATGAACGGCTCATTAAAGTAACGCTTCCGTCACCTCCGCCAGACAAACACTCCCGGCCGGCGATCAGACTTCTCCTCCTCGGCCTTGATGAAGCAGATGCCGGAGGTACAATAATACTCATCCTGTTGCAAATTGTACGACGGTTGTTCCTTCTCTCTCACTCCCCATCCCACTCTCACTTTCCCTCTCTTCCTCCTTTCCTCTTATTTTCTCATCTTTAGTAGTTTATTTCTCCTTTTCCTCTTCACTATTTGTAAGACGGTTTCCCCAGACAAACGAAAGCAATTTGACAAGACTTTATATATGTCCCCAATTCGGATTATTAAAGACTGGCATAAACTACCAATTAATAAATGTTTGCTCGGTTCAAAGGCACGAAAATGGAGCAAAATATCATGAAAACATTGATGAAAACATGGCGTGAATTATTTTGACTTTATATATGGTGGACCTTTATATTTTCTTGCTATAGTTATGAGCAAGTCGCCTTCAAAACCATTACTTACACACTTACACACACACACACACACACACACACACACACACACACACACACACAAGCACACTGGACCATTTTCACCACATTCAAGTATTCAAACATTCTTCGTGCACGAGGTTATAAGCTGCCGCCATCACCACCACCACCACCACCTCCACCACAGGGCTGACAAAAAGATGGGTGTATTCCTGGCCCAAGAGACATGCAGGCGAGGTTGGAAGAGAGTCAAGGGAGAGGATTATTCATGGGCGGAGGGAAGGAAAGAGGAGGAAAGTGGGAGGGGTTACGCGGGGGGGAGGGATGGCGAAAGGGGGAAGGGGGGACGGAGGAAGGAACGGATGGCGGGGTGGAAAGGAAGGAAGAAGGGGAGGGTGGTGTGTGTGCGTGCGTGTGTGTGTGTGTGTGTGTGTGTGTGTGTGTGTGTGTGTGATGAGGAGGAGGCAACGGCGGTAGGAGGGAAGGAGGGAAAACCAAGGCAGCGGAAGGAGAAATCTCGCCAGCTGTGGATGAAGGGAAAGAAGGAGAGAGAGAGAGAGAGAGAGAGAGAGAGAGAGAGAGAGAGAGAGAGAGAGAGAGAGAGAGAGAGAGAGAGAGAGAGAGAGAGAGAGAGAGAGAGAGAGAGAGAGAGAGAGAGAGAGAGAGAGAGAGAGAGAGAGAGAGAGAGAGAGAGAGAGAGAGAGAGAGAGAGAGAGAGAGAGAGAGAGAGAGAGAGAGAGAGAGACGCAGAGAGAGAGAGAGAGACAGAGAGAGAGAGAGAGAGAGAGAGAGAGAGAGGCAGGTGAACGTTACTCTCATGTTGTCACCAAAGCCGTTCTTCAGGAAGGTGCAGTATAAGCGGGTGCAACACTCTCCGCTATGTAAATTTAATCTTGTTCGTCTCCTCCCACCAACACGTGTACAGAGTGGGTGTTAGAGCGTCTCGTCACGTACACACACACACACACACACACACACACACACACACACACACACACACACATACACTCTAGCACATTCAAACCTTGGGTGAACGCTTTCTACTATAACTAAATACTTTTACAAACAATTTCCACCTCTACTTTTTCCTTACTTCGCTATGAACTAAATTTACCTAGATGACCACCACATAACGGTATTTTCCTTCCTCAAAAGCTATCATGCAACTCATCTATACAATCCCTTTAAACCCAAGTCATGTCAGCCACTTAAATACACTAACACTTGGAAATACAATATGCCCTGGGACAACGGATCCACGCACCAGCCCTACACACACAAACACGAAAGTCTAGGGACGCGTTGTTATCATCACCGGAAGACATCTGTTTCCTCTTCACCATGCAGACAGTCTGGCTATGATATCATTCCGAAAACTGCAGTCACCCGAGTCTCCTGTACACCCGGAGCTTCTTTTCCTCCCATTCTCTTCCCTTCCCGCAGGCTACCTTCACCCTATATATCCTGCTAATTTCATATCTTTTTCCATTCCTATGTTACCCTCCAAAAATGTCCTCCTTACCTCCTCTAGTCTCCTACATCCAGTCACTCCCTCCTTTCTCTTCCCCTTAGCTACCTTTACCCCAAAATGCAGTTTTCGAACCTCTCTCCTCCCCTACACTAGTTCCTTACACACATCCTACCTCTACATACTGCATCCAATACCCGCCCTCCCACCATATCCCCCCCGCACAAGCTTCGCCCTTCACAGCGAGTTAGGCACAAAATGAGGAGTGTTTTCGACCATCATAGCAGGCCAGAGGGACGCCGCCTCTTAATAAACATCCGAGGGTAAAGTGTGGTGCCCCGCGGAGCCTCAGATCGGCCCCTTCGGCATGTAGCAGCAGCGGGGCCACGAATGAAGACTTCAGAATTAGGTGCAAATGAACGGTTAGCGTGTGAAGAAGTGTGTGTTCGTGTGCAGTCTCGTCGGTTTTGTCGATGCTTATGTGCGGGTTCATGATAATTTACAAAGGAGCATAAAATATTTTCGTAATATCGCCGCCATTCCTTTTAAGTCAGGAGGTAAAGTAGTAACTAATGTCAAGCGTGCTTCTCCCTTTCGCACTTAAGTAAAGACAAAATTAGCCACCTTATCTCCTTAATGATACGACGCGGCGAGATATATACTGCCGCTGCCTAACACGTGTTCCTTGCGGTGTAGCACAAGATTTAAAGACAACAGGAGAAACCATGATCGCAGTAACCTGAGCACTTGAGGTAAACACAGGTGGCGGGAAAGACAATATATGGTAAGGTCGGTGAAGATAAGAACACATCGACAGGTGAGAGGAAACCAGTCTGGCAGGTGAAGACGGACTCGCATAAACCCCCCACGGCGGAGATTCACACCTACTTACCGTAACAGGCCATAATTCACCCTAACGCAGTAAAGCACATAATAATTCCAGGTAAGAGCCAACCGTACCTGGTAATTGTAACCCCCACACCTAGTTGATCATTATAATTCTCAGTGACGCACCGCCATGCTGAGATAATTTACAGAGACTTATGACACCCTTGATAATTATCATTACAACACAGGCTCGCCGTCATGTACCTATTTACATAAGACTGATGTACAGACGAAGAGGAAGTGACAAATTATGACATCAGAGAACACTTGCTGCGCCACATAATCTGCAAGAAGGGGCAGGTGTAAACAGGTGTGACGGATGGAGTGCAATGGAGGATGTGTTTGAGATACGGCCGGACTCAAAGACTTCATTGAGTAAACATGAGTGAGTGTAATGGTGTATAACTGAGCCTACCGACGTTTGATTCTACTGACTTAGGTTTTATTTGATTATATGGTTGACGTTAACTCCTGAAGTGTGTGTGTGTGTGTGTGTGTGTGTGTGTGTGTGTGTGTGCACCTCGCTTCGCCTGCTGGCCTGGCTCCGTGCATGCCGCAGCGTGTTCGTGTACCTCCCTCGGCCCCAACACAGACCTGGCAACGCGGCGGGGCTTCGAAGGGTGAGCGAGGCGGCCGAGCGTGCAGGCAAACCATCAATCAATAAACGTGTGCATGGCTCCTCACCACCGACTCCACATTACGCAATACTCCATGAAGACACGAGCCAAATGACGATATAAAAAGGACTAACAACACAAGGAACAAAAATCGCGTGGAAGTGTTGCCACGTATAAGTGAGATCAGGCAACGAAATCTGGTTCTGGCAACAGTGAAGGGAACGAACGGGGGCAGGCAGAGGTGGTCTTAGGTGAAGGATATGGGAATACTGGCGAGACTCGAGGGCGCGCCACCCCCCTCGCCCCCGTCCCTCTACCCTCCCCTTTCCTCCGCCACCTCCGCCATTAAGTTCATTAAAATATTAGAGCATTTGTTGGCGTACCGGTATAAAGCAAGGTGGGCCGGGCTGTTTGTTTGGCCGCTGTGTCGACGGTGATAAACAATAGCGGAGTACGTTACTATAATGCTTTGCTACAATGTGCGGCCTTATGTATTTACGCATTCTTGTATGTATAAACGAATAGTTATGTTGATTAAGGCAGGACGTGTGAGTAGTATTTTGTTAAAAGGAAGAGAAGGAGGAGGTAACAGTATACAGTGTCTTGGTTAAAATGAAATAAAGAGATACGTAATACAGAGAAGGATAAAGCAAGGATACAATTTACATGCACCTGCGAGGGAGAGTAAGATCTTTAGTATTTTGTGTTTGTTCTCTCTCTCTCTCTCTCTCTCTCTCTCTCTCTCTCTCTCTCTCTCTCTCTCTGTCACTTCATTTATCGCTCTACTTACTTTCACTCTCTAATTTTCTCTTTCGTTTGCATTTTTTTTCCTTACTCTATATTATAACATTCACTTTTATCACGCAAGATTCTACTCTCATCTCTTTCTTACGCACTGTTCCCCTAATGCTTTTTTAATCACGTTTTGTTTTCTTCTTTATTTTTATTATTATCATTACCATTATTATTATTACACACCAACATTCCTCCCCTTCTTTCCTCCCTCTCTCTCTCTTCCTTTCTTCCGCCATTTTTCCTCCCAGTTTTCGTACCTTCCCTCCCCTTTATCTCCCTCGAATCCAGTTTTCTTCTCCACATCCTTCTTTTCTCTCCCTCGATCCCTCTTTCCCTCTCCATCTAAGACGCACTCCTCGCTTCCCTCTTGGCCCACTCCCAGCGCCAAGCCTTACAAGGGAACGCTGTCTAAGCTTGCTCATCTGCCCCCAAGAAGCTGATGCCATTTTATTTTAAACCGCGAGAGACCGGCCACCTGACCAACCCTCCGGCCGCCCCTCGCCACCTCCCGCTCCTCCCTCCTCCCGGTCTCGATCCCGCCAGGTCTTCCCATCAGCCAAGAAAACACTGATGCTCAATGAAAGATGTCGCCTCCCTCTCTCTGCCTCCCTCCTCGTCCTCGTCCTCCATCTTTCCCTCCTCTTTTGCCTCTAAAAGTATTTCAGTGGTGATGGTTGATGCTTATGTTGTGTTTCTCATGCTGTTCTACCTCTATTTCTCACCTATTTCGTATATCAAACTCATCTCCTTTAATACCATAGAGATTTTAATAAAGGGTAGGAGTAGTATTTTAACGTGTGGAGTTCATTATTAGCACCCATCTGCTCATTTGGAAAGGTATTATCCCTAGAGTTTATTTATTTATTTGCACATTTACTCATGATTCTAAATTTCCTAAACAAAAACTGGACTGAACCGAAGTACCGCGTCGCATGAATTAGCAGTCGGATACAAGATAATGCCGCAAATCCTTCTCCTCCGTCACGGGTGTCAAAAAGTCTTAAGCGGGGAAGATCAGCGAGTCAGAACGAGAAGCAGGATTACCGCGGGGGACAAAGCCTCGTATATACACCATTTTCCACCTCCAGGGGGCGCCGGTGGAGGGCTCACTTCATCCACTCTAACCTCCCACCACCTGTAATTGAATGCAGGGGAGATTTACAGCGTCAGAGCCAACAACATTTCGCCGTGGACACACCTCGCGTTGACGGGCCGGGGATGCCAATTCCTGTCTACCCAAACGCGGGTGTGGCGATGGTTATACCTTCACACGATGCAACGTATAGTGACTGTCTCGACCACCAATCATATCTTCGCAAGGCTCAGACCAGTGGGTGTCCCGACTCGTGGTGGCTTAGTGAGTGGTCTACATGAAGGCCATAAAAAGAGGTGAGGCAAGGAGGAGTGTGACGAGAGGAAGAAGAGGAGGAGGAGGACGAGGTTGGGGAGTGAGGGATTGGGTTGATGGGGGTTATGTTATCCACTTCGTGACGTGACGAGAGGAAGAAGAGGAGGAGGACGAGGTTGGGGAGTGAGGGAGTGGGGAGATGGGGGTTACGTTATCCACTTCGTGACGTGAACTCCCCAAATTACCGGGCAGATGTGATACCAGTATTACATTATGGGCGGCATCACGCAGGCCGTCCCTCAGTTTCACACATAATATTCGTCTTCATTACTTTGCGACTCTGGCCATATATCTCGCCCCGCCGTGATATAGCGCGGCGGGCGTGCGATATACGGCCGGCATTACTCAGTGGCACAGCCCAGTTCTTGCCTCCATCCACACTGCTTCCGCGTCGCTGTAATTATAAGAGGGACTTTACCCGCGCCCCGCCGTAGGAAGAAGGTTAAGTTATTATTGCCTTGGGATAAAAAGTGATGGGTCTTTGTGTGTAATTATTGGCATCGTCCTAGTTGCTTGTATGAGGTGACTGTGTGAGGTTATGGGATGTGAAGTACGAGTGTAAGATGATGTGTCCAAGGTGAGATGAGTAAAGATGAGGCGAGGTGAGGTAAGGTAAGGTAAGGTAAGGTAAGGTAAGGTAAGGTAAGGTAAAGTAAGGTAAGGTAAGGTAAGGTAAGGTAAGGCAAGTTAAGGTGAAGTGAGGTAAGGTAAGGGAGGTGAGGTAAGGTAAGGTGAGGCGAGGTGAGGTGAGGTAAGGTGAGGCAGGTGAGGTTAGATGAGGTGAGAAGAGGTGAGGAAGGAGACGAGAGACGGTGAATATTCTGTCCTGTGTGTGTGTGTCTTACCGTCAGTCTAGGAGGAAATAAACACCGACTTTACACACAATAATATCATATCACTCTTACGCTTCCCCCCCCCTGCTTCCTCCCCTATTTCCCCCCTACCCACCCACCCCTCCACCCAGCTGCAAGTCTCGTCCAGTTTCACTCCATCCCGCCCCGCTCCACCCCGCCTTGCCCCGCCCCGCCCCGTTCCGCCGCTCCGATGCTTCTGCTGGAGTGGATGATATGTTTGCATGCGATGTTTGTCCGGTTCGTGCCTACTGCGTGTTTGTGGTGTTTTCCTTAATTTTTATCGCTGCCGCATATGTACTACGTGTTCCTCTCTCTCTCTCTCTCTCTCTCTCTCGTATGCGTTCTATATTTTTTGGGTCTAATCTGAATTTTTCCTACGATTTATTCTTGTTTTTATTTTCTTTATACAATGCTATTTTTATTTGTTTGTTTATACTTCCCCTCCCCCCCTCCTCCTCCTCCTCATACTCCTCCTACTCACGCGCAATCTATCCTCTCAACACATGCAAAAGAGCTTGATGTACAATGAATATATTTAAGGCGAATTCTCAGGCAAGACTTCATATTTTACATATTCACCTGTAGCACACACACACACACACACACACACACACACACACACACACACACACACACACAGACATACTCACACGATACTTCTTTTTTCTCACATTCAATATCTGGAGCCTAAAATTTTACACAAGTCTCGGTTAAAACAGGTCTTAGACGAAAAAAAAACACAAATAGCCCCGTAGCCTACCTTGACAAAAACTGGTTGAGTAACTTATAAAACCCGACACCACCCCTACCCCCCCCTCACCCACCACCATCACGCCGCCCTCTGCCCTCGTATAATCCACCGATGCAGTGCGGGACGGCTGAGAATGCCTAAAAAAGCGAGGCGGCGAAAAAAAAACTAATTTTACTATCCGCGGTGGTGGTGGTGGTGGGTGACGCGAGGGAAACCTGTCTGACGCGGCAATAAAACAGGTTCTGGTGACGGCGGTGGAGGCGTTGGCGGTGGCGGTGACAGTGGTGGTGGTGGTAGTGGTGGCCCTCCCCCCCTCCCTCACGTCTCGCTCTCCATGTATCCCTGTCTGGCCCAAATACATACATATACACTTCCCTTTTAGACAATATTAGCAAAACGATTTATCCGCATCAATCTCTCCTCATTTTATCCTTAACAGTCATATAGTAACTAAATACCAATCGTTTTAACACATGCATTACCTCGAAAAAAATTATATACGTCTGTGTTGATCAGAGACAAAGCTTCTGTCACCTACACTTCCCTCTTAGACAATATCAGCAACGAGATAAATCCGCATCAAACTCCCTTCATTCTATCATACACATTCGTAGTAACTCTATAGCAACTCGTCTTAATGCATGTATTAACTTTAAGAATGTCCCAAAGTCCGCGTGGATTAGAGACAAAGCTTTTAGTCGCTTTGTTTGTATCTGTGTTTCCTCGCGGGGTGACCTTCCGACACACAACACCGGACGTGGCCTCGACGCGTCCGCTACAAGGTTGACGTGAGGGTAAAGTGGGAACAAGTTTCGTCCCTCTTCCCTACCTCCTTCCCTCCGACCCTTATCTCCTCTTCCACCTTCCCCTTCCCACCCTTATCTACTACTTCTATTTTCCTCCTCGTACCCTTCTCTTCCCTTCCTTCCTCCCTGGCGCAGATGAAAGTAACGGAGCATAACTTTGAAACACTGTACACATTGAAAAATTAAGGCAAAAGACCGTGAATTAAAGTCTCCTAACTAACGTGAGTCTATCAGTCGGCAAGGTAGGCAGGCAGGCACGTGTTCATTGCAGGTATCTTTCCGGTAATAAACGTTTCGAGTTGACAGACGGAACTACAAACTAATAATTCCTCGTAAACTACAACACCTGAGCGACGGAGTAAATAAATATGCATCCGCGGCGGTATTAATAAAACTTGTTAAATATATATAAAGAGAGAGAAAGAGTGAGTTCCAATAACGAAAATACTAAGCGAGAGAGAGAGAGAGAGAGAGAGAGAGAGAGAGAGAGAGAGAGAGAGAGAGAGAGAGAGAGAGAATAAAAAGAGTAACAATAAAAATAAAGGGAGTATGAAAGCAGAGTAAACATAACGTGTGGCTGGGCTGGCAGTGAACGCGGCCATCCACCACCACCACCACCACCTCTACCGCCCTGCCAAACGCAACCTCCACTACAACCAACAACCACCACCCAAGCTCCCGCCACCCTCCCTCCCCCAACTCACACCCGCGCTCACTCACACATACACAGACACACGCAGCAAACATACATACCATTAAATTACAAAGGAAACCGATGTAAACAATTTAAACTCAATATATACATAAAACAAAGACGTACTGCCGCTGCAAAACACATCCCTACCCCCTAGACACTCCCCCTCTCCATCCCCCCCTTCACCCAATGTCTCCTTCCTTCCCTCCCTCCCTCTTTCCCTGCTTGCCTCGTGGTTGGCGTGTGGGCGAGCAGTTCTCAGATGGGAAGACAAGAGACAAATAGATAGACGGTTTCCTGAATTAATAAACTAAAAATAAAGAAAAAAAACATAAGAGAAGTGAAGATAAGCTCAAGATATCTGGATGAAAGTGACTTCTACTGTTCTTGCCATATCAATTGTGGGAATAATGAAAAAAATGGGGAAAATAATGGGGAAAAACAATGATAGACAAAAATAGTTCAAAAATGAGCCCGGCATAGCTTCCAGTTACCTGTCAGGCCATTCATTCCTCTCTCCCGCGGTCAGGATGAGGCCAGGACGAGCAGCGAGGGAAGGATGCAGGAGGGCGAGAGGCCAGGCTGTCCCTCCGACCAGGTTCATTCCCGTTAATAACGCACAATTGTCACCCAGGGCGGAGAGTTCAAGGCCACATAACTCTCCCTAGCGCGCCGCCGCTGCACTGACGCCGGCCCTCCAGTCACCAACCACCGCCGGGCATTACGTCACGCATGGCAAGTAGTTCCCCCCACTCCCTTCCATCCTCCTCTCTACAATACCTCATACCCTGTCTCTATGTCATCCCTGTGCCTCAAATATATGTAAATGTGGCTAAATGACGTGTTTCTAGTAGCAGGACATCGATTCCCGGGGTCTGGGGTGCTTAGGAATGGTGAAACACATCTGTATTCATAAGCGCGGGCAGGTGCAGCCAGCTCCAAACAGAGACTACATATGCCAAAGGGCCCAAGTGTGCGGACTATTAATGAAGCGAGACTATATAAATCAATGCCACTTGTTTTTATCAATGCAACAAACGTTAAAATAAAGCCAACTCGATGTAGTGAGTCCTTTTAGCGAGGTTTAGTTATGTATTGAAGGTAGTCTAGTGCTTGTTCGGTGTTTGGGGATAAAAGTGATAGTTCAGTTTCTGTTAAAATGTCAATCACTCGTTGCCTTGTTGTCTCGTCTGGGAAAAGGGTGAGAGGGTCAAGCCACGCCTTAGATATCGCCAGAATATTAAATCGATACTTGTTTTCTTTATTATTTTAAAGATGAAATATAACGAAGCTTAATGTTTGATGAAAGAACTGGTTATGAAAAAGCGTGATTGGGTGAAGTGCTTAGTATAGTTTTGTTTATTGTAAAAATATAAATGTACAAATGTGGAAAGCGAGGGGATCTAATAACTCTCTCTCTCTCTCTCTCTCTCTCTCTCTGACACACACACACACACACAAAACACCACCGTCATCACCACCATCACCAACACCCTCATACAGCACCACCATCACCACCACCATCACCACCACAATCATCATCACCACCACCACCATCACCACCCTCATACAACGCGACCACCACCACCTTTCCCTCTCGGTCTCCACCCCACCGTGACTGCCAGCCTCTCGCCCCGCCACGCCACACCAAGTCGTCGTCCTCCTCCACCTTCCCGGCCTTCGCCCTCACGCAGGTGTCTCATAGGAGCGTATTAGGCCCTTAATGACCCCTCCACCAGGCTCTCCCCGCCGTCAGAGCATTGAATATAAATCTTAGTCCGCCTCGAGCTGCCTGCGTTGTGATTTGCATTGTGATAATCTTAAAATGGCTACTCCGCGGGTGAGTTATGCAGGTCGGCGCCATTAATCAAGGAGGGGAAGGCAGGAGAAGCGGCAGCAGGATGAGGGAGGAAGAGGAGGAGCAGGAGGATGAACAAGAGGATGAGGGAGGAAGAGGAGGAGCAGGAGGATGAGGGAGAAAGAAGAGGAGCAACAGGATGAAGAAGGAGCAAAAGGATGAGGAGGAAGAGGAGGATCAGCTGGATGAGGGAGGAAGAGGAGCAGGAGGGTGAGGTACAAGAGGGAGGTCGCAAGGATGAGAAAGAGAGTAAAAGATAAAAAGAAAAGAATGCATATAAAAAAGAAAAAAAAAACACCATCTATCTTCAGTTAAATCGATTTCGCCTCTTTATCGGTGATGCGTTAATGACCAGCCGTGATGTATGACCATGCATACGCCCCTCTTCCCTCCACTCCCTCCCTCTCTTCACCTCCTTCCTCCTTCTCCTTCTGCTCCGTCTTCTGCTTTCATTTATTTTCCTCCATCCCTTTTCCCTCCCCTATTTAACCTCCTTCCTCCTCCTCCTCCTGCTCCCTCTCTTGCCTTCCCTTCTTTTCCTCCTTCCATTTTTCCTCCCCTTTCTCCCTCCCTTTCTTAACCTTTTTCCTCCTATTCCCTTTTATGCCTTCCCTTCCTTTCCTCCTTCCCCTTTTCCCTCCTTTAACTTCCTCCATCTCTAAGCTTCTTGCCCTAACCTTCCTTCTTCCTTTTCCTGCTCATCTCTTCTCTTCCCTTCTTTTCCTCCATTCCTTTTCCCTCACCTTTCTCCCTCCCTCCTTGCCCTTGCCTTCTTACTTTTCCTGCCCTTACTTGCCTTCTCTCTTCTTCCCTTCCCTTCTTCCCTTCGCTCTCAGTACAAGTATGTGTGAACCACCCTACCCGGCCTCTATCCCTCCCTTCCCCCCTTCCTCTCTTTCAACATACCCTCTCTCCCCCAGCCAACATTTTTTTACAAGTTAGTCTTCCTCTTTCATTCCCTTCCTCTTCCTTCCCTTCCTCCCTTTCTCCGGTCCACGCCCCTCCTTTTCAGATATTGGCTATTCTTCCTACTTCCTTTTACTTCCCTCCCTTCCTGGTCCCTCATTCGCCTGTTCTCTCCATTTTCACCTCTTTCATAACTTTTCTTTCTTAATTTTGCGGCTCCTTTTTCCACTTCCAGTTTAGTTACACATTTTCAACTACGTATCGTTAGGGTTTGTATCAGTCTAACATCTTTTTTTGTTGTTCAAGTTACAAGATCAGTGAGTTTCGTTCTAATTCCATCACGTTCCCAAATGCTCACCTTTCTATTCGACTTGTTTGTCCCACTTTTTCTTCCTCTTTTTTCTTCCTGGTTCCTCTCCTCTCCTCTCCCCCTCACACGCGTCACCCTCCTCATTTCCCCCGTTTAATTCCTTTTCAATCTTCTCGTCACCTTCACGCCCTCAAATTATCTCTCATTTCCTACCTATTTTTCCCGCTTCCACACCGTTCCGTTCCCTCGTCCCCTTCTCGCTCACCCCCGCCTCATTTAGCCCGCCCCGCCCCGCCCCGCCCCGCCCTGTATATTAATGAATGACGGGGCTGCACTACCACGCCGACAGAGAGGGAGCAAGGAAGGGAGGAAAGGAGGGGTGATACTAGGGAGAAAAGGAAAGAAAAGTGTGCGTGTGTTTGTGTGAGTGTGTGTGTGTATAAGAGAGAGAGAGAGAGAGAGAGAGAGAGAGAGAGAGAGAGAGAGAGAGAGAGAGAGAGAGAGAGAGAGAGAGAGAGAGAGAGAGAGAGAGAGAGAAAGGGGGGTAGGGGGCTGTGAGAGGAGGAGAGGGACTGGCCAATGCACCTGGGCTAAAATATTAATCACGAGCACCCTCCATCAGGCCAAACTCACCCGGCCGGCGGCTTCCCAACACGCCCGCCGCTGATCTACGATGCTAAATTGTAAATTGTGTCCCCCAGGGGTCGACAGAGGCTCTCGTGCCGCGCAAGGGAAGAGGAGAAGGCAAAGCGAAAGGAGGAGGATGAAGAGATGAAGGCAAGAATGAAGGAAGATGAAGAAGACGAAGAAGAAATATGAAGAATAAGAAGAAAAAAGAAGATTTTCAAGTATAGATAGAAAACCTTGTAGATCTACATGATGGGCATTTCTCTACAAAAAAAGCGGGAAGGAAAGTGAGTGGAAAAAAACTGAAAAGCCGTGGAGAAAAAAAAATTATACAGAAGCAGGAAAAAAAGAAAAGGAAACCGAAAGAGATATGATGTAAGAAATAAAACCGACATAAAGCAGGAGTAAAAAAAAATATTAACAACGATATTAAATTAAAATAGCTAAATTAAATCTGGCAGAAAAGAGCAAAAAGTAAAAGCAACAACCTTACCAAGAACTCAAGACAAGACCAAATAAAAAAAGTACATGGCAAGCAAAGATGACAAAAAAAGATAAATTAAAAGAAAGTTTATAAAATTATTAGGAGAAAAAGACATGCAAGAAATACCAAAGCGAGGAGGAGAAAGCGTAAAATCCTCGTCCTCGTAATAAAGAAAAAAAAGAAAAAAACGCAGAGAGAGAGAGAGAGAGAGAGAGAGAGAGAGAGAGAGAGAGAGAGAGAGAGAGAGAGAGAGAGAGAGAGAGAGAGAGAGAGAGAGAGAGAGAGAGATAAAGGGACAGAGACGGAGGGAGACAGAGCAAGGCAGGGACAGAGATGTACCACCAACAGAGGCTCAAGACTAATCCGTGGCCGTGCTGTGTGATAAACGAGTGATGGACTTGCTTGCCCTTGCGTCCTTGGTCTTGGCGTGAACAAAAAAATAACACAGACCACCGATGCAGCGTCCCTCTAACAGAAAATGCTCTTATAATTACCAAACAAGAGGAAGATAGGAATAAATGTTTAGGATTCATGAAAAGGTGAGAAATGGAGGGGATTTAAGCGAAGGGGTGTTTTTTTGCTGTTTTTGTTTATGAATTGTAGAATGATGTTTGAAGTTTCTCTCGCGCAGGTGCACGTTTGGTCGGGATAAGAGTAATCAGACAATGCCAAGGAGGAGACAACCTTGAGCGCTTAATGATAATTGGCGAAGCACCTTCACTACGACATAAGATTGGAATACAAATATAAAACAATCTTGGCGTCCGGCGAAGTTTACTAACACGTCCCTCTGCCATGTAAACAAACGCGAGAGGAAGGAAAGAAAAAGGAGTAGAAAAAAGAGGACATGAGTTAAATGCCAGTACAAACGTAAACAATAGTAAGTTAGACAGTGAGTGAGGGCGACTTGAATACACCAGCTTAAGGTTTTTAGTTGTCTGTAAGGAAGCTGGTGGAATGGGTCTTGAAACCTCTTAGTGTATTGTGAAGTAAAACGCAACTTTCACAAGCGTACTGAATGTTGGTGCTGGATCAACTGAAGTGTTTAGTGTTTTCAGTCGTCTGTAAGCAGGCTGGTGGAATACATCTTGGAATTTCTTTGATGTATAGTGAAGCAAAAAGGAATATCCCCTTAACCGTACTGAGTGTAGGTCCTGGATTGGTTGGGGTGTTTCAGTTAGGCCGTAAGCATCTTGAAATTTCGAGGTATAGAGGAGTTTAATGCTAGTGTAAGCTGGTGGAATACATCTTGAAAATTAAGGCTCTTCGTGTATAGTGAAGCAAAACGCAACTTCCCCTCAAGAGTACCGACCGAGTGTAGGTCCCGGATCGGCTGAAGTGGGTTTGAGTTAGGCCGTATTTTGACCAAGCCATAAACCTTCCCTCACTAAAGAATCAGAGCCTTGTTTAGCGGGATCCCGGCGGCTTGTTTTGAAGGCAGTGATAAGTGAGGGTTGTCAGGGAAGCCTCTCTTTTCCTCAGCAGCCTTTGCCAGAGAGCCATAAATCGAGGGCAAACACAGGGACCATTTTTTTTACCACTCACCTTGATCGAAAGAGTTAAAGACAAAAGCGTGTAACTACCTGAGGCTGTTCTTACTCCTTGTCGGGTGAGGGAGAGAGAGAGAGCCAGAGCGAGAGCGAGAGCGAGAGAGAGAGAGAGAGAGAGAGAGAGAGAGAGAGAGAGAGAGAGAGAGAGAGAGAGAGACTATTATTATATTCTTTTATTTCAATGTTCAGCTTGTGTCGCCCAGCATGCAAGGACACTGTACACCCAGCCTACACTATATGGAGTTAAAGAACGAAGATACGACGAACAACAACGATCGGTACACAGCGTATTCAGCATCGTCTCTTACGTATACTCTGAGGGCGATGTATGTGACGCAACAACACATACGTAGATATATATTGAAAAACCTTCCCATATATTCGCTCGCACCATATCCTGCCGTCACCATGCGTTATACAGTGTACGGAAAGAACGATCATTTCCTTATATATGTGTTTCTCTTTTTTCTTATGGACCGGAGAGGAGAGAAGTGAGGGATGCTTTTGCTGTTAGATATTAACATTTTTTGACCGGGAGAAGACGAGAAGAGATAGGAAATGAACCACAAAATGAGGGAGTAATGTGGTGAGAAATGTAATGTGATCTTCGAAACTGAGCACATCTAAAACTTGCTCTTAAACTTCTTGCATTACTTTTTTTCCCGCTCTAGTAGAAACCCAATTTAGCCTACTATTTCTCTCTCTCTCTCTCTCTCTCTCTCTCTCTCTCTCTCTCTCTCTCTCTCCCTCTGTGCCTGTCTCCTAAGGGTACAGCCTCCCTCATTCCCTCTCCGGCCATAAAGATATTGCGTCTAGGCCTACCCAAGCCGGCGGGGAGGAGACGTGTATTCTTGTCACATAATTCTACACCTCCATTACGCCTCCCCGAATTGAGGTAGGCCGGCATTCGGGAAATAAATAAATTGCTGATCGAATAAGATTGCGCCACCGCGGGAGCACAGCGTAAAAAAAATATCATGGTCGCGTTGTGTCTAGACTGTAGAGTAGGAATTTCCATATTGATGGCTAATAAGAAGTCGACTCAGGGACGGCGAATATATATATACACGCGTTTCTGAGGCACGAATGGAAAACTCGCACAGACCCAGAAACCGTGTTGGGGGGAAAACTAGGCTCATCCATCATCAGGGGGAGTAATCTGATAAGAACTACTGGGGAAAAGGAGAAAAAGAAACACAGAAGCAGTTTCCGGGAGAGTCAGCACGCACTATACGTCCTCCTCTGTATATAGTCGCCTCGTATCATAGCTCCTCACCTGCTTCCCGCTCACCTGCCGCCCCCCCACACCTCCCCTCCTTGATGCGCCCTCGAGTCACCTGCCACAAATCTCGCCAGCTATCGCTCCTGCCGTTCACCTAATCCCAAAGTACCCATAGAGTGGTACTTTAAGTCACTCCCCGGAGTACTCCGCCATCCGTCGGCCACAGGGACACATCCAAGGGGGTCTCGCTCCCTAGGAAGACACACGTCCCATGCTTTTGTGACACATACTTCCCTTCTATGTGTCTCCGCGGACCACCGACCAGTAGGAAAAAAAGGAAAAGCTAGAAAAAGACACGTGGCCAGGCATCTGATACTGGGTGATAGAATGTGTTTGTTGATTGCAAGTGGCGTATGTTAGATGTATGTGGTGATCTGTATGTATGACGTGCGGGGTGTTCTATTCCACACACACCAATGTCTAGTGGGAGAAATATGTTAGTAGATTTACATTAATCGTCTCCCACGTGATCTAGAGCCTCTTTCTGTCTCACTCTCTTTCTATGTGCTAATGAAATGAATATTTAATGGCGTGGCTCCCTTTTCTTATGACGACCCACACACTCTCGCTCCCACCCACATGCCATCCTTTCTCTCTCGTTTATGAAATTACTGGCCGACACAGACCCTACAGTGTTTCTGGAAAATACAACCTGCCAACACACACACACACACACACACACACACACACACACACACACACACACACACACATACCATCCCTCTCTCACAGGCGACATCTCGTTTCCCGGATCTCACAAAACAATACCGATAAACACACCATCACAAGACCTCCTCCACGCCCGCTGATATCCAATATAAACGATGAATTACCCCGAGAATGACGCTGTGCTGCTCATATCATTCCCGGAGAGCAGGTCCTCGCCTTGTCCAGGACCCGCTTAGCGTTTGAGGCCCCATCCATATCCCTTCCCAGCAAGAAACATTTCACTCCAATACGAATGCTATTTTCAAACGCTTCAAATCCAAGGGTGAGACGCGGGTGCTACAGGAGTGTTTTGCAGCGAATCTCACGTCTGTACAATACCGAGGGAACCCTATAACGGAGGAAAGCAGGAGGGTACTTTATCAGGGAAGATCATATTGCCGGAGCCATACCCTGGTCCTGTAATTCAATAGACGCCGCCGGGTCTTCCATTCTTCTCGTAAACGCGATACTTCAGCAGGAAGCACAAATTTCCGAGATGTGATGGCCAAGCTTTATCGAATTCTAGGACACGTGGAACGATTAAGGGAGGTGACCAAATGCATCGAGTGTGTCTCCATAATGGCTCTTGAGGGCGAGGTGAAGAGACCCCAGCAGTCCATTGTTATTCGCGGCGTCAACTCGGTAACGACCAACACATGACGGACGAACTTCCAAAAGGACACAGACAGTTGATAAATAAGGCCAAACCCAAAAGAGGGAGCTCCCTACTCGTCTATTCAGCGTCCTGCCCATTTTTCCCACCTTGTGATTTACTTCCCTCCGGCATGAAACACGATCGATGCGACACTTTATGAAATGCTGTGATCAGGAGCCCGTGTGCGATAACTCCCCCGCGCGGAAACAAGTGTGGACCCAACTGATCTCACAACAACACCTGCACATTTGCATCTTATTTAACGCTTTTGTGCCACGTTGTCTGAATGCTGCTGTAAGTTGTTAGATAATAAAAGAAACGCATTTAGTTTTGATGCTCTGCGGCTACTGATGCTAAAAACCTAAAGGCGCTATAGGGAAAACGAAAAACAAAAACAGAACAGCCGATCTCATCACTTTAACAATATTCATTAAAAAGAGACGTAATACAACGGTCGACATAAATGAATTAAATCATATACAAAACAGTACCATCAAAGTTACCTAAGACTTCATGAAAGGAATCTGATTTTTGTCACAACATGAAAATATACAAATTTCAAGTATATGTCATCAAAATGGCCTGTAAAATTGAACTATCCACGCGACCTCTCTCATCAGGATAAAATATACGCAATTCTCTCTATCTTGTCAAAACTATTGCACAGCCATCTCTTTCTTCACCATTTAGACCGACACAACCACCAAGTCACTATAACCACCATACCAACCCAACCAAACAAGCATCACCACCACAACAACAACCCTGACCAGCCCCACCAACGCGGCAACACACACGCACACACATACACACACACACACACACCAACAACCACCATCACTAAACCACTCCAACTATTCCCATTAAAGACACACTACCGAATATGCCATTAAAAAACACACATACACAAATACACACTGCAACACCCAAACAACACCACGACGCAACACTACACATGGCAACACACAAACACCTCCCTTACACCGCCATATGCACTCAGCTCCACCAGGTTGCGAGGGAAAGGGAAACAAAAACAAAAGAAAACAGGGAAAAAACAAGAAAAAAAGCATCCACGAGAGAGAGAGAGAGAGAGAGAGAGAGAGAGAGAGAGAGAGAGAGAGAGAGAGAGAGAGAGAGAGAGAGAGAGAGAGAGAGAGAGAGAGAGAGAGAGAGAGACGAATTAAATTTTGGCTCTAGTGAATTGTTTCGTAATCCTTCCCGCTTTTCGACAATATATCTCGCAACCCCAACTAATTTCCCGGGAAAATCCAACCCATATATCTCCCCCGCCAAACCCATTACTCCCTAACGCCAAAAATGTTCCCCTTAAATTTCTGCAGCACGCTCCCCAAATCTAATTAAAAGCATTCCGTATACAGCAAGGCGTCACACACACACACGTACACACACACACACACACACACACACACACACACACACACACACACACACACATGCAGACACAGACACACACACACATATACACGCACACCGAAAATGAAAAAAAAAGTAAAAGAAAAAAAAAGGGAACGGTACAGGAAACAAAGAAGGGACAATATTCCTTTGTTATCTGTCGTCAATGGTTTACATGTTCACTTTCTCGGATGATTTTGTGATATTACGCCAAGTTCTTTTTTTTATATAATTCTTTTTTTTATTATTCTCTTCTTTCTTTACCGATCTAGCTACTATTATCATTTGCATACCTGTTATATTTTACTTTATTATTTGCGTTTATATATCTGAGTGTGTGTGTGTGTGTGTGTGTGTGTGTGTGTGTGTTCTCGCCGCCATCCCGACCCCACAGAAAAAAAAGCAGACCACCACCACCACCACCGCTACCGCCGCCGCCGCCGCCGCCACGCCGCGGGACGGGGTGGCGAGGAGCAAGAAAGAGAGAAAGACTCCCTCCTGATGGCTTCCTCCCCTTTAGCCGCCGCTGAAGGATAAGACCGCCACGACTTACTTACTCTACAGCTACGCACACCTACACTGCCTCCCGCCTTGCCCTGAACGCCTCCTTCCCTCCCTCCTTCCCTCGCCTTCTCCCTCGCCTTGACTTGTGTCTTTGTTAAAAATGCAAGCAAGAAAAAAATAATTAAATATTCCTTTTATTTCCTTGGAATGCAAAACACACGGGTGCCTCTCCACATTAGAATTTAAATCGACAATCATAAGCTCTTGAATTTCAGCTTTACACTGTAGAATCATCGTTACTGTTTTCATTTTCCCAGAGGACCCCTTCTAAAAAATACAAACTCCATTCATGTCGAGAGCTTTTAGTGTAATTCTGAAGACCCTAATATGATTGCCTGGTAGGTGGCTTCCATTTCTTTGTGTTTTCTTAGCCTGAGTGATGCTACTTAAGACATTTTTGTTATGTAAACGCACATGCCCCGTGTGTGGGCGGGAGTATATGAGTATCATTAAGAAAGAATATTCTTAAAACAAAACAAGAAGAATTCACCTTTTTCTTCATTAACTCAAAGTCTTCTTGGTTCGTTTACCCCACAGAACAACCACACTCACACGCACTCCCCCACCTCTCACTCACTTTCTATTATGATGCCTCTTCCCTCTGCGAAAAGAGAGGAAGAAAGGAGGAAGAGAGAAAAGGAATGAGGGAGGGTTGGTGACACTTCCTTCTATCCCACTTCATATACATATACTTCCTCCCTCCTTTCTCCTCCCTCTCTGCAAGTCTTTACCCTCACCTTCCTTTCTCCTCTCCCCCTCTCTCCATCATGCACTGTTTAGCCTCCCAACACCTCACACACTTCCCTTTCATTATATCTCCCATTTGCCTTTCCTTCTCCTCCTCCATTCCTTCTTCCCTCCCTCTATCTATCATTCTCCAGCCAGTCAGTCTCCCTACTCAACTCACCTCCCCTCCCCTCCGCCACCTACCCACTCCCTTCTCCTCCTCGTCCCTCTCTCCCCTCCCTCTATCATGCACCGGCCAGTAGTCACGAGTAATTCTCCTGACGGATATGACCACATTCATGTCGGTGGTCCCACCTCCGTGCCCCATCACAGCCGCTCGTCCTGATGTAAACTGTCTCTCTCGTTTCTCTGGCCCAATGGTACTGTACGAGCTCTTTTTAATGTCCAAGATGTTTATTAGTGGTTAAATATTTGCCTGCGTGGGGTTAATTTGAGGTTAGAGTATGGAGAGAGGGCGAGAGAGGAAGAGGGTGAGAGAGGGAGAGGGTGGGATGGGAGTCTGCGGGCGCGGTGTTAAATAGCGGTGAAGGTGTGATATTGTGGGGTGTTTTAACGTGGTAGGTAGCATGTTTAAGGTGTTTATTGAGGGGGGACTGAGCCTTCTTTTATGGTTTTATATTGTTGTGGTTAAATGCTGCACTGTTGCGGTAGTTTATGGAATGCAATAGAGGAAGTGCGTAGTTTTTTTTTATATTTATGTTAGGACTGCAAACGTTTTTTTTTTTTTAATACAAGAAAAAGTTGGTGTTATTTTCTTGTCGTTACATAAATATCAGCGGTTTATTTAAGGGTTCCAAGTCGTCTTCCTCTATTTCTAAGGTCAAGGATCTAACAGCCACAATGAGACAGGACGAGCCATTTCACTTTCCTCACTCAAGTCTCTATTCCCTCCTCTTCCCTCTCTTTCTCTCCCACTTCCTCACTCTTTTCCTCTACTTCCTGCTTCCCTTTCCCTCAACACACAATCATGAGACACAATCCCTTTAACAACTACACAAAATATAAAACAAATATGACAAAAATATATGCTACTCAACAACAAATACAACAGCAAAAACAAGAGCAGTATCAAACAGACCTTTAAAACAAGCCTTTAAAACAACAAAAAACTAAACTTTCCCAACGATAGAAATCCTCGCCACTGATCCAGAAGTTCTAGCATGTAACACTTCCTCTCTCTCTCCCTTCCTCTCCTTCCTCTCCTTTCCCTTCTCCCTCTCCCCCCTCTCTCTCTCTCCCAAGTCGTCTCTCTCTTCCTCTCCTTCCTCTTCATCCCTTCTCCCTTATACCAGCCCCCTCTTCCCCTCTCTCTCTTTCCTCTCCTTTCCTTTCTCCCTCCCCCCGCCTCACCCCCTCTCTCTGTCTTTCTCCCAAGTCGTCTCTTCTTCCTCTCCTTCTTCTTCATCCCTTCTCCCTTACCAGCCCCCTCATCCCCTCTCTCTCTCTCTTTCCTCTCCTTTCCTTTCTCCCTCCCCCGCCTCTCCCCTTCTCTCTGTCTTTCTCCCAAGTCGTCTCCTTCCTCGATATCCCGTCTGAGTCTCGTGTACGTCTCCAGACCTATGGTGGAGCTCATAAGGAACCATAAACGCCACGCTCTCCACTTCGGGCCAGCTCCGGGCGGCGGGGTGATCGTTGCCGCGGCGCTCAGTGTCGTCTGATAGTGCTCCTCCGCGTTGTAAAGTCGTCACCCCCACTCGATTCGATTTGGTGTAAGTAGCGTTATGTTTTGGACTACTTCTTGCCTCCCTCCCTCCCTCCCTTGCTCCTTCCCTCCCTCACTGTTTTCTTTCCTTCCTCCTCTTGCTCGTGCGGGGGTAAGGTTTTTTTTCTTCCTCCTTTCTGCTTTTTT
>NC_066547.1:6434459-6479459 GCF_024679095.1 Eriocheir sinensis
AACTTCATTTTAATATTTCTCCTTTTTGTTTCTCCTCTCCCTTTCCTCTCTACTTCTCCTCTTCTATCTTGTCTTTCTTCTCTCTACTTTCTTTCTATTTTTCTTCTACATCGCTATTTTCCTCTCTCTTCTCTTTCTACTTTTCTTTCACCTTCTTTCCCTTCTCTCTTTCTCTACTCTCTATCTCATCTTTCTCCTCTCTCTTCTCTCTCTACCTCTCCTCTTTTACCTCGTCTTTCTTCTCAACCGCGCCGGCAAATCCTTCACATCAGTCGCGAGAGGATAAGGTGAGAAATATTTCAACGGAATGGTGCCCGCGACTTGCAAGGCGAGGAGATGACGTGTCGCGGGGTTGGTTGATGGGCGGCGCCGCGGTCTAACCTCCAGCGGCGGGGTTGGTCGAATTATTTATCCAGTGTCGCTGTATGTTGGCATGCCTGTGATGATAACAACAGATTTAAGTGGCACAACGATAAATGGCGTTCGCTGGCGCGCAGAACCGATACCGACTGTTGATAGTCGGTCGTAACGTTCATTTATTGCTATAATCATTTTACTTGGATTTAGAAAACTTATCAACACTCTTAGATTGGATGAGTGAAGGCGTCCTTTACGTCTCACTCAGGAAACACACGACGCACGGACGTTGACACTCTCTATTTACTGAGGTCTGTGGGCGCTGCTTATAAATACTCGGCAATAAACCAAAGCAAAATAAAAATTCAGATACATAAATTACACATCAAAGTTAGTGTAGAAATAGGAACCTGTGTCCGGCCTGCCTCGCGCTCGTCCTCCGCCGCCGCCGCCATGAACGCAAGACCTCAGCCCCGACCATCAAAAACTATTAAAATATTAAAAACCTCGAAGAAAGCACCACATTGATCGCCATTGAGCGTGGCGGCGGCGGGCGGCCCCAGCGCCTCCCAGCTGCAGGGTCCAACATGGCAGCGGAGCGGAGGCGCCATTTCGTTCTGGCAGCGGGGCTTGTCTGTTCATTTTCCTCTAATATGTCCTCGGCGCTTTATTTTCTAGGTTAGCCAAGCAACGTGACGCACGCCCTGTGTCCCGCCGGTGTCACCACAAGCACACAGGGCCAGAGAAGAGCCGCGGCATAATAAAACACCGCTGAGAGAGGTCCCGGGCGGCAGCTCCACCGAGGCGAGATGCTCCCGCCCGCCGCCGTCACTTGCCGATTAGTCTCGAATTGTGGCACTAAGGTGGCACTCTATGGCACTTTCCTGTTCGGTGCAGCTTCATTTCGATGTGACAAGCGTA
The DNA here is from genome assembly GCF_024679095.1 of Eriocheir sinensis. Classification (NCBI taxonomy): domain Eukaryota; kingdom Metazoa; phylum Arthropoda; class Malacostraca; order Decapoda; family Varunidae; genus Eriocheir; species Eriocheir sinensis. Next base: position 6,435,738 of record NC_066547.1, read on the forward strand.
ATTTTTATGTTAACGCCGCGGCACCTACCTTGCATGGCGCTAAAACACACAGGCCTAATCCTCCCCGCGGGTTGGACGGCTTGGCGGCTGCTGGCTGGCGGCGGCCGCGTCCGCCATCCCCGATCCCGCTGTGTGGCACCTCCCCATAGTATTCACGCCCTCCCGCCGCTACCGCTGCTCCTATTTATTTTTATTTGTGTTTCAGCTCTGCTTATGAGGCGTGGCTGCATCCCGGGACGGTCATCAGCGCCCCACGAAGGAGGGAAGGAAGGATATCAGCAGGTGAAGAGGTGGGGAGCGTCGGGCAACACGGCAACACTCGGGCCGGGGGAGAGAAACCAGTTTGCCGCCGCCATTTTGAAGACGATCGCTCGATACAAGATATGAAGGGGATAATTGCAAAAAAATACAACACACTGCGTGCATTAAATACTCGGCGTGTCGGCAGGAGCTGGTAAAGGCCTGGAGAGTGTGCCCGATAAGGTAAGTGCCTCATCCGGCCACTGTATGCACCTAAACCTCCTCCCCGACACTCCCCGACCCAGCAAGAAATTCCCACTCCCTCTCTCGCCCTCCTCCGACGTGAAGACTCAATCCACATATATATATCAGTCGCTTTCCTGCCCCAAAAATCCACAGGGCGTATGCAGATAAAATATAATGCAGGTTCTTGCGCTGCGCCGCCTGCCTGCCTGCCTGCCTGCCTCCCCGTTGGTCAGTAACAGCTGAATGCCCCGTGATGGACGGCCTAAGTAACTGGCTGAGAAAAAGAGAGAAAAAATCCTTAATGATATAGCGTTGTGATGCACACCTAGATCATCAACCAGCGTAATGGAGGGTGTGCGCGGGGATAATGCATTAAGCAACGAGGGAAGGAAAGGAGAAACGACGCACTTTTATAACGCGTCGGTACATCATTCTTTTAAAACTACAATTTCCCTGCAAGTCTCCTCTCCTCCTCCTCCTCCTCCTTCCCGCCCCTCCGCCCTCAAAGTTATGCGGTATCATTATCATCCTTCGGTATTGTTTGGAATGGTCACTTAATGATGTTCGAGATTTACGCTACACGAGAATCTTTAGTAAGAGTCGTCGTGGGTGGGTGTGTTGTGTAGCGGCAGCGGCGGCGGGGGTGGCGGCGACGGCGGCGGCGGGGCGGTGATCATATTTGCAAGGAGAGTGAAAATGCAGCAACTTTCACTATCATCGGAGTGCTAGAGACGAACCTAATGAACCGTGGCGCCTCCTGTCATAGGTCGAATTGAGTGCAAGCGGCCGTGAAAAATAAAGGCATATATTTTTCTTACTGCCTGGCTTTTACATGTTTTTTTTTTTTATAATATAATTCTCATCTCAATCAGCTGTTCATGGATACCAGTCTGACCTTCCTCATTACCACCTCAGCGCGCGCCACTGTCTTTTTATTTTCTTTTTATTTTTTTCTCTCCTGCGCTTTATCTCTCTCACTGCAGCTCGCCAGTACGACTCTACAATTATTTTCCAGGGCAAGAAGTGCTTTAAAAGTCCTCATTATCGCCTCTCTAAAAGCAGGTTGGGAAAGGTTTACGTGCCAGGAGATGAAAGGGAGTCTCGTGTGGTGTTCAGGTGTACGAGGAAGGGAATGAGGCACCTCGCTAAATAAACAGAGGCGGTGAGGTGTAGTTCTTGCCTCTACCTTCCTCTTCCTCTCTCCTCTTTCCTCTTTTCCTCGCCCTTCCCTGTTCTTCTTCCGACTTCTCTTGCTGGTATACCGCGGCCGCCCTTCCTTCCCTCCACCACCACCTCCACCTCCTCCTCCTCCTCCTCCTCCTCTTACCATAACATTAGCGTGACACACTCGTCTGTCACACGCCAACTCCCTGACAACGCTGAGGGCCTCCTGCGGCTTCAAGAGTGCCACTAAGCTAAGAGTGCCCACTGCCGCCGCCTCTCCTTCCTCCTCCTCCTCCACCTTCCGCTCCTTCTCCTGCTCTTCTTCTAACTCCTCCTCCTCCTCCTCCTCTTGTCTTCAAACCCCTCACCATTTTACTCAACTTTTCCATGCGCCTATCTTTAGCTTTCCTTACTTTTCTTTAATTTAATTTAATTTTTTATCAATATATGTGATTATGTTTTCAATTAATAATATACATACTTTAATATTTTTTCTTTACTTCTTAATCTTCATGAGGCATTTAGGAAACAATTTAAAAAAGTAAAAATGTTCGTGTACACATCATTTCTGTCCCCAAATCTTGTCACCTTTCTTTCTTCTCCTCCTCTTCCTCCTCCTCCTCCGCCGCCGCCCGTCACGGCTCCTTCCCATCCGTGATCAAGGTAGTTCCGTAACTCTCGCTGCATATGCTACTATTGTCCTCCGGAGTGAGGTAAGTGGCGCCCTTGACAGTCTCAGTAGGCCAGTATGGAAATTTTAAGCTCACTTTCCACTGTGAAAAATTATGACAACAAAGTGATCGCGCTTTTTACCAAAATGAATAAATTTCCATCGACAGAGGCTCACTGATGAACGCAAATTGATTACTGAAATTATTATGACCAAGCTTATGCGAAACACTGTGCTTTAGGCGACTCACCTCCAGGCACAAAAAATGTTATTAATTTAGTTATGATATTTAACGTACATATATTTCAATGTTTTCACATACACACCATAATTGCATACATATTTTAGATACATTCTGTAGTCTATGACCGCATTTTCGTTACATAATAAAAATCTGGGATATTTATGAACTTTTCCCATTTTTTTTGGATAGAATACTTTTTTTATACAGTGTGCATGTGATCGCCAGCCAGAGGCCCGGTGCGGGGCGCCGCCGCGGCCTGTGACAGTGTTCCTGGAGGAGGCACGGTGTGTGTGTTTGTGTGTGTGTGTGTGTGTGTGTGTGTGTGTGTGTGTGTGTGTGTGTGTGTGTGTGTGTGTGTGTGTGTGTGTGTGTGTGTGTGTGTGTGTGCGTGTGCACATGTGTTTGTGTTGAGGCTGCTGCGCCTCTCCTCACCTTCCTTCCTCATCCATCACAGCCAAAATCCATACACTTGGCCATAATGATTCTGACGCCGAAAGAATATATATATATATATATATATATATATATATATATATATATATATATATATATATATATATATATATATATATATATATATATATATATATATATATATATATATATATATATATATATATATATATATATATATATATATATATATATATATATATATATATATATATATATATATATATATATATATATCCCAAACATAAATTCATTATTTTTTATTTTAGAGATTTTCTTAATACAGATAACTTTTTTTTTCTTATTATTTTCAATAGAAATAAATAATAAATCATTGAGTATTATCATGACACAGTGCGAGAGTTGGCCATTGCGTGGCCCTCTAAGCAAAGCATGACGGAGTGTGTGCCTCGTTCCGCGGCCGCAGGTCGGCGCATGACACTCCCCTTTAAGACTCGGGGGCGGCGCGGCAGCCTTCCCAAGCACCCTAAACGACTGACCTTCATCGCCGGGCCAACCCAACCTCCAACTTGTGGCCGACCTCCGCCCTCACACACACACACACACACACACACACACACACACACACACAGACACACACACACGTCACAGACCATCACTATCCACAATAAAGCAGTGATAAACTCCCCTTCAGCAATGTCTTAAAATCCTATATTTCTAAATAGTCTTCGAAGCTTACGCAACGACAAAACAAAACAGCGGACAAGGACCATGAGCAAATATTTAAGGAAGCTGAGTGGTTGCTTTGAAATCTCTCCTGTAAACTTGGATTAACAAAGCATGCGTAGACAGGCTTAGGCCAAACAGATATGATAAAGAGGCTTGAAATCTATTTGTCTTTGCGCCGTTGAGGGTTCAGTGTCCGCGGGTGAGCAGGGACGAGTGTTTTGGGTGGAATGTGATCACTTTAGCGGAGGGGGTGAGGGAGAGCGCCGGCGACGGCTCAGCGGCGGGACTAGAGGGGCAGGTGGCGGGTGTTAGCGAATGTAATGTTGCAGCCTGTGACGCGTTATGGCCGCGGAAACTCTTTGCGGCGCCGATACAGCGATAATCGTCACTGTGTTTATGTACATCAGAGTGACTCCCTCTCACACCGGTGGCCGTGCGGGGGTGACAAAACTGCCTCTTGTTAGCCCATACACACACGGACAAGACTCAACAACTCGATGAAAAAAAAAATCCTTACTCCTTCTGAGATTAAAATAAAATGTGGATAATCAGAAGCGACGGTACGAATGTTGAGATGCTGTGCGATTTTTTTTTTCTTTTTTTTTAAGAGGAAGAGACAACAGGATATGTGATGTTCCTTCCACCTGGTGAATGAGTAATATTATAATAGATTCAGGTGTGAGTATAATACTTAATAATACTGAAGTTCGTTGCAATAGATACATCAAAATGAGATCTTGTCTTAGTTTTTGCACAGACCGTGATAATAAGTTGATAGTCAGTGGAAGAAAAGAGAAACAATAATTTCATATTCCGGCTCATAATCAAACTTCTCAACGTATCCGGAAATATGCGTTTGAATATTCCTTTGTAACAAATGCATTTTCTCGCCAAGATCGTCGAGGACAACCGGGAAAAATTGCACTGTAACACGATAATTTATTAACAATTTCCCCTTACATATAATTTCAAGCAGAATATATTTCGAAATTTGCATAACACGGCGGTTACGATACACATGATGGAGGAAAATATTTTACGACTGCAACCTCTTCCACATCAACTTCTTTCGACATGGTGGATAAGCGATTTGAAATGCTTTATATATATTTGACTCGTTATTGCAAGTAAAAGAACAAAAAATATAGGAGAATTTGAGTTTTAAAATGCAAAGAGGTTCTGTTAAAAAGAGGTGAACCAGACATATGAACACCGGTAATAATAATAATAATAATAATAATAATAATAATAATAATAATAATAATAATAATAATAATAATAATAATAATAATAATAATAATAATAATAATGATGATAATAATAATAATAATCGGGCTATCGTTCGGAACAAGACGATAAAGCGGAATAAGGAGTCGGTGTGAGAAAGAACGAGTATAAGGAGACGACCAGACACGCGGGGCGGAGATGGGACAAGTCGAAGGAGGGATATGGAGGAGGAAATGGAAACTGGAATCGTATTAATCGGATGGCTGGGGAAGAGGGAGAAGGGAAGGGCGGTAGGAGGGAAGGAGGAAAGGAGGGAGGGAGTAGGTGAGGATATACCTAGGGAGGAGGCAAAAAGCAGAGAGCAGGAGTAAAATAAATGTAGGTTGGAGGAAAGAGATAACCAAAAAATCAATCCTAAAGTCATTTGTGGAGGAAATATCGTAAAGAGGGAACATGCAGAGTGGAGGGAGGGAGGGAGGGAGCCCGCCGGAGGAAAAATGAATGGAGGGAGTCTTGAGAGTTACCCAACGTGGAGGGAAAGAGATGGAGGGAGTTTGAACTGAGTGGGATGGAGTGAGCGGAGGAGGCTGAGGAGAGTGAGTGCAGTAGGATGGGAGGGAGTGAGAGTGAGAGAGGACCAGAGATAGGTGGGAGGGAGAGGGAGGGAGGGCTCAACAACCCACCTGTGGCCGGCTGTCTGCCCTCCCAGTCTCCCTCCCTCCCTTCCACCTTCAGCTATTTCCCGGAACCCAGTCTGGTCGCCTCTTGGCTGCCCTGTGCTCGCCGATGCTTCCTTCCTCGCCACACACCTGCCCATTACGGACTTAAAGTAGAACATTGCTAACGCGGCTCCTGCTCACCTCACGCGGGGCTCCGGCCAGGTGAGGTGTGGGGGTCTTTTTATGAAGTGTTAGTATTACTTTGCGTTACTATTATCGGTGTTTTCATCATTATTGCGATTGGGAATAATAATGATAATAATAATGATAATAAGGATAATAATATGAATAAGAATGACCACTAATGTTAATATTATCATCATTATTCAGCTTTTTCTAATTACTGTTATCATCGTTATTAGTATTACCATCACTATTATCATCATTATTATCATTACTGCTACTACTTATACTAAAATTTCTGTTGCTCCACCTTTTTAGTGTGTGGCTCGCACTGCTTAGTAACCAACACCATTGTAATTGCCGTAATTATTTCAGTTTATGGCGCCTTATAATTTTCTTCCTTTTTTTTCATGCGCTCAAGTATTTTTCAAAACCTGTTCAGCGTGCAAACTAAGGCTTTTCTTTTTCCTGCAGATTAGCTTCTGTATTTAGCGAAGACAATGAAGCAGCAAGAACATTTTTTTTTTTTTTTCATGATCATTGCTCATTACAACTCTAATTACTACCACCATCACAACCACCATCATCATCATCATCTTAGCCAACAATATTAATACCACCATCATTACCTTTGACAATCCTTTCCAACCGTCGAGCAGGCAAGAAGGAATGTCATCAGTCTCAAGGAGCAAGGAAGCAGAGTCAGAGGAGGAAAGATTGCTCAGTAAAACGTCGCCACACCAACAATGCATGCATCTCAAACCCACACCGTTCACACACGACACTGATCCACATTCCCCACAGCCACCGTCCACGCCTGTCTAGACATACACAGGACACAGAGAGACACAGGATCCAGTTCAAGGCACAGACCTTCTCGGAGGAAAATAAAAGTGGGGTCAGATTCCCATGTTTAGCGCTCGACATCCTGTATCTTGCAACACATGAGGATGCTTGCCAGTTGGAAAAAAAAGGAAAAAAAGAATAAACAATACCCTTTACATCTCCCCATCACCTCCCTGTTCTCCGGTGTGGTAGTGAGGCAGTTTTGTGGCGGCGGAACAAACACGCAACAACGTCATTAGCGAGTTCCTCTCACGGACAGATAGACGAGTGTTATTTCCTCGTGATAATTAAAGCAATAGTTAACTTGGCCAACATAACTCCGCCGTAAGGACAAATTAAGGATAAAATACGCGCGCTACTTTATTTAACCACGTGAATATTCCTCGCTGATGCATATTTCCGGACGACACGGCTCCCTGAAGACATCATTTGGACCGGGCCTCGAGACGCACCCTGATCTATCTATCACCGAGGGACGGACGCCGCTGGTTACATAGAGTCATCGCAGCGTCGGCCAGGCTACTGATGGCCATTGGGAGTTGGTACACGTGGCGTCTCACACTAATTAGAAGTACCTGGAGGCCCTGTGACCCACCCTGGCACCGAGCCCTTTGATTGAGGTCGAAGAAACGTATCCAAACTTATTCAAACCAACAAATGCCGAGAGGTTCGATGTGTTATTGTTTTCAGTGCGAGGAGGAACCGGGAAAGCAAGAGAAAGAATTTACACATACAAACAGCAAAGACTTAAGGCTGCCTCGGAGGAGAAGCAAATCAGTCGTAATTAAAACCGGAGATAAGACCCGCGCCGAGCTTCAAGGCCGTACGTAAGACCCGGCGCGAGATTTATTATCCCCATTATCCTTATTGCAATATATCACTTTAATTGCGCTTGCACTTAGTTATGCGGCGGCCATTGTTGCCAGCCCGGGGAGACACACAAAAACCGTCTCGAAAATTGCCTCTTCGCGGTTAACGACGTTAGAAATGATGCACGATGTTGAAAAAAAAAAGCGACGTATAAAGTTTTGAGGGCGGGCTTCTGATCGGCCGTTCGTCTCCCGCGTAACCACGTTAAAGAAGAGATACAGACCATTACAGACCCGAACAGACCCCGAAATGGCGAAACTCTAATTAAGACACACAATCGGGCTGTCCGGCTACAGGTAAAACTCTCCCGAGCCCACTTCCACCACCACCACCACCGTCGTCGCCGCCACCGCCGCCGCCGCCCGACCCCCATAACTCCTCTGCGGGCTGTTTTATTTCTCCAGTCTTTGGTAAACAGGAACCCAACTCTTCTGAGGAAAACTTTTGCATAGTAAATCCCGCCCCCGTGTTGTATGTGTTCGGGAACGCACGAAAAAGGAAAATAGTTAAATCCTGCGATAAGTAAGGTTTTTCTCCTTCTCTCAAGCTAAACTCGCCTTATTAACGGTCCTGGGACGCTGCGTGGGTCTGCCCTAGTTTATATTTTTCCAATTTAATCTGAGATGCATTTGTTAGGGGGAAGAATAAGCCGGCAGACAATAGGGAACACGTAGTTTCACATCGGGGCGAGGAGCTGCTTTCTTCCCCCCTGAACTTGCGAGCACTGATAAGGGAGTTCGAAATTCATCCGTGTGTATGTGTGTGTGTGTGTGTGTGTGTGTGTGTGTGTGTGTGTGTGTGTGTGTGTGTGTGTGTGTGTGTGTGTGTGTGTGTGTGTGTGTGTGTGTGTGCGGGATGGGGAACAGGGCCAAAGGGAAGCCAGAGGAGTCAGGACACAACACCGATAACTGAGCCACTCCAAGGGTATCTAAATGTATGCAGGTGAAGGTACAGGAATCCAACGAAAACCTGAGGACTTATCTTCGGACTAAAAACAGGAGGAACGCTTGTAATTTCACCTCACGCGGGAATGAAATGGGTGAATAATTATAGCTTCTCTGGGGTAAGACAAAGACATTGGGAGGTCCGATTTGCCATTCATCACTCGTATTGCTCTAACAGGGAGGCGGTAGTGGAAGAAAGGTCCTTCATTTTGCATATATATAAGATGCAGATTGATATCCATAAGCAGCCGCGGAGGGAGGCCACGGTCTGCATACTGAGGAGCAGACCTGACAAGTCCCAATGATGGATAACCTCCGCCCAGACTACGGTACAAGGGCGCTGCTGGTCCCCCCTGAGTTATTAGGGGACTTCTCCATGTGTGTGTTTTCTCCTTCTCTCTCTCTTTCCCTCTCCCTCTCTCCCTCTCTCTCATTTTTTTTCACTCTCTCCCTCTCTCCCTCTCTCATTTTTTTTCACTCTCTCCCTCTCTCCCTTTCTCACCACACACGCATACTCCCTAACTTCCCTCTCCCCTCTCTATCTTCACGACTATCTACCTATCTACACATGCATCCATCTCACTAATGGCTTTCCCTCTGTTTCTTCACTTAAACTCACATAAAATGCCACTCTTTTTTCCGGTCTAGATTTCCATTCCTCGTTAGTCTGATTATCTTTCTTGCCATCGGAGTGTCCGTTTTGCTTCTCTCTTTCTCCTCTCTCTCTCTCTCTCCTGTTCTCCCGCTTCCCCCTCCTCCTCTTTCCCTCCTTTCTCCTACCGTTGGAGGTGGAGGAGGTGGAGGAGGAGGAGGAGGAGAGAGCAGGGGTTCAGAAAGAAGGCTACGCGCTCTCCCATCCTTGTTTGCCTCTAGTAAACAGTCAGGAACGCTCCCCTGCATTCTTGCTACTTGGTACTGGTGTGTGTGTGTGTGTGGGGTGTGTGTGTGTGTGTGTGTGTGTGTGTGTGTGTGTGTGTGTGCGCGCGCTCGCGCGTGCGCGTGTTTTAATAGTTGTTTTATTACCTTTCGTGCATACAAAAAGGAATTTCAATACGGTATGGCATTTTTACCCTTTAAGTGCATCTATAAACAGTGATTTGATTTCGTTTTTCTTGATTTCATTCATTTTTCGGAATGGCCAATACCTTGCGGAACCTCCCCCGAGTTCCACGCTTCGAGCACGGCGCCATGGGAATAATTAAACGCTGTATAGAAATAACTCACATAATCATCTTTTACACAAATTTCAGCATGAACTTTCCGCACTTTGTTAAATATTTCAAGATAAACTTTGCGGGACAGTTAATTTTCAGATCTCTCATTAAAACTTTAAAAATAATGTAGGATTAAATATTCCTTATGTCCCCAAGAACATTAGATCACCCAAATTGTGCATACCGTTATTTGTGCCCAAACGCCTAACCAACAAACTCTGAGCTATAACTCGGCGCCGCGGTCCGCCGAGTTGGGAGCACAGATTACAACTGTCTGCCTGAGCCACTGCGGGGCATCGCTTTTGCCAAACTATTATAAAGTGCTCAGGCAGACCTCAGAGCAAGAGTTAGGGTTGCTTGCCTCTTCGGCCAAGCTAAAGAGTATTCAATGGTGGCAGTTTGGGGCAGTTGGTCCTAAGTCTTAAGGATATGCCACCGCGCTGAGAGTTTCGTTTCCTCATATATTTATTTTTTTCCAGTCTCTCTACATGAAGTAAACTCGAGGCGGGCGTCTGGTATTGGTTATTGGCACGGCTGAACGAGACGAGGCGCTTCTCCACAACTCTGGCCTCGCAAACAATGTGTGGAGGGGAGAAAGTTGATAATTATTGGCTGGAAATTGTGTAAATAGTTGGGAATATGTTGTGGAGGCCGTCTGCTCATCGGTGAAATAAGTTGCAGTAACTCTCGTGTAGTTTCGAGAGTCCAAGCGTGTTCAGATAAACTAATATATCAACGCTGTGAACCTTTTTAGGAGGATGCTGGTTTTAAAAGGGAACGCCGCCAAGCACAGATAAAGGAAAGGTTTTATATCGATAAATGTTAAAGGGTTTATGTAAAAAGCCCTGCAACTTATTCCCGATACAAAAAAAAAAACTAAGTTGACTGTCACACTCATAGTTCAGAAAAAGAATAATGACTCAAAGTGTATAGTGAACAACATTGAATAAGTCTGTTAACGAATTAAGAAGCTTGTATAACTTCAGAATCATATTGCGTAACAGTATCTATAAGGGCTTATGGTATCAGTATTGTAACGAATAAGATGATGATGTGACGTATTTAAACACGAGACTATATACATTTTTTACATCTTTCCTTATCGTCTGTAAATATAGTGTCTGTGCCAACCCCAACCTTGCCCTCTTCGGTTACAATTTGTACTTCAAACACTCCATTAAGGAAACGTTTTCATCCCCGCACCTCAGCAAGACACTTTTCCTTATTTCTAAGGGAGCGCGAGGCCCGTCCATTCAGCCAGCCCCAGGCACGGCCAGGCCTGCCCCCCGCGGCTAACAAGCGTCACCGACAATTAGTGCCCGGCCCGTAAACAAGAGGGACTCGTAATTACTGTATCTCTCCCCGCAGTACGGTCGTCTGCCACCTCTTCTTCCACAGTTAATGGCGCTTGAAGGTGCATCTGAGGAGCCTCGCGTCGTAGCATTTCGGGCGAGCAGATGTTCCAGGGCCTCGAGGCAGGGCTGTGGGCGCCGCTGGGGTGGAACCAAGAAGCCTCTGGGGTGCAGGAGCGAGGGGAGCCGAGACAGAGGGTTCACAGTAGGCGGAGGAGCGAAGGAGAGTCACAAACATGAACCTGGTAGCGGCGGGCAACCCGAAGCCTCGTCTGCATGTTAAAGAAGCAGGGGCGGCGGTGACGGCCGAGTCAATCGAGGGAACAAGTTGAGTCGTTAAGTAAAAGGGCGAGAAATGCCTTGAAACAGAACTCGAGGAGGAGTAAAGAAACTATGCCCTGACAGCTATAGCTTTCTGGTTCTTCACGGTGGATTCCGATTATCTAGCAAGAGGGTCATAATGGTTAGTGGAAGGAGGTGCATTTAATACTTAGGGCAGAAAACTAAAATTCTTCCCAAGCCATATTTACGTCAAGAGCCCACTGCTACTCATTGTGCTTTTTACAACGGAGGAAAGTTACTCTCGTCTTTTAATACAACGACATTGCAAGATGTTCTTTCTCTGTCGCAAGACGTAAATTATTGTAACAAGAGTTTTTCCGTGAGTTGAGTGAGGTACGAAGGGGTGGAGGGAGAGACTGACAAAAAAATGACGTGCGGAGTCCACAGCGGCGGCCGTCGAGCCCTGAGGAACGATGCAACTCTGTCATCCTGGATAAGAAACACCGGCGTCGAGGTGCTGAGGGAGACAAGACGACCCGAACCAAAATTAGATGACAGCGACACGGTTGCTTCGCCCCTTTCCTTCTCCACCTCTCCTCCTCCTCCTTCTTCACCACCACCAGCTCCTTTCCTTCTTCTCCCCTCTCATGCCTTAGACGGAAAGAAGCAGTGATGTTTTTTTTTCTAGCGAGGCTCTTAAACAAACGCGCCCCGAGATACACCCGTAGAAATAATAAACTAAACGACGCCGAGTACTTAAAAGTTTGTGTTGCGGGTTTCTTAGGTATTGGAGAGGTGATAAAGGACAAATTGGCAGCGAGGGCTCGGCTTTAAGCATCAATTAGAAGAACAGTCTGAGGGAGAGAGAGGAAGAGAGAGGGACCAAGAGAGAGAGACTGTGACTGGCCCGCGTACATCAAGGAGGGGTGAGAGAGAGAGAGGCGACTATGTGTCTTTTCCGCCTTTGCCTCCTCTTCCTCCTCCTCCTCCTCTTCCTCTTCCTCCTTTTCATCACTTCCCCTCTTCTCTTTCCTTCATTTCCCTTCTTCCCTTTTCTTTTGCCTCCTCTTCTTCGTTCCTCTTTTTTCTCCATTCTTTCCCCCATCTCTCTTTTCTTCACTTTTTCTAGTATCCTCCACATCCTCCTCTCCTCTTTCCTTTCCTTCATCTCCCTTTTCTTCACTTTCTCATGCCTCCTCCTCTTCCTCGTTCCTCTCCATCCCCCTCTTCAGTTTGCTTCATCTCCCTTTTCTTCACCTCTTCTAGCATCTCCTCGTCCTTGCCTCTTTCCTTTCCTTCATTTCCCTTTTCTTCACTTTCTCATGCCTCCTCCTCTTCCTCGTTCCTCTCCATCCCCCTCTTCAGTTTCCTTCATCTCCCTTTTCTTCATTTTCCCTAGCATTCTCCTCCTCGTCGTTCCTCGCTTCCCTCATCTCCCTTTTCTTCACTTTCTCATGCCTTCTCCTCTTCCTCGTTCCTCTCTATCACCCTCTTCAATTTCCTTCATCTCCCTTTTCTTCATTTTCTCTAGCATCCTCCTCCTCGTCGTTCCTCGCTTCCCTCATCTCCCTTTTCTTCACTTTCTCTCCTCGCCTCCTCCTCCTCTTCCTCATTTTATCTCCCAGGACGTCGGTCTGTTTACAAAATTTGCTCCTCTCCCGGTGCTTGTTTTTCATTCAGTGGCACACGCGCGGCACTCCAGCTTGCCAAGAATCTTAAGCGAGCGGCTGAGTTGCCACGGCTTTGGATGTCCATAACTCACGGGCCAGACAACGATCATGCCGAGACTGGTCGCTTTGTAGCCCCGGTTAGTTACGACCCCGACTCGAGGGGGAAAACAAACAAATCAATAATTTCTTTAAGCTATCAGTAGGAAGTTGGGCTCACCTCGTGTTTCACCGGCGAAATATCTCCTGTATTTTTTCCCTGTCTTCCTGGAGGGGGCCGAGCCGAGCCGAGGCGGAGCATTATTAAACAAGGCTGCTGAGTTTCCACGAATGGCGGGGAGAAGCACCTGAATCACTCTCTCGTCCAAATTGGAAAATGACTCGCGGCACGAAGGCCAGAATATTACGGGGTGCAGGCAAGATTTACGTCGGGTTTCGATAATCAACCTCCAGCCTCTATAATCAACGTCGTGGCCGCATTAATCTTACTAAATCATATGCAAAGCCTTAATTAACGCCATAAAGAGCGCTGATAAATGACTTATTGTTGAGAGCTCCTCCTCCTCCAACTCCTCCTCACTCTCATCCTCTGCCTTCTCCTCCTCAGCCCTCTAAGGATGTCGGATGCTCATAGTTTTTTTTTTACAAGAAGAAGCCCACGTGCACTCCTTGCCTTCATATGGTCGAGTAAGCAGCTTCTGAAACGAGGGAAGCTGTGGAGGATGTCTGTGGCCGGCCGTGGGGAGCAGCGGGCAACCCACCTCAGCGCACCAGCAGCAGCAGCAGCAGCAGCGCGGGTGATAAACAACGGCCGGCGAAGTATACGAGCGAATCTCATCGCTTGACGATCGCCCCCCGAGCACCCACTTATGTGAACGACCGCAAAAAACACCGCCAGTCAAACGCTAACCACGGCAATAACTAGAATAACGAGAGGCTAAACATCCAAACAGCTACCTTCGCCGTGGCCAGGTGCCCCGCCCTGAATTAAGGGTCCGGCCCCGACGTGTTTATATCAATTTACAAGCCGGCCGGAATCAATTTACTCCCTGTGAAAACTCGGGAAGATATAAATTTGCGTGTCTGGAGAACTGACGGATGAAATACCTGCAGTGTTTATGGAGTGTAAATGTTGAGTTGGGAGAGGAGGAGGATTTTTACAAGGCCGCGGCGGAACACTGAGCCGATTTTTAAATAATATACTGGAGCACACATCACACACCCCAGTACTTAATTGCTGGAAATAAACAAGGTGTGGTTGTGTGTGTGTGTGTGTGTGTGTGTGTGTGTGTGTGTGTGTGTGTGTGTGTGTGTGTGTGTGTGTGTGTGTGTGTGTGTGTGTGTGTGTGTGTGTGTGTTTGAGTGTGCGTGTTTGAGTGTGCGTGTGTGTGTTGGCCAGACTGCTACATCTGATCGCCAGGCGCAGTGAGTTAGCTGAGCGACAAAACGCAAAGTAATTACCGACTCACTAATTACACAAGAAACAAATATTACAACAGCCGCCGGAAGGACGACGCATAATGCAAATTGGCGGAACATAAACCCTCGGTGCTCGGACAGGCCAAGCAATATACCACAAGCCCGATGGAGGGGGGGAACAGGAGCGAGAGGGAGGAAAGAGAAGTAAGGGGGGGAGGGCCATAGACGATTCACATATACCGCCATACACTGAAGATATACACACCCCACGCACCCACAACCCCTGCAGCCATACACAGGTGGATGATAGAAAGTACACCCAACCCTATTCGAGAGCAGATCCTCCCTATTTTACAATCGCACAAAAATTTATTCAGAATGCTCATTACCCAAAGCTATCACCTAATACTGGACGTCAACAAACTCCGGCATAGCATGGGAGAAACCCCCTTAAATTGCGGATTCACAATAAACCCTGGCCGGCCCGTGTTCATATACGTGCAAATGTGTGAAAACGCAATTTTGCTGCGAGTGTCCCCATGTTAGTGAGTTTTCAGTCGGGGGCTTTCATGTACAAGTTAAGTTGATGGTGGCGTAGAATTTATCGGGGAGAGAGTTTTTCACCCTCACACTGCTGGGGGGGGGGGAGGTGAGGGGTGAGGGAGGCTGGCTGGGGAAGAGGAGGAGGTGGAGGAGGAGGAGAAGGTTGTGGAGAGGGGAGATATATACATGCGGAGATATTTTTTGGTGTGTGTGTGTGTGTGTGTGTGTGTGTGTGTGTGTGTGTGTGTGTGTGTGTGTGTGTGTGTGTGTGTGTGTATATTCGTGCTTGTGTACGTAAAAGAGTATAAGTGTGCATGGCTAACCCTCATCCCTTCTCTAGTGTATCGATGGTAACCTGCAGGAAGGCGATTGGGTGCTTTACGGGCGGCGAAAAAGGGATCGGAATGAACACTCGAGGGCGGCGGTGATCGGTCAAGTGTGTGGTCTGACAGGGGGGGAGGAGGGGGGGAGGGGCGGCATGATACACGGGGACGTCGCGGCCTCCAGACAGTGGTGATTGTGAGAGACGCCTCCAGCACTTACCAGTCATCGCAAAGACACAGCACCCGAGACTGGAAGGTGGAGGAGGAGGAGGAGGAAGAGGAGAAGGAGAAGGAAGAGGTGGAAGAAAAGGAAGAGGGAGGAGGAGAGCGGGAAACATCAAGGGTAGCAGAAAGGAGAAGGAAGAGCAAGAAATAGCAGAATGAGAAGAAGAGGCAGCAAAAAACAGAGATGGAAAGAAGACGCACAAGAAGAAGAAGGAGTATCATGAAAGGAAGGGAGCAAAAAGGAGTAGGAAGAAGTAGGGGTAAGAGACGTAGGAGGTGATGTTGAAGAATTAGACCTTAAACAGCATCCTCGATTTCCAGGTAAAGACAATATAGAAGAAATATAGAATGTATATCCAAACGTGCGATGTAATACACTGGCCAGGAGATGCAAAGGAGGAGAAGAATGGTCGCGGATGGAGTTATATATAGGACAATATCTTACGCTGGCTACAGTCCCGATGCATGGAAGGCTCGGGGCGTCATTACAAGGGGAGTAGCTGAAGCGTGGGAACAATGACCGATGGGAAGAAACAACAAAATCACACTCGCAGTAGAGACACCATGGAGAAAACTACCAACACAAAACTATGTTCATACAAAAAAAGTACAACGCTCTGATAAACGACCACTTTGACATATTAACGAGTAAAACGACCTTGGACGTGAAGGTCATAAGGTGCGGTGGAACTCAGGTGGACGACCCGCCCGACTTAGCTACAGGACTCAGACAGACGAAAATATGATAAACCGCCCCTTATTTCTCTTCCTTATTCAGCAGTACCCACCTCGTGACCTCAGGCCTTCTAGTAAAGCATTATATACAACTTCGTTTGACGGACGATTGGCTGCAACACGGGAAGGTCGCGGACGTCGATAAACTATAAGAGATTACAAGTTACAGCCACAGCAGAAAAGGATGACCAGAAAAAAGGAATCCGAGTCAAAGGAGCAAGTGTTAAAGAGTAGCACTTGGGAAGAGAGCACTAAACACGTCTGAACTTCAGGTGAGACTGCCCCGTGGATAATTGAAAAGAACGTTGCAAATGAATTGATTATGGCGTGACTCAGCGTGGTTGGCGGAGGCACAGAGACACAAAGGAGGAAGGAAATTGTTCACTGGAGAGAAGAACGATTGGACAGCACAGAAAGCCAGAAGACGCAGATTTCACTTACTCACATTTCATTGGCCCCGGACAGGAAATTCCACTGAGGAGGAGTAAGATTAAGAAATACAGAAACCAAAGAACATTATAAACCTTCAAAAACAAAAAAAAAGATAGACAAAAAAGTCTTACTAACGCCGTCTCGTGCCTCACACACCGGCCTACACCAGACGAGTACTCGCAACTTTCATCTACAAGCGAGGAAGATTACGTGTAATTACCCGGCGCTAATCCATAATAACGCAATCATTAGGCAAACACGGACGCCTACATACATCACACATACACACATTATAATTACGGGAAACAAACATACGCACGCCCATACACACGCGTGCACCCCTACCCCTCCCCCCCCACACACACGCACACGCACACACACACACACACACACACACACACACAGACACACAGCAGCGCCACCACTCCCCTTGACAACACGACTAATGCATCATTAACTAAGGAAGCCTTCCCCGAACACCCTCACTCTCGTATATTATTCCCTCCGCTCGTGTCTCACTGTCTGCCGAGCTTCCAGACTTAAAGAAAGAGAAAGAAAGAAACGGGTCCTCCATATTCAAACAGGAAGCCCGAGGAGACACCTTACGCGGACTGTAAAAACAAGACATTACTTAGACGATGTTGGTCTGATGGATAATACAACAAAAAATACGTTAACTGGTTTCTGTTCTTGCCGAGATTGATGTTATGCTCGGTTTTTTTTTCATTTTTATATATTTTCAATCTGTTATCGTACTCCATATTTCTACAAAACACTACTATTACTCTTTTGGCGTCTTGTTCTTTTTTTTTTTTTTTTTTTTTTTTTTTGTCCGGGCAGCGTATAGCGGGCTTTTTCTTTTGATACTGATTTTGTTATTTGCCCTTGACCTGCCTCCCTTGCATGCACTGTAAAAAAAATATCACCAACATTCCAAAGCTATACCACGATTCAAGGCTTTTATTTTTTCTCTTTCTATTACGTATTTTTTCCCCCTTTTGCGTCTCCGTCTGCGTCACTTCCCTCCGTCACCCTCGCCCCCTAAGTCGCCGGCCGGGCCTGGTAACCGCGGCGCTGGTCCAGGCTCCTGATATACAAAGGGGCGCCTCCTACACCTGATCATTAACCTGAATCAATAACACTTACGAGAGACGCGCGTGGGCCAACATAAATACCCGAAATCTATGCATCCTTGTGTGTTTGTGGTTGCACCGAGGCTTGTGTGTCTCCCCGGCTTGGCGAACAAACACAAACACACACACACACACACATACACACATCAATATATGCACGCACACACGCCTGTTTATAAGTCCACATGCTGGTATACACACAAACTTTTCACGAGTCATGTGTTTTAGTACCTGTAAGCATCAGTAACTTGGCTTTACATCGCTGAGGGAAGAGGGGGACTAAAATATTTCAAAATGAGGTCCGCGATAAATTCTGGCTTTAAAAATCAAACTTGTTGGCTAGGTATTGCTTAAGCCGGGGCCGGAAGGTAAAGGGAGGGAGAGAGTGCTGGTAAGGGGGCGGTGCAAGGGAAGAGGAGGGGGAAGGAGGCTGAGAGGGAGGACCATTCGTAAAAGATAGAAGAGAATCTGGCCATAACTTCGTCTCTTATCCGCTAAAGTTGAAGTTGCCGGCGTCAAACCATGGCGCGGCGGCGTGAGATAATGGCGGCTGTAAACATCCCTGTGATCTGTTTTCTCACACACACACACACACACACACACACACACACACACACACACACACACACACACACACACACACACACAGCCCCTTTCCTCCTTCCCCCATCCCGGCACACACATATACACACGAACAAACAGTATAGAAGAAAGGAAAGGGAAAGGAAATAATGAAGACAGAAAAATGACAACGGAAGGCGTTATAAGTTTCCTCAGTACACGCTAATCTGCGTCAGGGGAGGAATGGGCGGTAAAATACACCTTTCCTGTCCATTTCTCAGCAACAATCCCCTTCCCCCTAACAGTGTGATAAGAGTAATAAGAGGAAAGAGAGAAGAGAGAAAAGAGAGAGAGAGAGAGAGAGAGAGAGAGAGAGAGAGAGAGAGAGAGAGAGAGAGAGAGAGAGAGAGAGAGAGAGAGAGAGAGAGAGAGAGAGAGAGAGAGAGAGAGAGAGAGAGAGAGAGAGAGAGAGAGAGAGAGAGAGAGAGAGAGAGAGAGAGAGAGAGAGAGAGAGAGAGAGAGAGAGAGAGAGAGGGCAGGGGCGTATTCTCCCCTTCATCTATTTCTCCCTGTGCTTGTTCTTTCCCTCGTCCTTCTTTTGTCCCTCTTCCTCCTTTCTTTTTTTCCTTTCACCTCATCTTCATCACATATTTCCTTTCATCTACCTGAGCTTCCTTCCTTCCCCTCTCAAGGTTTTCACTTTTTTTTTCGTACATTCCTTGTCTTCCGCCTTTTTTTTTAACCTGGTTGTTCACCTTTCGCCACCTACTCCATCTTCCTGTTCCTTTCACCTAATGACTGTCTTTTATCTCTTCCCTGAGCAGTCAAGTACCTCATGTTCGTACCATACTCTCAACTCTCTCACACTCACTCTCATTCACTCTTTTTTTCTCTTTCCCTCACTCTCTCTATCCCATACAACCTTCAGCCGCCATACATACCCTCACACACATACCCTCCGCCATACATACCCTCACATACACACATACGGAACCTTCCACCAGCCAGCACCTTTTAAATCTGGTCCACCAAGACGGCCCGGGCACCAGGCGCGAGGTCCCACTCCGTGACTGATTCTGACATCCTCGCCCCATAAATCTGACAGTACGCAAAGGCTCCTCGTAAAGAAGGGGCGATGGGGCACAGGGGACGCCCGTTACAGTGACCGCCGTCTGGTACACCCTCATTACCAAACGCCGCCGACCACACGAGCACACAGGAACACCAATGGATTCTCGCACCGCTGGGAATCCTGCTTGAGGGAAAGAAGGGAGGGAAAGAGCCGCGGCTGAAGCTTCAGGTGGCGTTCTGTGGGCCGCTGCCGAAGGGATATGAATGGCCGGGAGAGGGTGTAAGGCCTATGAGTGCTTGATGGGTGGGATAATTTAAGGGTCTCCGGGGGCTGGAAAGTCGGCAGTTTAGGTGTAAGAGAAGGGAGGAACGCGGGAGGGTGGGTGTGTACATGGCGCCCCCGAGGACAAGAGGCGGGCGTGTGCATGAAGGGCGAAGGCCGAGGGACGGGAGGGTGTTGCGGGGACTCCGGAAACCCCATTTTGTGGAAACCAAAGGCCATTAGGACCCCCATTAAAATTCCATTAAAATCCTCTATAAACAGTGACCAGTTGGGGGAGATAGCGACCCCTTCATCCCTCTGCGCCCCTCGCCACCTCCCCCAACCCCCGCATCTCCTCCCCACGCCCCCTTAGGCAGAGGATGGGGAAGGGAGAAAGAGGAGTAGAGGAGAAGTAGCACGGCTGGCAGGAATTTGATGAGGTGCGGCTTTTGCTTTTACCATCCATCACGTCTTTTGCCTCTATGCCCTGACACCCAAAGACCCAGCGGGACTTACACGGCGCCGCAGGAATGAGTGTCTGAAGGAGGCCCGCCGATGCTCCCTGTCGAGCCCCGCCGCGCCAGGCTCCCACGCCCGCCTCACGACCTCCTCCGGCGCCTCCCACAGCAAGGTGATGGAGTGCCCGGCTAACCTGACTATGAGTTGCTTCTCAGTATATTACAGTTTCTAACAAAATGGCTCCATATTGGGTGTATTCCCACAAGCTGTATCCGCGTTCGGGGCTTTCGACACGACTACTGCGTGTCTCGAAAAAAAAATAGGTGTTATTAGTTAATATACGGCCATATTGGATGTTGTACCGTCGGCCTGTGGCGGAATATGACTTGTAACTTTTCATCCGGGTACTGATGGACGACCGGTTAATGAACCTTTACGCGAGGCAAAGCTGATTTAGCAACAGGCACAAGTTTCAAAGTCCCGGCACGGTGCGTGTCCTCCAAAATTTACACACCCTATGGGATTAGATCAATCATTACACGGACGACAAAAAGAATTATCATAAAGCAGCAGCTTAGAGAGCAAAAAATGTGACGGGAAGAAAAGCAAACTCCTTGAGCTACGAGCGGACGCATTAAAATTAATTTTCCAAACATTGTCCAACATTCACCTACACAGGACACTAATGAAGACTCATACTAAGTCCACAGTATATCAGAATAAATGCTGAGCTTCATAAAGACATTCCAGTGCACGAAATATCTCACCCACAAAGCGACACGGCTCCCGCTCCCTTCCCTCCTCCCTGCCGCCTCCGTCCTTGGCTGCTCCCATAATCCTCCGGCTCTTCCCCCGCGCCCCTCCCGCCCCTGCCACCCTAAGTAATGCCTCCGCTACCTCCCTCGTAAGTCTCCATCGAGCATAAACTTGGAGAAGTTCCCATGGCCCGGGCGAGGCCTAATGAACTCGTATATCTCCCGGGATGCACATGATGAAAAGTCGGCGGCGGGCGGCGAGACTGAGGCAGAAACTGGAAGATTAAGGCGGACCATCACGAGACCGAGATTATATTTAGATACGTGTCTACCGCGAAGTGAGGAACACAGAGGCACACAAGAGGGGGATGAGGGGCGTGGGGATAAAGGGGATTCAGTACGACAGTGGGACAGTGAGAGGAGATTACTGAGTGTTAAGATATATTAAGATACACGACCAGACGCGATGTATTGTGTAAGTGAGAAAATAATACGAGTAAAGTACAGTGGTTAGCGCGTTTGACTCACCAACGAGAAGTCTCATATTCCATTCCAGGGAGGGGTGGAAACGGATTGTTTTTCCCTTACACCAACGCCCCCGTCCACCCGGTATCAAACAGGAAGCTGGTGTCAGTCGGGAATTGTGCCCAAACCCCAGAGGCAGTGGTCTGACATCGCCAAAGCAGACTAACCCAAGGAGGACTCAAGGCCTTAAGGAATGAGGAATGTAAGCTTGTAACTTGGTCCAGGAAGATATAAGTAGGTGACGTACGCAATACACACATTACACATACGCGCTACAAAAGTGACCAACAAAATTAAGTAAAAACCATGACGGAGGATAAAAAAATTAAAAAAAACATACATAACTTTTGAGGAACCACTGGCAAAAAAAATAATGACGATGCAGTTAATAAGAACGATTAATACTGAAGGACAGACACAATACTGGTACAGAACACTCGCCCAGGCGTAGCTCAGCGTGCCTCGCGATCCCGCCCCCCCCTCCCCCCCTGGCATCGATCGAGTTGTGTTCTCAGATGGCAACACAAACCGGCGGCAGAGAGAGAGAGAGAGAGAGAGAGAGAGAGAGAGAGAGAGAGAGAGAGAGAGAGAGAGAGAGAGAGAGAGAGAGAGAGAGAGAGAGAGAGAGAGAGAGAGAGAGAGAGAGAGAGAGAGAGAGAGAGAGAGAGAGAGAGAGATGAGAAAAGACCCACAGACAGTCAGAGAGAGGCAAACAGAACCAGAGAAAGAAAGAGAAACAGACAGACAGAGGGAAAGAGCGAGTCAGACAGAAAGACAAGACACAGAAAAACAGAGAATCAGTCACCGCCATAATACTTAAACAAAAGAGAGACGCACGGTAAACACAATTCAAAGGAGGAGAAGGAGAAAGAAGCCTCAGCCTTTCAAAATTTCCCTTCCGATCCACATGCGTCGGGAGATATCAATTACTTTAATGGTCCCGCACGCCCGCCAGCCCGGCTTCATAAAATGTTGCTCCTCATCCTCCCAACCCTCGGCGGGGCAGTGATAAATACATACACGGGGCACCTGGACCTGAATACCCGATCTCGATATAAATTCCATCCACTATTTCTATCATCAATAATTTACGTCTTGCCTTCGTCTGGTGCAAATTATACACACTGACCAGTCATACATAAAGGACAGCCAGCCCCCCGCCCCCCTAAACCAGGTCCTCCTCCTCCTCCTCCTCCTCCTCCTCCTCCACCATCTCTTCCTCCTATGTATACTTGTATTATGCGAGGTCCCTCAGGTAGTTATGCTGGCCAACATCTTAATTAATGGAGCAGGTGTTATTAACTAGATAGAAACCGGCGATATTTGGCCTCTTCGCTTTCCTATATAAAGTTGCTGCCGTGGAGGAGTTTGTACATAACCTTATTTTTGGTATATATTGACCTATTAATGTATTTTTTTTTTTTTTAGTATGGATCTCTCTCTCTCTCTCTCTCTCTCTCTCTCTCTCTCTCTCTCTCTCTCTCTCTCTCTCTCTCTCTCTCTCTCTCTCTCCTGTCTCCTGTGTATTGAAGAATCGATCCTCAGCTTAATGGTTGCTATCATTCTAATTAATTAAATAGGACGAGGGAGAGTAGGTAGGAGAGAGAGAGAGAGAGAGAGAGAGAGAGAGAGAGAGAGAGAGAGAGAGAGAGAGAGAGAGAGAGAGAGAGAGAGAGAGAGAGAGAGAGAGAGAGAGAGAGAGAGAGAGTGTGTGTGCGCATGAGTCAGAATCAGAAAGGGGTGCTAAGAAGGGGAAGGAAAGTGGAAGGGGAGGAGAGGAGAAAGGGGGAAGAGGAGGAGGAAGAGGAGGAGGAGAAGCAGAGAGGGAGAGACAGAAGGGGAGACACGGAGTAGGGAAGGGCGACTAAGGGAAGTAAAGGAGGGTAAAAAAAAAAGGGAGGGGAGAGAGGGAGAGCGAGAGAAGGGGAGCTGGGGTGATTAATGGCCTGACCAGCAGCTCACGGGGGAGGAGAAAACGCCAATGAGAATAAGTAAAGAAAATGAAGTGAGAAAAAGAAAAATGCCAGAGGGAGAGAGAGAGAGAGAGAGAGAGAGAGAGAGAGAGAGAGAGAGAGAGAGAGAGAGAGAGAGAGAGAGAGAGAGAGAGAGAGAGAGAGAGAGAGAGAGAGAGAGAGAGAGAGAGAGAGAGAGAGAGAGAGAGAGAGAGAGAGAGCAAACAAGCTACGGTAAACACCCAGACGTGATTCACTATCCTAAGTTGTTTACAAGAAGACAAGGCCGAGGGGGAGCCAGGAGGAAGGAGGAGGAGGAAGATGAGGAAGAAGGGAAAGAGGAGGAATAGAAGGAGAAAGAGGAGGAGGAGGAGGCAAATGAAAAGTTATGATCATCGGAGTGACTTCATGATGAGGGAGACAAGACGAGGAAGGGAAGGGAAAGAAGAAAACCACAAATAGAAAAACAACATCTGATAAGGGAGGAAAAAAAAGGGGGGGGCGATTAGCAGGTGTGAATGAGGATATAAAAACGACACAAATACACAAAAAAACAGACTTAGAGACACATCAAACGAGAGAAAAAGAAACAAAATATTCACACCCCAACAACCCAAACAAGAAATGAAACAACAATGCTAAACACTTATAAGAAAATGAAGTTACAGCACAAGACTTAAAGAACAAATCAAACGAGAGAAAAAAATACACCCACCAACACAAAAAGAACAACAGAATACACAAACAACCTTGATCACATGTTCGAAAATGAAGTCACCGCATAAGACATATTGATTAAGAGCACTAATGAGCCCCGAGAAGGTAGATAGGTAGGGCGGGAGGCGGTGGAGGGCAGGCAGCAGCAGGTAACCACGTAGTCTATCTGAAGGTGGGGACAGAAAGAAGACGAAGAGAGGAGCTACGCTGAGTACTGAGATACGGCGGCCATCTTTTACCCTCCGGAGGTATATGGGGGGGAGGGGAGGAAGGGGGCTAGAGGGGGAAGATGAGGGGGGACTGTGATGATGCCAAGAGGGGGTTGTGATGAATGCCAACTTAGGGGAGCATGAGGTGAGGCGACCAGACGGGAATTATTGATAACGAGGAGGAGGGAGTGGGAGGTGAAGGAGGAGGAGGAGGAGGAGGAGGAGGAGGAGGAGGAGGAGGAGTTGGGTGTAGTAGTATTAGCAGTAATAGCAGAAGTACAAAAAAGTGAAAGTAGTAGTAGTAGTAGTAGTAGAAGACGAAAGAGAAAGAGAAGAGAGAGAAAAAGGAGGAGGAGGAGGAGGAGGAATAGGAAGAGAAGACGGTGAAAGAGGAAATCAACAACAAATAAAAGAAATGTATCAATAGAATATATAATTAGGAAAAAAGGGTAAACAGGATGATTACAGAAACGGGGAAAGGGAAATCTTACCAGAGAAAAACAAAAATAAGTGCAGTGAAAATGACGACGACGATGACAATGACAAATACACCTGAAGAGTCACCTGAAGTAGAAAGTAAGGAGCCAAACGAGACACAGATGGCACCAAACAAGATAACCCGAGTACACAGAGATAAGTTAAGTAGTACTGAAGGTGGACGCCGGGGAGCAGGTGAGGCGAGATTAGGTGAGGACTGAGGAGGTAAATCAGCAGAGGGGGAGGAAAAAAAGTACAGGTGAGAGAGAAGGAACACAGGTAAGTAAGATGAAAAGAAAAAGGAGGAGGATGAAGAGGACGATAAGGAAGAGGAAGAGGAGTAAGAGGACGAGGACGAGGAGGAGGATGGGGATGAGGATGAGGACGAGGAGAACAAGGAGGAGGAGAGGATAACGAGGAAAAGGAGGAGGAGAGGAGGAGCAATGATTAGAAGAAGTATCAGTAGTAGGCAGGTTTTGTGTGCGTCTAGGGTGGAGGTGCAAGAGTGTACAGCGTTAATAAGAGTAGTGAAGAGAAAGAGCAGTAGTCGTAGCCGGGGCAAAGCGGGGCGGGGCGGGGCGGGGCGGGGCGAAGAGTGCAGCGGGGTGGACACGCGGGGCCACTGCAGGTGAATTAATGAAGACGCTTAAGATTCCCGTCCACCTTTACCTCTGCGCGATGAGGAGCTTCGTTAAATTTATGAAAAAGCTCCTCTGTTTACTTGGTTGCCGGTCTGGTGTTGTGTTTCTTCTTCCTCAAATAATAATTACGCTTCTGCAAACTCATGGAACGGTGGAAGTCAAAGGAGAGTAAACAGGAAGACACTGCCATTCGTTTTAATAATGATAATAATGGAAATAATAATAATAGTAATAAAAATGATGATAAAGATAATAGTAATATAATGTTTAAAATTATCAGGTGTTCATATCCTACAAAATCCAAAGAAACCTCATGCATTATCCTCAAAACTTCGTATCAAAACAAACACACACACACACACACACACACACACACACACACACACACACACACACACACACACGAAGAGGAGAGCGACGCAAGGATGTCCACAGAATCTTAGTGATGAGACAGGAGTTCAGAGTGAGGAATGGGAGAACTTGAGGATTGATGAACGGGAGGGCGAAGAGGAGGGCGGAGGACACTTCTTGAAGGGACGGACGGGCGGGAGGGGAAGAAGACGTGAAGAGAAGGACAGAAGGGAAGGAAGAAGAGAAGACGTGAAGGGAACGACAGAAGAGAAGGAAGGAAGAAGGGATGACGGGCGGGAGAGGAAAAGGCATGAAGGGAGCGACAGAAGGGAGGGAAAGAGGGAGATATGAGCATAAGAACCACTGGGGAATGGAATAAGATGAAGGAATACACTGCGTGGAAGATAATTGAATAAGATCTGACAATGATGTGAGGAGAGGGAGATTGATGGGTGCTTGAGGAGTCACTATATAACACTCTCCCATTATAGGGTGTTTGAAGTGAAGGAAGGAATGAGTCAACGAAGAAGTAAAGGAATGAATGAAAGCAAAAAACAGGAACCAGAAATAGGACACGCAAACAGAGGAAGAGATCAAGAAGACGAAGAAAGACAGAGAAGGAGAGCGCGCGAGAGAGAAAGCCAGAAATCAAGAGAAGATTGAGAGTTTGAATTTCCCCAACCATTCAGGAGAAATGGAGATAAGATGTGGTGAGGAGAATGGCTAATACATCGCGGGATAATGGACTCTGTTGACCCCTCGTGCGATATGTGATAGAGATAAGAGTGAGATCACTGAATTCAAATAGGAGAACCAAACCAGTTACAGGGCGAAGGGGGCGAGGAGGAGGAGAAAGAGGAGGAAGAGGAGAGGGGTGAAGAGGACGAGGAAGAGGAAGCGGAGGAAAAGGAGGGAGAGGAAGAAAGTAAGGAGTAAGAGAAAGAGGGACAGGCGGAGTAGAAGGAGGACGTGGATTAGGATAAGGACGAGGAGGAAGAGGAAGAGGATAAGGATTAAAATATGGACGAAGACGAGGGGGACGGGACGAAGAGAAAGAGAAGAACGAGGAGAAGGAGGAAGAGGAGGAGAAGAGGAAGAACTATGAATACGAGAAATTGCAGGAGTAAGCGTGAGATTGAGTAATGTGAACAAAAATAAAAGAAAAAGATCCAGCAAGAGAGAAAAAGAGCAGGAGAAAGAGAAAAAACCCTGAATGAGAAAGGGAGAGAATTAGTGAGGCCATATTTTTGCCAGAGAGGGTTGTCGATGCGAAAAATTTATGTCTTTATCTGCGAGTAATTTCCCCCACCCCCCCTCCTCCCCGCCCCCCCTCCTCCCCCCCGACACCCTTTTTTCCAGTATCTCTTATATATCATCAATGGAACGAAGCGCATAATGTTCTTTTTTTTTTTTCACAAAGCTCACTATGTAATGTAAATGACGATCTCGTACATATACCGCTGGCCGAATGCATTATATATATACCTTCACATTTGTCTTCTTATTCATGAAGACAATGACAGCAACCTTTCGCTCTCTCCTCCATCACGGTGAGAAAGATGAGTTGGTGAGAAAAAAACATTTATACATTATGGCGTTTAGAGACAGGTGGATATTTTGACTTTACTTGTTTCCAGACACACGGCTCTTCCTACTTCCCTCAGCCCTAGTTCACGGCCCCGGAGTCCCGCCAAGGTATCCTACACGCCCTCACATGCCTCCCTCAGCACTAAATGAACCCTTAGACCCTACCACGGTGTTTCCATGCAGCCAAACAGCCTCCCTCAGCCTTCCCTCAGTCCCTGCCCTTAGCCCCAAGCCTAAGTCTTTGCCAAGGTGTTCCCATGCAGCCACATACCTCAGCCCACCCGCATGTCGCCTTCAGCCCTAACTCAGCTCTCAGCCCCGCCATGTTTTTCCTATGCAGCCCCACACACACACTAACTCAGGCCTCCCTCAGCCCCAGCCCTCGGCCTCATCCCCGCCAAGGTGTTCCCCTGCACGGACTCAGGATAAACAGGTGACAAGTGGCATCTCGGCGGAAATAATGGACGACACGACCCCGGCCGTTGTGTATAACCCGTTTGTGTGACGAATGGCCGACTGGCGTCCCGGGGTGTCGTGTTTCAGGCCTGTGACGTGGGTAGCTGTTTACACGGCGCCGGACACGGGGGCCCTGCACTCCCTGGAGGTGACTCACGATCTGAACCGCCAGAGTTATGGGTCCCTGTCACCCGCGTGGACACCTGGAAGTGTTGCTCCAGGACACCTGCCTTCAAGACACACATATATACGGTCATGCATATTCATACCGGATGATATATTTTGCATTGATCATAAACCAGTCATTGCGCGCCTCCTGCTCGAGTGACACATATGGTGCACGCAGCCAGGCTCTCGTCGTGGCTGGAATACACCGGCTCCTTGATAAGCCTTGGTAAGCCGTTTGTACAGGTCACTTCTTCTGTCAATGTCCAAAACCGGCTTTTGCACCTCACTCCCTCAACGTCGTTAGTTACAGAAGGAAGACAGGGATGAAGGGATGAGGAAATTTCTGTACATTATTTTATACGTTTGCAGGTTTTCTGTGTCGCTAATATAATGGAGCACCCTCACAAAAATGGCTCATAGTCCAAAGTCCGCCTAACCTTGAGAGGATCCGGAAGTCCCCTCGCTGGGCCATGAGATTACTACAGCGTCCTGGTGAGAGCAAAAGGAGACGCTTCGGGTAACAATAACTTACAGCAACCAACATTCTTTTTCTGAGGCTTCACCTGAGACCCAGTCCGGCAAGGCTTCAGTACCCAGGTCTCCGCCGCACCCTTTGACACATGCTCCAACGCCTTAAGACTCTAAATGTCCCTCAAGACAGACGATAAAGCAAAAAGGATGAAAATAGTGTAACAACCTTTTGCAAACACTATATCTTATTTTCCTCAAAGCTCAGTTATTTGCGTCTGACTCAGCATTTTCAACCTTCAGTGCTTCCTCAACAAATTCTCACTCCAAGCCATCCACCATTTTGCAAGATAAGCGACAAACGCCC
Organism: Eriocheir sinensis; assembly: GCF_024679095.1. Taxonomy (NCBI): domain Eukaryota; kingdom Metazoa; phylum Arthropoda; class Malacostraca; order Decapoda; family Varunidae; genus Eriocheir; species Eriocheir sinensis. Next base: position 6,464,525 of record NC_066547.1, read on the forward strand.
GCGCCCCCTCATCCCTCTCACCCCACCCACCAATTTCTACACATTCTTCGCACCGAATATCGCCTCAACTTTACGACCTGTTCAGTAGCGCCGAGGAGCACCAAAAGCAGCAGCCGGAGCGTACATGGAAAAAACACACACACGTATAGCGCATAAAGTAGCTCCGAGGCTTAAGGAAGAGAGGGTAAGGAACATGCGCCACTCAGCCAGCGGGAGAAGCAGTGGGTATACGTGGCGACGGTCAGTATTTATCTCAAACAGGATACTGGCATTACCCACCTCAGATTATAGAACGCGGAGTTTTACGACGCTCATTAGGCGATTATATCAAGTGGCGGAGTTTCTTCCTGGTGATTAGGCGCCCCCCTTCCCCCCCTTCTCCCCCCTCCCCCCGCCCAGAGGCTTGGTGATACGGCTTCCCTTGTTCTCTAATCGGAAAAGTAATAAACTCAGACAATTACTAACCGAGAAAACTGTACAGCCGAGTAATATAAATGTAGAGTATTTTATAACTTTGGCGGTAACTCTAGTGGAGGCTACCTGTTTCACGTGCACACGACAGAGTTTGGGGACATACACACACACACACACACACACACACACAGAGGCACTCTCCCCCCCTCCCCTACACACACAAACACACGCAGTAGTTTATTTACACTGCCACAAGCACACATAAACCTCCTGCCGCACACACTCAGGCGAGCGGAAGCACAACGCGGCCCAACTTCCAACACAGGAGCAACAAATCGTTGATCCCGACACAGGTAAATTACTTTCCATTATATCCCGACCAATAAACTCCGTGTCCCTTCCCTCCTTCCGTGGCAGAAATACACGCAGTTTATATATGTATATGTATGTATAAATCCCATAAAGCACGCCATTATCCAACACTTTAAAAGCGTCAACACATTATTCTAAGTCCGCTTTTAAGTGGATGGTAAAGCAGAGTTTCTGAACGTAACGTCTCGAGCCGCTTCTTTACGACCAACGCCAGAGTGATTTTCAATTTCCTTCCCACATTTGTCATAAGACCTCGCCGGCCCGCGTGGATCCACTCCTCGGGGAGTTACAAAGACGAATCGTGTGTGCTTCCCTCCACCCTCGCTGCTTCCCTCCCCGCTCCTTCGCCACACAATACGACGCTTCGCAAGGAGGCTGGGGGGGTATGGGCCGGGAGGGGCGACGGCTTAGTTTGCTGGAGGTAATTAGTCCCTCATTAGGTATAATTTCCCGTGTTTAATCGTTGGTAATCAAAATGCAATTAAGCAAGATCCGGTCTGATTTAGCAGGCCTTGTCTATTTTCATATTGTGAAATAGCCGTAGACATTATGAATTACTCAATTAGGGTGAGTGTAGGCGGTCCACTGCAGAGCAATAGCTTTTCCCGTTATTACTTGTGTGTTACGTCTCTTCTTTGGGCCCTCGAGACTGCGGGGGCGACGGAGGCGCACGATATATTTTTCAGGACGACAATACTTTACAAGATACAACTTACTTTGTGAAGAAGTTCTTATCTACCATGAACAAACTCAAGTACAATAATTTAGTAGTAAACCTTTTTTTTTCCAGACCCTTCTTTTCTACTTTCCCTCCTCCCCGCGCCATTATCACACTCCAGATAATTGACAGGAATTTCGACGTCAGACAAACCCGAATTATTAAGCAAGAGAAGCTCGGCTGCCGGAGAGCGAGGCGGGGCGAGATGATTAGAGGACGGAGACACGTCACTGAGGGAGAAGAGGAAGAGAAGGATGCTTGGTGAGCCTCGGGGCGCTAAAATTACGGGACGAATGTAAAGAGGACACGTAGACTATGTAACTTAGGTAGAACACATACTAAAGATGAGAAAAGGTGGTAAAACTGATATAGGAAGAAAAGGAAACACTGCAAGACAAAAATAAAAGGTGGATACTGGAAGCCGAGCAATGTCAGTTTTTCTTTTTTCTTATCATACCCGATGGACCGTGAAAATCAAGACGAGGAAAAAAAAAGGTGTGTGTAAAAAGTTATAAAAGAAATCCTTGCACTCTGATGAGGGAGGAAGGACGATCACTGCCAGATAAAGAGAAAAAGGGGAGGAGGTAATCGCTTCAAGAAGAGAGTGTAAGGCAGGGGCGGAGTGAAGGAAGAAGGGGAGGACGTCCAGTCGAGTCGTGCAAGTTACTAGGAAGAGGAGGAAGAGTGTAGGGGACCGAGAGAGTTATTAAGGTAACCAGGCGGTGGAGGTGGATAGGAACTTTTGAACTTGAAATTGAGGTCTCTCTTAAATTGTGCGAGTCGAGACTGCAGAATGCCAGACCCATGATGGAAGGGACGCCTGGAATTGGGGAGTACTGGAGTAACAGATTTAGTCGGAAACTGAACCTGATGGGATGGAATTCTGGATATACGTGAAAAAAATCGGTGGAAAGTCACAATTCACATGGTGGCATTGAATGTAGGTACTTCGAAGATTGAATAAACTGAATAAACGCAAGAAATAAGATAAAACGAGCAACAATAAAGATGCAAGAAAGTGTAAAACAAGGCAGAAGACCAGCTTGAAAAGGGGCTGACACTAAACTAAGGCTGGAAGGTCCGGGAAGAGGAAAGAGACTGGAAGGGGAACAAGAGGGAGCCAAAATGTTACAAGTGGGAACCATGTTAGAAGGAGAGAGAGAAGTTACGGATGGAAATCACAAGGAACAGCGCGAAACCCAGGAACAGAGAGAGACAGAAGAAGAGACAGACAGACAGAACGACAAAAAAGACAGGAAGAGAGAAGGGAGACAGGAGTTAGGTCAGATAGAGGGAGGATAGAATGAGTATTGAAAGGCATAGAACGGACATAGGAAGATAGGGTAGGGCGTAGAGGACGTTCAGGTTGGGGCTAGGGATGGAAAACCTCTGGAAAGAACGAGACCTTAAAGGGAACCTGGGTCTTGGCGGAGGTAAGTTGCGAGCTTTTAGTTGTCTATTGGTGGCAAAATTGCCCACCCGAGTTTGACCGCTGGAGGCAATATTGCGCCGAGGAATTAGGCGGCCGGGGAGCAAAGTTACATCCTGGAATTCTGCGAGGGGGAAGTAAGCGCGTGTCCCAGAATTAGGCGCCTGTAAGCAGAAATTCACCCGCGGGACTATGCCATTACCTTTGTTTCGGCGCTTCCGGGCAATTTATGGCGCCATCGTTCAAGGGTTATCGAGAATATATTCGAGTTGCATACTGCCGAGCACGACCGAGCAGGAAAAGGTGAAAAATGCCAATATCACACTCAACCCAAAAAAAGAAAGGTGGATAAGCAATGCTGACTCAACGTAATCAAACTATCTAATGACACTAGTGAATGAGGGGAACACATTGCTGACTGGAATGACTCTATGTTACGAAATGAGTGAAAAAAATGTGAATAATGGGTCAGTAATGCGTCAGACCAGCCTATGCTTCCCTATGTCCCCCTTCCTCCACCTATACAACCCCGGCGGAAGGCAGGTGAGGAGGGGAATGGAGGGGGGAGGCACGAGTGGGGGAGGGGCGGCTTGCTACACCTGGTCCCGTCACGTTATCCAAATGGTCCATCTCCAGGCCCGGATGTTGGGGATGTGCGCTGCTTCCTATGTGTTGAGGGGAAGTGTTGCGTCTCCTCTCCATGCCTCCTTTTATTTCTCGTCTCTCTCTCCTTTCGTACTCTTATAAGAAGAATAAAAACGAATGACTGCACAGAAATACACACGAGAGAGAGAGAGAGAGAGAGAGAGAGAGAGAGAGAGAGAGAGAGAGAGTAAAAGAGAGCAAAAGAGAGCCAGAAGCCGCGCAAAAGAGAGCAAAAGGAGACATGCATGGCGGGCGTGGGTGGGTGTGGGAGTACAAGCAGGACCCAAAAAGAGAGGAGAGTGCGGTCCGTCCCTGGTCACCCCTCCCAGCGTCACCCCCGGCTGGAGCGTGTTTGTGGTCTATTACCCCTCACTTCACTATAGATACCTCGAGGAAGGGCAGTTCTGGTATCCCTCACGGTAGGCCTGGGGAGACTCAAGGGAGATATGCCTCCTCTCCCCGCAAGGAGGCGTATCTGCCGGGCAAGCCTCTCCCTCACGGCCGAAAAGAGGGCAGGGGAGAGCAAGTTAAATCATCATAACTAGGCGGGGACTCTAAGTATGACCAAACGACGCCATACACATACACTCACACACATCATATCCGTTGGAACATATTATCCCTAAGGAGCTTTCCATTTTAGCATGTGTGAGCGCATAGGAGAATACTCGTAACAGAGCACGATTTCAATGGATCTATGTTCTAGTTTAGTATTCAGGTAGGTGTGGGAGTATACCTGATCAGTTACGATACTGGTGGTTTGCTTTAACATGAAACTGAATGCAGCTAGCGAAATGGCGATAAAGAGAAAGGGAGTATGAAGGAAGGAAGAATGTGAGGGAGCGGGTAGAGGTAGGGCATGGGGCAGCAAGGGAAGGCAAGACACCAGACACATAACGCATGGCAGTATTCAAAGCACGTTGGGGCAGGTAGGGGATGAGTAGTGAGGGGCAGCGTGTGATGAAAGCTATACATGAGTGTAAGTAGAGTGCACAAGTGTGGATGGGTGTGGTGGCGGCGAAGGGAATGCACGGTGGCTGGTGGCGAGACGCTGTAGCATGCAGAGCGCGTGGTGGTGATGGAAGTGGTGGAGGTGGTGGTGTTGAAGAAGTGGCGGTGAGGGAGTGGAGGAGAGGAGGGAGTGAGCATCGCTAACCAAACACCGGCAAGATCTCCTGGGAAGTAAAACACAAGAAGAAAAGAGCAGAGAAGCGAGAGGGAGAGAAAGGGAACGAAGAGAGGGAGGAGGAACGGAGATGGAAGAAGGGGGGAGGTAGGAGGAGAAGGAGGGCAGAAGACGTGGCTCACCCTGAATCCTACCGTAACTCAAGCTACGGATTAAAGGATTCACGCAAACCTTTATCGAGACTATCACGCCCCGCTTAGACGCCACAGCTCATTCCCGGCGGCACTTGAGCGCGAGCTACTCCAGGGCGGGTATCTGCCGGGAGAGGGTGGTTACGCCGCCCAGAGATACTGCTAAGGGGAGCACTTTGTTCCTGAGGGTTTGACGCAGAGCCGCTACTCCCTCTGCTCCCAATAGCGGTCTTCTCTCCTTCCTCCTATTTCTCCTCATCTTTTTCGTTCTCCTATTCCAGCCTCCTTTATATTTCCCACGTTATTCCTTTCCCAAGAGTTGTTCGCTTGTTTTTTTTTCTTGTTTTCTTCATACTCTTTTTTTTACACATTTTATCTTTTTCTTTGCAGCCACAGTTCTGTTAATTTGTTTGTATATTCATTCGGTTTATCTGTTACTTCTAGCAATGCCTGTTTTGGTTTAAATGCTGAAAAACAAGACTCTTCTATTCTTACTGAGAATACCAGTTATTTTCATGAGAACCTTAACGGAAGAAAACTTTAAAAGCAGGAAGCCTGACGATGTGAAACGCAAAAAGAATATATGGAAAGACGTTGCAGGTGGAAAAAGAAAAGAAAAGAAAGAGAGAAAGAAAGAAAGAAAAAATAACGAAAAGAACAAGAAAATAAAAAAAAGCAAAAACATACATAAAGAGGAGAGACAGCACCAAGGGATGGGAGAGCCTCAGCATGGGAAGCATAAAAGTCGAATAAAGATGACAATAAAAGATTGGAGGATGCAGGGAAATTAACGTGCGATAGGTCAAGCACGAAGCAGAGAGGAAGAAAGGGAACCGAGAAGAAAGAAATGAGAGGGTTGGAAGAAAACTGTGATAACGGGCTGCCGAGATTAGCGGGATAAAAAGACAAAGGCTGATGATAGGTCGTGATTCTCCGCCAACCTCAGGGATTCAAACGTTTGCTTTTGTTGAACGTTTTTTTGTTTGTTATTCCTAGAAGCAAATATTGAAAGGTTCTCCCGGGAAGTGACGTGCTTTGGATGTGGACCGAGTTTCTTCTGTGTATACAAGGAATGGGTCTTGACGCATGCAGAGAACTCAAAGGCATAATAAAAAATACATGAAAAAAGAAGAGAAATACATAAATAAAAAAGAACAAATATCACCCACACATAGGATTGGGTCGTGATACAGAGAACTCAAGTGCATGAAAAAGATAAACAAATAGAAAAAACGAAGAGAAATACATAAGAAAACTCTAAACAAATATTACCCTTCCCAAGCACACATACTAAAGCGTCTATTAGGTTCACTCCCTCCCTGTTCAATTTCTAAGTATACATTGTGTTCCATGTTACTTAATACTTGATCATTACTTGTATTTTCTATTGTCTACCGCCACGACATTGTTACTTTCCCCCCAACCTTCCTTAGTTATTATGTGAAGCTAAAGTTCTGCAGATATTTATTTTTTACAAGCCTTTTTTCGTCTTGACTTTATTCTGTTAGTTTAGTGCTCCTGCTCCTTCTCTTTTTCCTCCTCCTCCTCCTCCTTCTCCTCTTCTTTCTTTTATCTACTCTCCCTCATTCCGCTCCCCTTCCGTGCACCTCATGACTCTCAATTCTCCGTTTTTACCATTTTCTTTCTTTCTTACAATTATTTCTCAATATTCCCCTTCGCTACTATCGATCTCAATTCCTCAGGCTACTCCCCCGCATCCTTCTCTCCCTTCTCAATCATCCCTGCTCCTTCTCCCTTTCACTTTGCTCCTTAACACAACCTTATGTTACACTCTCATAGCTTTCAACACTCATCGGGCAGTCGACTAACGTCTTAATTGGTCGTTAACAAAAATAATGGTATTCCGCCGTGTCCTTGCGGGATGAACAGGAGTGTTTGAGTTACGTGGCCATGACTCCTACCGCCGCCGCCACCGCCGCCGCCGCCGTTGCCGCTTGGAAAAACATGAGACGCGGAATGAGGACTCGTAAAGCAGCGCCGCCGTCTTTCCTGACTCACCTCATGAATTGCAATATGACGCAGGAAACGATCACGATGTTAATAAAGCCGTGACGCATTTTTATAACACGGGAATTCAGGGCAAAGTCAGGAGAAAATATGCTTTTACTATTTTTCCTAAGTGTGTGTTGCGAAATTTGTGTTTCTTTGCACATAGATGAAAATAATCAGACTTTCAAATGTGAAGCTTACTTCTAAATTCACTTTCAAATGACTACCAATGAATGAAAATGACTCAATTACAAGACACAGGAGTTTGAAAGAGGAAAACACATTATTTGTAATGCATTCCTTGCCTCGCCTGGGAAGCGCGGTCAGCCTAGCCACAGATAGCAGCAGCAGCAGCAGCAGCAGCAGGCAGCCTCCACAGCTCAACGTGCCGACCACAGCCACGCGGCCTCCCCGGCCAGCCGCATAAACCCCTTTATCCCAACCTTCAGCCGAGCCCTCGAGGCTTCCTTCGGCTTAGGCACACCACAACACCCACGGAATAATCGGCTGTCCCGGTACATCGGAGGGCGTGAGCGCGAGGGAGGCGTGGGCAGCTGGCAGGCCGAGTGAAGCGCGAGTCGTGGGCTGCGGGGTCCCTAAGCGCGCCCCTGACACTGAACTTGGGGCGGCCACCGCCACCGATGAGGCCCCTGACGCCGCGCCGCCCGCCCGCCGATGCAAGTGAACGAATGCGGGCAATTTCTATTCCACGTGAACCGTGTGCTGACTATAACCATTTGTCTATGAATACGGCGAGTGCATAACTCTATGTGACAGCATCAGCGGGAGGCAGACAGGAGGGGTGACGGGTCGGGCAGCGAGAGGAGACCAGGGAGGGAGAGAGTGACATGAGCAGTGACGAGGCGACTTGTGCCGCTCATGATGAAGGGCGAAGGAGACATGGAAGCAGCTCACTGGGATGATTACAACCCAAAGAAAAACAGGACCGAAGGAAATATAAGACAGTGACATGAGTTATTTCTTCTAACGTGTACCATAGTTGTGTGATGGGATAAGAAAATTATATGCTAAGTTCTCAGATTTCAGTCTTCTCGATGAAAGAGCAATTATATGCAATGGAATTAATCAAATACTTAGAGGCAGCAGCAACAGAAGCAGTAGTAAAGATGGTAGTAGTAATAATGAAAAATATGATCATGGTTAGTATTTTTATTATTATTATTATTATTATTATTATTATTATTATTATTATTATTATTATTATTATTATTATTATTATTATTTACATATCATAATAGCAAAATATCTGTGTAATTATCGATAAATATAGTATAATTAATTTAATAAAATAAGGATAATACTGAGAATATTATACAAAACTACTAAAAACGAAGCAAATTACAGTAACAATAATAATTATAAAAATAATTAAAGTACAATAATACAATAATGTGACCAATATTTTAATAATAGTATATAATTTGTAATAATAATAATAATAATAATAATAATAATAATAATAATAATAATAATAATAATAATAATAATAATATTATTATTATTATTATTATTATATAATAATATTAATATTAATAATAATAATATTATTATTATTATTATTATTATTATTATTATTATTATTATTATTATTATTATTATTATTATTATTATTATTATTATTATTATTATTATTATTATTATTATTATTATTATTATTATTATTATTATTATTATTATTATCATTATTATTATTATCTTTATTATTAATGATTGATATCATTTTAATTCTTACAGTTATTTTCATCATTATTATCATCATCGCCATCATCGTTAGCATTACTGTTGATTAACCTTTAACCCCACATTACCGATTAGCTAGACATGCAACACGAAGGGGAGAAAACTAAATGAAGGGTAGACAAGAGGAGGAGGAGGAGGAGGAGGAGGAGGTAACAGGCCACGCCGCCACCCTCCCCCACTGGCTGCAGGGACAAGGACCTGAGGGCAATAAGTCTGATTAGGCCGTCTGCTGAGGGCTGCCGCTGCCATCCGTAACGGGCGTCTGCAGGAGCCGGACGCGGCGGCCAGCGAGAGGCCGGGCACTCAGGGCGGGGGAAGGCCGCGGCAGCACCATAAAGAAAACAAAGCTCGCGGCGTATCTCCATTTTTTCCTCCGTGGCAGCCATAGAAGAATGGCCGTAAATCATTCTTAAAACAAAGTGTTAATTGCTTTTAGTCTGTGTTTCTTATATATTGTGCGTGATCAGCCATTAAGATCTAGTCATCATGGTATCATTTCACAACAAAAGACATAATCCCGCGCCTGCCACGACCGAATATAGTTCTTGAGCCCTAACGACCGAAGGACCAAAATGGAATGAGCCGAGGATGGAAGGAGAAGTTTTTAGCTCCAGTTGATTTTAAGCCTTGACTGTGGGTTTCTAATTCATTAAGAAGGATAATTATCCTTCGGGAAATGACGCGTAAGACCCAAGATGGCTACCAGGATCACCCAGAACACCCGAGGAAACTCATAAGAAAACGGAGACATAATTCATACACACCATTTTTTTCTGTGCCGAGTTAGTTCTCATAACATTAAATTACAAGATCGGTTTAATTAAGAGCTGAGTTCCTTCATCAGCTGTGTATGTATGTGTGTGTATTTGCGTGTGTATGTCTGTGTGTGTATGTCTGTGTGTGTGTGTGTGTGTGTGTGTGTGTGTGTGTGTGTGTGTGTGTGTGTGTGTGTGTGTGTGTGTGTGTGTGTGTGTGTGTGTGTGTGTGTGTGTGTGTGTGTGTGTGTGTGTGTGTGTGTGTGTGTGTGTGTGTGTGTGTGTGTGTGTGTGTGTGTGTGTGTGTGTGTGCATTCCCGGTTCCTCCCCATCCTCCCCTCATACGGCCACACTTGAGTATACACTTTGCACCATCTGACTGGCCGCAATGCATTCCTCATCCACTTCCACTCATCCACCAGGCAGTCACTCACCTACAAAACGCATTTTCACTTCATGCCGTCATTGAGTGCTACACATATCTCAACACCATATGCACTGAAGACTACTAATTTACAGTATATGCATTAGAACGCTTATATACAAAATCTCGCCGTTTTAGAAAGAATTGTAACATCTAAGTCGAGGCTCCAGCAAAGTCTTGGTCTGGAGCCTTAAGTTCTGTTGTGGCCACTCGCAACACGCTTCGTCATTGCCACTTTACGCCAGGCCGTGCAATTTGCCTAATTTCCCATGAGGAGGAGGAGAAGAAAGAGGAGGCGGAAGAGGAGGAGTTAGTACCACAGGAGGAGGGGAGGAGGAGGTGGAGGTGGAGAAGGAGAAAGAGGTGGGGGAGAAGGAAAAGGAGGAGGAGGAAGGGAAAGAGAAGACCGAGCCAGTAGCTTTGCCGCCTTTACCAGGAGTTAACCGTTTGCTTGGCTCTGGCGTGTGGGAGCGGCTGGGCGAGGGCCGGCGCGGCGGCAGAAGGGAGGCGAAGAACCATATGTACGCGGCCCGCCCTGAGGGATGACGTGACAGCAAAGGTGGTTGTGTAGGAAAGTGGGGTTTAGGGGGCGGATGTAACTACGAAGGTTTTACGTGCGGACTGGGAAATCGAACCTGGTTATCCTCTGTTAATTTACCTTAAAAGCGCTTCTTCTAGATCCTTTTTTATTGAGCTCTTCGGTAGGACGTGAAGAACAGTTCGTCTATAGTTGATTTGGCTTTAGTAAATATAAATAAAACCCCTTAGTCGTGCTCCGGAGAGAGAACTTACGAAACAGGTTAGGTTAGGTTAGGAATCATGTATCACAAAAGGTATTGTTTCGATCATTTCCACGTAAGCGCCAGCCTCGAACACTATTCAAGGCTAGGCATTCATCATCATAGCTCGCAACGATGAAAAGAAATACACGAAGCCTTGCTGGAGCTGACTTAAACAATGCAAGAACAGCCCCCTGCTTTCCTCCACGAGCCTTACAAGAATCGCCCAACTGCCTGAAACCGCTCCTTCCCTTCCTCCTTCCTATACCACCACCATCACCACCACCAATACCACCACTTGTATGAACCACCTTCGCTCAAGAAACATCATGCTATATACAATCTCTACCATTATTCCCATACTGCAACCATCACCACCATCGCCACCACCATCACCGCTATCCAACCACTTTCACCCTCCCACATCCTTCCCATACCACCACCATCACCACCATCACCACAACCAACACCTAAAAACGCTCCCTACATTATTAACTTTCATACATACACGCGGCCCTCCCTAAGCCGCTGAGGGGTGGCGGCTTGGCATCTCTCCAACTTAAGAAATATATAAAGAAACTTATTTTCTCCTTTCGAGCAAAAAAATGTGGGGAAAGAAAGCGAAGTTACAACCGACATAACTTTCTGAGTAAACCTAAGTGTAAATTCGCCGCCGCAATTTAGCTTAGTTTAAAGGAAATTTGGACTGGCTAGCAATTACAGATTTTTATTTGTGTTGTGAGTCATGTCTATTTTCTCCGAGCCCTGCTGTTATACGATGCATTATACGACCCGAATACATTTACATGGTTGATTGTGGCATAAAGTGGGCTGTATACACGGCTGTAATAATACCATTCCGGAATACTTAATCGCACCTAACTTATACAGTCTGCACAAGGATACTGTTTTAGATGTCCACTAAAAAAGCAAATTACTGGCACGAAGACACCTTATTTAGTGCCGAGACGAGAGTGACACAAGTTAAAGGTTCAAAGGGAAAGGGAAATTACGAAATTAATTCCACATACTAATTTCCTTTGGAGAATAAATGATCCAACTTTTTTTTAATATATATTTTCCATGTTAACATATTCTAAGAGAGCAAATAAATAGCTGATACCAACTTTGTGATATAAACTGCACTTCCCTCATTTAAAGATTACACAATATGAGAAAAAACATGAGAATACTAGTTATGACACGTTAACAATAATTATCATGTATTGAGATGAACTTAGTCATCTGTTGTAGGTTAATATAAAACATGTCAAATTAAGACCAAAAAAGGACCATCACCAACTGTTATGAAAGACACAGCACCACCTACCTACCAACTCGCACACGCACACACACACACACACACACACACACACACACACACACACACATCTGCATCATCAGTTACCACGTAAAGACACAGCCCACTTTCGTGCCGCCATTGGCAATAGGATACACGGGGCCTGAAATTACCGCCTCCGCCGAACACATGCACCGGCCCCTGATGCATTGTGACGGACACGACCCGGGGGCCATGAATCTCGCCGCCTCGGAATGTTACTCGTTCGAATTAATGCGGGTACGTATTAGGCCCGTACGCATTAAACGTGTCCGAAGCCTTGCACTCAGCCCGAACTAACAATCATGTATTATTTTGCACTGACCGCCCATTTAGCTATACGTCCGTCGCGGATTTTGACAATACCAGCAAAGACAATTTTCAAGAGCAGAAAGAGAAGGTGTAGGTGATTCAAGGAGGAGAAGGAGGAGGAGGAGTTCAAAAAGGTGGTGGAATTGAAGGAATATAAAAAGGAGAGAAAGTGGACCTGGAGAATAGGAAGACGAGGAGGAGGGGGAGATGGAGCAGGAAGAGTGGGTGATATAGGAGAGGGTGGAGGTGAAGGAGGAGAAAGACCAGAAGCAAGAGGATGAGGGAGAGGTAAAGGAAGACGATTGGGGAGGTTCTGGGGAAGAAGAAAAAAAAACAGAAGGAACTGCGTAAAAAAAATTGATTTACAGAACGAGGAATGTGAGTGATGCAATGGCAAGAAGAATAACACTAGGGAGGAGAGAATAAGGATTGTTTTCTCTTAATATATTCCTAATTAACACCCTCAGTGACATAAAAACACACGTGAGAAAACCACCAAAAATTCAGAGACGATACTCTATGCCACCGAAGGACAACACGGCAGGTAAATCAACGCGATAACAAAGGTAAAAGTGTTGAGGTGCAAAGCCAATTACAGTGCGAGAAACGTCGGTCCTTGAGGCACGAAACACCTAAGAACAGATGCTGACCTTTGTGTGCACTCGAAGAAGGAGGAGGAGGTGGAAAGAGGGGCTAAAGAGAGGATTCAGTGTGGAGCATGTGGCAGGTGTGTGGTGTGGGAGAGCCGAATGGACCACCTACACATCTTCCTACAGCTCTCCGTCACCCTATTTCGCTCACTACCGTCACATGCTCTCTCAAAAAACGCCACGTAGCTCACCACGCCCGTTCACTTACTCTGTATACTACGCTGTTATGGTTAGTTTTGTGGGGGTGCATATATTGAAGCACACATCTGAACCTGCAGTGTTTTTTAACTTGGTAACTCTTTTTGGCACATACATTTACACACACACACACACACACACGTAGACACACACACATTCACGAATTTAACAGATAACAAACATTGCTTTCACTTATTTATACATATTCATGAAGTTTCTTGCAAAATTTATCTTTACGTAGGGACCGCAGGACCTTTGTTTACCATTCTAGCTTTTTTTTTTAATACAGTTTTCCACGCATTGCTTTCCATTGTTTAAACACGTGGAAGTCATTATCATCAGCTAAACTAAATATAAAACTAAATACACAGTCAGTTGATATGGATACAAATTACTCGAACATTACAACATAAAAAATATTGAGAACCTTTTTTTTTATGTAATACGTTTTTGCTTTATTTTTTTGGTTGGAGGGTTGCGGGAATTTAGTCTTGCCACAGGTATATCAATCATGCTTCGACCAGGTGAGGCAGGAAGACGCATCAGCCACAGCCGGCGCCTTAGCCCCTGAAATACGTCTGACATTGGAAAACAATAGTCTCAGGTATGCGAAAATAAATCTCGAATCGGTTTGCCGTGGCTCAACAATCGGAATATCGAATAGATTATGGATTATAGATTTGTTTTGCCTCGCAGGTCAAGTTTTCAACAAAATCTGGTGGATATTTTGGCGGCTCGTGAAATCCCTGCGGCAGGTCCCCTAAGCCGAGCCAGACCCCCGCCTCGCCACCTCGCCTCATAGGTCAAATATTTATTGATTTTCTTATCGCCTTCCCTCACTCTCCGACCCCCCCCACCCCCCATCTCTCTCTCTCTCTCTCTCTCTCTCTCTCTCTCTCTCTCTCTCTCTCTCTCTCTCTCTCTCTCTCTCTCTCTCTCTCTCTCTCTCTCTCTCTCTCTCTCTCTCTCTCTCTCTCTCTCTCTCTCTCTGCGGTGCTCTTTATAACTTCTGCGACTACCTGTCCACATGAATTAACATCCTGTGTGTGCCAACTTGGCGTGTGAGGCTGTCTGAGTGGTGAGCGCTCATCCACTCTCTCCCTCCCTCCCTCGGCTGGCGGGCTGGCGCTCACTCCCACTCCACGACGAATTCATCACCACCACCACCACCACCATCACCGCTGCTACATAAAGCCTCACTTCTTCCCCTCTTCCATCTAGGCCGCGTCTAATTTCCTTTTGAATGATACGCAAATCAGGGGAAAAAAAGGATGAATTGTCTGTGTGAGTTTGAGATACAAGGAAAATTGTCTACTTGTACAGCCCGCCGTCAGCGAACACCCGGGCAGCCCCTCCGTGCGCGCTCCGGGACAGGTCATCCATCACCCACTTACCCGCCCCTCATTGGTCCCCGGGCCTGTGACGTAGACCAATCAGCGTAGCGCCTGGAGGTTATAGGAGGAGCGCGAGCCTACGACACTTTTATTGTTTTTTGCGTGTTCCCAGGCCTCCTTAACCCTTATACACGCGGCTTGTGTGTCATGAGGAACACTAAATGCTTGCTGTAAGGGAAAGTAACGGTAATCTTTGCCTGCAAAGGGACGGAACGGCTGAAATCGGTCACAGAAAAGAGCTGAAGAGGAGGAGTAGCTCACGCAGCCGCCTCAGGGCCCTACCATCTTCTGACCTCGTACTATTGATCTCCTTCATAGGCCTATACTGGCTACTTGCCACATGTATCGGGTAATATCAGCCAAGTTCACCGTGGCCTGAGAGCTCTCCTCCCCCGGTGATGGATGGGCGCTGGTCACG